>NC_085989.1:10544450-10890075 GCF_030014385.1 Trichomycterus rosablanca
AACACACCACCATGTAAGTGTCACTGCAGTGACACAAATAATACCTAATCTGTAGTGGTCCTGGGAGAGTCCTGACCACTGAAGAACAGCATGAAAGGGGGCTAACAAAGCATGCAGAGAAATGGATGGACTACAGTCAGTAATTGTAGAACCACAAAGTGCTTCTATATGTTAAGTGGAGCTGATAAAATGAACACAGAGTGTAGAAACAAGGAGGTGGTTTTAATGTTATGGCTGATCAGTGTAAATGCAGGGTTTCATCTTAAGAGCACGAAACGCAGCTGGTTTAAACAGAAGCGTGTCTGCAATTGCGACACGGTTCGAAAAACCTCTCAAACACATCAGGTGACTCAACCTTTGGTGTACGCGTTTACCCCACGGTGCTTTTCTAACCCTCCACATTTCCCTCCTTCAACCCATGTCATGTCCCTTCTCTCTCGATCCCTGCAGCTGCTCCTTGTCTCCATGCAGATGCACATTGACCCGGCTTCTGGGGGCCTCAGTAGGGGACCTTGTTTCTCGGCGTCGCTCGGCTGAACATGACTGACGTGCAGAGAGAGCGAAGGAGCCGGCGCACACTCGACAGATAGAAAGGATGTGCGGGTGCGAGTATTAAACAGTTCAAGCTGCAGCGAGGGGTGAGACGCGAAGAGAGAGAGAGAAAGACAGAGGGGCAAAGAAATCGCTGTTGTGATTTATGATCTGTTCTTCACTTACATTCCAATTAAAGTTTTATGTCTACACCAAAGCTTCATCTTTACCCCAGCACACACACACACACACTCCTGACAGCTAGTGTACAAGTGTATTGTGTCAGTAGCGGTGCACTGAGAAGTAAAATATACTTCCATTCCTGCATTTCAGGCCTGCAAAACATTCCAAAAAAAGTTGGGACGGGAGCAATTTAGGGCTAGTAATCTTCGATCCCTCAGATGGCACTGCATCAAGAACCGCCACTCAACAATAGCTGATATAACCACATGGGTGAGGGATTACTTTGGCAAACCTTTATCAAGCACTACACTACAGAGTTACATGCACAAATGCCACTTAAAACCTTACTGTGCAAAAAAGAAGCCTTATGTTAACCATGTTCAGAAGCGGCGTCGACTTCTCTGGGCTCAGAGGCATCTGGGATGGACCATCACACAGTGGAAACGTGTATTGTGGTCAGATGAATCAGCATTCCAGGTCTTTTTTTTTTGAAAAAATAGACGCCGTGTGCTCTGGACCAAAGACGAAAAAGGACCATCCAGACTGTTATCAGTGACAAGTCCAAAAGCCAGGGTCTGTCATGGTATGGGTTGTGTCAGTGCCCTTGGAAAAGGTCATTTACACGTCTGTGATGGCAGCATTTATGCAGAAAAGTACATTGAGATCTTAGAGCAACATGTGCTGCCTTCAAGACGTCATCTTTTCCAGGGACGTCCATGCATTTTTCAACAAGACGATGCAAAACCACATGCTGCACACATTACAAAGGCATGGCTGTGGAAGAAGAGGGTACGGGTACTGGACTGGCCTGCCTGCAGTCCTGACCTGTCCCCAATAGAGAATGTGTGGAGAATTTTGAAAGGAAAAATGCGACAACGACGACCCCGTACTGTTGTACATCTTAGAACTGCTGTTTCTGCTATTTTCTTGTCATCCTGCAACTCTTATTAAATGACTGGCTTTCCCTTTACTTTTCTTATACTGTGTTATTGAGTTATTATCTGTCCAGTGGCAACCAGGGGCACTTATTTATTAAGTACTTAGAAACTGATTTATGTCTTAAGATGTTGTTTAAATACCTATCCATAATTTTCCTTTCTCATAACTCCTATTTTGTAGAGTCCCTCCTGCAACTACCCCCCCCCCTCCCCAACAGTAACCATACTCAATGTTTAGATGTTTATGTCATGACTGGTGATAGAAAAGTATATCAGACATCCCAAGTCTTCCGGAAGTTCCGGGAGTCTCCCGCATATACATAGCGGCTCTCTGATTCCCGCAAGTCAGATAAAATCTCCCGGAATCTAGAACGAGCGGCCAAGAGCGCGCACACGCACACACACACACACCACACACGCTCGCAGGCGACACAGACTTTCTTCCCGATCGCGTATTAAATCCGTTATCTGATATACAATCTAGCACACTGTGTAGAGAACATAAATCAATTGTCTAATATACTGTTTAGTGCACTATGTAGGGGACATAAATCTGTTATCTGATATACAATTTAGTGCACTATGTAGGGAACATAATTAATTATGTAATACACTATCTAGTGCACTATGTAAGGAACACAAAATCATCATCTAGTTATACTTTCTAGTGCACTATGTAGTGAACATGAATGCGTTATCTAATACACTATCTAGTGCACTATGTAGGGAACATGAATCCGTTATCTGATATACAATTTAGTGCACTATGTAGGGAACATAAATCCGTTATCTGATATACAATTTAGTGCACTATGTAGGGAACATAATTAATTATGTAATACACTATCTAGTGCACTATGTAAGGAACACAAATCATCATCTAGTTATACTTTCTAGTGCACTATGTAGTGAACATGAATGCGTTATTTAATACACTATCTAGTGCACTATGTAGGGAACATAAATCCGTTATCTGATATACAATCTAGTGCACTATGTAGTGAACATGAATGCGTTATCTAATACACTATCTAGTGCACTATGTAGGGAACATAAATCCGTTATCTAATATACAATTTAGTGCACTATGTAGGGAACATAATTGGCGGCCTGGTGGCTAAGTGGGTAGCACTATCGCCTCACAGCAAGAAGGTCCTGGGTTCCATCCCCAGGTGGGGCGGTCCGGGTCCTTTCTGTGTGGAGTTTGCATGTTCTCCCCGTGTCTGCGTGGGTTTCCTTCGGGTGCTCCGGTTTCCTCCCACAGTCCAAAGATATGCAAGTGAGGTGAATTGGAGATACTAAATTGTCCATGACTGTGTTCTATATAACCTTGTGAACTGATTAATCTTGTGTGAAGATAAACTACCGTTCCTGTCATGAATGTAACCACAGTGTAAAACATGACATTAAAATCCTAATAAACAAACAAACAAAAAGGGAACATAATTATGTAATACACTATCTAGTGCACTATGTAAGGAACACAAATCATCACCTAGTTATACTTTCTAGTGCACTATGTAGTGAACATGAATGCGTTGTCTAATACACTATCTAGTGCACTATGTAGGGAACATAAATCCGTTATCTGATATACAATCTAGTGCACTGTGTAGGGAACATAAACCAATTGTCTAATTCACTATCTAGCGCACTACGTAGGGAACATAAATTCATATCTAAAATACTATCTAGTGCACTATGTAGGGAACATAAACCCGTTATCTGATATACAATTTAGTGCACTATGTAGGGAACCCAAATCCGTTAACTAATACGCTACCTAAGGCATTATGTAAAAAACATAAGTCTATTATCTAGTACACTATCTAGTGCACTAAGTAAGGAACATAAATTATTTTCTAATATACAATCTAGTGCACTATGTAGGGAGCATAAATCTATTATCTTGCACACTATCTAGTGCACTATGTAGTACACATTAATGTGTTTGTGACGCAAACAGTTAGCTAAGTAGCTCAGTTAGCAGCTCCTAAAAGTTCTGTTAGCACCCATATCCTTTGGTGTGTGCGAGAGGTTTTTTAGGTTTCTTTTTTTTTTTTTTTTTTTTTGGGGGGGGGGGGGGGGGGGGGGATCCGGGGGTTCCTCCCTGAAATGAGTTTTTGCAACTTGGGATGTCTGGTATATTTCCATGAAAAATAGTGCTAATGGTAACCCTGGTATGATGATGTATAACACGTGATGGTAGGAAAGTGAAAGCAGGTGGAGATTTGGTGTTAAAAAGCAAAGTCGCTGTAGGTGTAGATTTAGCTGGACTGAAAATTAGATCCTAGCTCTGTAATGACCAACTGTGTTATAAAGGAAAACTGAGCACTGTGAGAATAATACTAGAATACCAGAAGGAGCTACAGTGCTGCAATTTACTCAACTATAGATCTACAAATGACTCAGTCTCAAGTACATCTACTTATGCTCTTTATGAACACCAGAAGAGGGTAAAAAGATACATTTTTAAAAGCGTATGTTCAGCTGAAGTCAAAAGTTAACATGCGTTTGTTTATTAGGATTTTAATGTCAGGTTTTACACTTTTGGTTACATTCATGACAGGAACGGTAAGGAGGACTGTAGGAGGAAACCGGAGCACCCGGAGTAAACCCACACAGACACGGGGAGAACATGCAAACAACACAGAAAGGACCCGGACAGAACCGCCTCACCCGGGGATCGAACCCGGGACCTTCTTGCTGTGAGGCGACAGTTCTACCCACTTACATGCGTTTGTAATGGGTTTGCATATTAAGGCAATTTTGGGTTTTCAATGGGCGGCATGGTGGCTCATGGGTAGCACCGTCACCTCACAGGGAAAAGGTCCTGGGTTTGATTCCCAAGCAAAGCGGTTCGGGTCCTGTGTGGAGTTTGCATGTACTTCCCGTGTCTGTGTGGGGTTTTTTTTCACAGTCCAAGGACATGAATTGTCCCTGGGTGTGAATGTGTGTGTTTGTCCTGTGATGGACTGGCGACCTGTCAATCTAACAGTGCATTGTCTTTTTTTTACCAAATTAAGACAAAGCTACAGGCTTTGCGTACAGGAATAATTTCTGTTTTGTTATGTCCATACTGCCCCGGTGTGATTACCACCTTTGACAAGCATGATCCTTTGTATCATTCAGCTATTCGATTTGCCACCAATGCTTCCTATAAAACACACCATTGCTCTCTGTATTCTCTGGTTAAATTACCTTCTTTGCATATGTTGTCATAATATCCACTGGTTCAACTTTATTTACAAAACCCTTTTCAGCCCGGCCAAGTAAATACAAAGTCTTTCTATTCTTGCCATTTTTGCCATCTGTTGTTTGCATTAAGCTCACTTCTACAGTCCAATTGGATTCTGAGCTTGTGGCGGAACCAACTCCCTGCTTTTCCTTCAGAGCCACAACCACACAACAGCAACAAAAACTAAATAATGATGTGATTCCAAACAGGTGATGTCAACAGGTGATTGTAATCATGAGTCTTTGATGAGCAAAGATAATCAGAGGATCTCCCGTTGTCAACAATTGTGTGAGAAAATGATTGAAATGAAAAAAACAATGTACCTCAAAGAAAGATTGGAAGGGATTTGCATATTTCTCCCTCTACAGTGCATAATATCATTAAACGATTCAACGATTTCAGTGTGTAAAGGCCAAGGGTGCAAGCTTAACTTGAACACCCATGATCTTTGATTCCTTAGATGGCACTGCATCAAGAACCGCCACTCAACAATAGCTGATATAACCACATGGGTGAGGGATTACTTTGGCAAACCTTTATCAAGCACTACAATACAGAGTTACATGCACAAATGCCACTTTACCGTGCAAAAAAGAACCCTTATGTTAACCATGTCCAGAAGCGGTGTTGACTTCTCTGGGCTCATAGGCATCTAGGATGGACCAACACACAGGTTAGATGAATCAGCATTCCAGGTCTTTTTTGGGAAAATGGCCAAAGACAAAAAAGGACCATCCAGACTGTTATCAGGAACAAGTCCAAAATCCAGGGTCTGTCATGGTATGGGGCTGTGTCAGTGCCCTTGGTAAAGGTCATTTACACTTCTGTGATGGCAGCATTATTGTAGAAAAGTACATTGAGATCTTAGAGCAACATGTGCTGCCTTCAAGACGTCCATGTATTTTTCAACAAGACAATACAAAACCACATGCTGCACACATTACAAAGGCATGGCTGTGGAAGAAGAGGGTACGGGTACTGGACTGACCTGCCTGCAGTCCTGACCTCTCCCCAATAGAGAATAAAAGTAAAAAAATCTCGTAATGTTACGCCTCCGTGGACAGGTACTCGCGCCCTACAGGTTGAAAACCCTGGACCAATTAGGTTAGTGGACCAATTAGCTAGCTAACTAGCTGTGATTTCACATAGCGCTCTCTCCCGTTAGCTGTAGTTTGGGTCGCGAAGGTGCAAATCGAGAAAAGAGTCGACTCGTTGATTTCAGACTCAAGAAAAATATCTGACAGGCTAAATATCTGAACCTGTCAGCAACCTAAAATCCCGTAGTGTGTAAAGTGTTGAGATCAGGCTGTGACTGGCAGCAAGTGCAGAGTCAAACTATAGCCGATGAGAACGCAAGCTACTGAGTGAGAGGAAACCCGGGGGAAACCCATCTCACACCTGGTTCTACAACTACCGACTGTAGTCCATCTGTTTCTCTGCATGCTTTGTTAGCCCCCTTTCATGCGGTTCTTCAATGGTCAGGACCCCCACAGGACCACCACAGAGCAGGTATTATTCGGGTGGTGGGTCATTCTCTGCACTGCGGTGACACTGACATGGTGGTGGTGTGTTAGTGTGTGTTGTGCTGGTATGAGTGGATCAGACACAGCAGTGCTGATGGAGCTTTTAAACACCTCACTGTCACTGCTGGACTGAGAATAGTCCACCAACCAAAAATATGCAGCCAACAGCACCCCGTAGGCAGCGTCCTGTGACCACTGATGAAGGTCTAGAAGATGGCCAGCTCAAACAGCAGCAATAGATGAGCGATCGACTCTGACTTTAAATCTACAAGGTGGACCGACTAGGTAGGAGTATCTGATAGAGTGGACAGTGAGTGGACACGGTATTTAAAAACTCCAGCAGTGCTGCTGTGTCTGCTGAGAATGCTGAGAATGATCCACCACCTAAATAATACCTGCTCTGTAGTGGTTCTGTGGGGGTCCTGACCATTGAAGAACAGCAACTACGAAGTGCTCCTATATGGTAAGTGGAGCTAATAAAATGGACAGTGAGTGTAGAAACAAGGAGGTGGTTTTAATGTTATGGCTGATCTAATGGAGAGAAACACAGAGTGAGAATTAATGAGAGAAAAAGAGAAACTGTATCACTGTAGCAGTTTAAGTTTATTACAGCAAGATTAATGGCAGTTCACAAGGCTAATGCCTGCTAATACATCAGCACTGTTTTAGGATGGCCCAACACTCCCACGGTCAATACCATGTCCAAGAAATAAGACGGACGCAACAGACCAGAACCACACAGCTTCAGTTATTGAGTGGTTAAGAGAGAGAGCGAGAGAAAGTACAGGCAAGAGCAGAATAAAAAAAATCACATTTTTATTCGACTACAAGCTTATCCATAAAACCCTTAGCTTGTGGAGCATGTGGGCAGTCGTAGCCCTAAGGGTTTAGGTACTGGACTAGTAATCAATGGACTAAGGTCAATGGTTGCGTTTCCACTGTTGGACCCTGAGCAAGGCTCTTAATCCTCAACTGCTTGTATTGTAATGCATTCACAACTGTAGGTCACTTTGGAATAAAGCATCATCCATTCATCGTCTGTTTTACTACTGCTTTAACCTATTTAGGGTCACAGTGGGTCCGATTCACTGGGCGAGAGGCAAGAAACATGCTGGACATGTCTCCAGTCCATCACAGGACACACACACACACTCAAACACAAACCTTACACACACCTTTAGCCTGACAAACCAACTGGCCTGACTGCATGTCTTTGAACTGTAGGAAGAAAATTGGATCATCCATAGGAAACCCTTACAGATGCGAGGAGAACATGCAAAGTCCAGACAGAAAGGACCCCACACCGCTCAACCTCGGAATCGAACCCAGGACCTTCTTTGCTGTAAAACGACTTGGATTTTTATCCAACAACCACATACGTGTAGAAGCAAATATTATTTACGCATTAAAATAATTACATGGGCGCCCAGGTGGCGCAGCGGGATATTCCGCTAGCACACCAGCGCCGGGATTCTGAACTCCTCGGTTCGAAACTCGCCGTTGCCACCGGTCGGCTGGGCGCCATCGAGCGGGCATGATTGGCAGTGCCTGCAGCAGACACGGTTCTGCTAGGGCGGGATGACCGGACTATGTGGGTGGGGTCTTCAAACGCTGTGTGAGGACCCTGATTGGCAGATAGAGAGGCGCCTGTGCAGAATGAATAGGTTGAAAAGGGTTCCGCAAAGGGCTGCGAGCAGGTCGGAGGAGGCATGAGCAGCAATATACTCACCTCGACTGCATTCAGGGATCCCCCAGCAGTGGAAGACAAACTGACTACGCTAAATAAAATAGAAAAAAAAATCATAATATATTCAGGCTATACAGCATATACGGTAAATAATCCACCCTAGTAAGTGTGTTTTATGGCAGACTTTTTTTCTCCCCCATTAGCGCATCCAATTGTTCAATTTGCATCGTGCTTCCTCTCTGTCTATGCGGAACCCTGCCCTGACCGAGGAGATCGAAGCTAACCCACATCCCCTCAGAAACATGGGCAGCGGCCGGATGCATTTTTGCCACTCACGCATTGATGAGTGTTGTGCCACCTAGCGTTGCATGCGGAGAGACACACCCTAAGGGCACTCTTCCTCATCTCTGTGCAGGCGCCTCCAATCAGCCGGCAGAGGTCGCAATCGCATTCTGACAGAGAGAAACCCACATCCGGTTCTTTGTCCCGCCCCCCCAACAGAGCAACCGACCAATCGTTGCTCATACAGCCACACAGCCTCGAACTGGTAAGGCAGAGCTGGATTCGATACGATGTACTCAGAATCCAGCTCTGGTTGCAGCGTGTCTTCTTACCGCTGCAACACCTGAACGGCCTTTTATGGCAGACTTTACTCCTAACTAGAAAGCTAGTTTCTTGTATTATCAGTCCTAGGAGAAAATAAGAACATGTTCCACAGGTTGGACACAGAAAAAGACGTATTGATTTTTTTGTAGCTTAGCTTGGTTGCCAAAGGACTTCTTGGAGTTCTGTGTGTGTGTGTGTGTGTGTGTGTGTGATGTGTTGTGATGTAGACTCATTCTGAATTCCAAAAGCACCAGTGCTTAGATGATGACATCAACCCCCGACTACCCTACACCTGAGTTTACTAGGTTGACTAGGGCATTTGGAGAAGGTGTCCTGTTGTATGTCCTTATTTTTATTGGAAACAGTGGTAGCCTAGTGGGTAGAGCTTTGGGCTATCAATGGAAAGGTTAAGAGTTTGAATCCCTGCTCTGCCATACAGCCACTGTTGGGCCCTTGAGCAAGGCCCTTACCCCTCTTGGATCCAGGGGCGCTGTATAACGCTTTGTCTGCCTTTAAGCAGATGGCATGAGATGGCATGTTTCCAAAGTATAGAGTGGCACTCTTCCATTGTCAAGGGGTTGTCAATTCTGTCCAAGTGGCCAGTTCCAGAGTAGGCAAAACATCCTTATTGGTGAGGCTTATATACTCCCACCAACCACTAGACGTGGTTTTGCCATGTCTATGAATACCAGTTTAATGTAGCCGTCTTTTGACCATCATTTATATATTGCCAAAAGTATTCACTCACCCATCCAAATCATTAATTTCAGGTGTTCCAATCACTTCCATGGCCACAGGTGTATAAAACCAAGAACCTAGGCATGCAGACTGCTTCTACAAACATTAGTGAAAGAATGGGTCGCTCTCAAGAGCTCAGTGAATTCCAGCGTGGTACCATGATAGGATGCCACCTGTGCAATAAGTCCAGTCGTGCAATTTCCTCGCTACTAAATATTCCACAGTCGACTGTCAGTGCTATTATAACAAAGTGGAAGTGATTGGGAACGACAGCAACTCCAAGTGGTAGCCACGTAAAATGACAGAGCGGCGTCAGCGGATGCTGAGGCGCATAGTGCGCAGAGGTCACCAACTTTCTGCAGAGTCGATCGCTACAGACCTCCAAACTTCATGTTTCCTTCAGATTAGCTCAAGAACAGTGTGTAGAGAGCTTCATGGAATGGGTTTCCATGGCCTCCGAGCCTTACATCACCAAGCGCAATGCAAAGCAGCGGATGCAGTGGTGTAAAGCACGCCGCCACTGGAGTGACAAATCACGCTTCTCTATCTGGCAATCCGATGGACGAGTCTGGGTTTGGCGGTCGCCAGGAGAATGCTACTTGTCTGACTGCATTGTGCCGAGTGTGAAGTTTGGTGGAGGGGGGATTATGGTGTGGGGTTGTTTTTCAGGAGTTGGGCTCGGCACCTTAGTTCCAGTAAAAGGAACTCTTAATGCTTCAGCATACCAAGAGATTTTGGACAATTTCATGCTCCCAACTTTGTGGGAACAGTTTGGGGATGGCCCCTTTCTGTTCCAAACATGACTGCACACCAGTGCACAAAGCCCATAAAGGAGCGGTAAAAACATACGCTGCAACCAGAGCTGGGATCTTGAATACATCGTATCGAAGCTCAGCTCTACCTTGCCGATTGGCCTGTTGTTCAGATGGGTGGGACTAAGCCGGATATGGGTCTCTCTGTGTCAGACCTCTGCTGGCTGATTAGAGGCGCCTACACAGAGATAAGGAAAGAGTGCTATTAGGGTGTGTCTCTCCGTACACAACGCTAGGTGGCACAACACCTGTCAATGTGTGGGTGATGAGATGCATACGGCTTGCTGCCCACGTGTCGGAGGGGGCGTGGGTTAGCTTCGATCTCCTCGGTCAGAGCAGGGATCGGCATTTGACTCCAGTTTCCTCCCACAGTCCAAAGACATGCAAGTGAGGTAAATTGGAGATACTAAATTGTCCATGAGTGTGTTTGATATAACCTTGTGAACTGATGAACCTTGTGTGATGAGTAACTACCGTTCCTGTCATGAATGTAACCAAAGTGTAAAACATGACGTTAAAATCCTAATAAACGAACAAACAAACCCTCAAAACTGTACGTTTACCATGATTTGAAAGCCCTATTTACTTAAAAGAACTATTTGACTTCTAATATATTAAGTCTAATGCCATATTTCCACCATACTTATAACTTAGTATGAAATGTTCTACTAAAAACCTGAAGCAAGTGGTGATGTTTACTTATAACGGTGACCGTTTAGACCCAGGTGTGTGCCTCCAACTACATGCAATCAATTTAAATCGCAACTGGCAGACTCTAATTGAGTTGTAAATAATTTAATATAAAATAATTAAAGAAATTAAAGTCACTGAATAATAAATGAGAACAGAATGTACCTGACCACATTTTGGGGTTGCAGAGCAGAGGGTTTGAATACTCTCCGACCTCAGTTTCAGATTTTTTTTAAAACATTTTTAAACCATTTTCACATCGTTATGAGCATTTAAGTGCACGCTCGGGGGTAAAATGGGCAATTATCTATTAAATCTATTCAAAATCAAATCCACAGCACAAAGGGTGTAATAAGTCAAGGGGTCCACTGTACACACACACACACACACGATGCTGCCTTGACATGGCTGATCAATAAATGTTGCCTCTGGTAAAAGTTCCTTTCTTCTGTATCTTAACAGGCAATCTTACAGTAGAGTGTCCTGACCTAGGCAGTGAGGCTGTATGTTTAGGCTGATTTTGCCTCTTTATGATAAACTGAACTGACCTCTAAACCTCTGGGTGGGTGGATGGATAGAAGGAAATGAATGGCCTCCAGTAGCTGAACAAGCAAAAGAAGAAGAACTGATAACACTAATACAGTGGGGCCAAAAAGTATTTAGTCAGCCACTGATTGCGCAAGTTCTCCTACTTAGAAAGATGAGGGAGGTCTGTAATTTTCATCATAGGTACACTTCAACTATGAGAGACAAAATGAGAAAAAAAAAATCCAGGAAATCACATTGTAGGATTTTAAAAGAATTTATTTGTAAATCATGGTGGAAAATTAGTATTTGGTCACCCACAAACAAGCAAGATTTCTGGCTCTCACAGATCTGTAACTTCTTCTTTAAGAAGCTCTTCTGTCCTCCACTTGTTACCTGTATTAATGGCACCTGTTTGACCTCGTTATCTGTATAAAAGACACCTGTCCACAGCCTCAAACAGTCAGACTCCAAACTCAACCATGGCCAAGACCAAAGAGGTGTCGAAGGACACCAGGAAGAAAATTGTAGACCTGCACCAGGCTGGGAAGAGTGAATCTACAATAGGCAAGCAGGTTGGTGTGAATAAATCAACTGTGGGAGCAATCGTAAGAAAATGGAAGACATACAAGACCATTGATAATCTCCCTCGATCTGAGGCCCCACGCAAGATCTCATCCCGTGGGGTCAAAATGATCATGAGAACGGTGAGCAAAAATCCCAGAACTACACGGAGGGACCTGATGAATGACCTGCAGAGAGCTGGGACCAAAGTAACAAAGGCTACCATCAGTAACACACTACGCCGAGAGGGACTCAAATCCTGCAGTGCCAGGCGTGTCCCCCTGCTTAAGCCAGTACATGTCCAGGCCCATCTGAAGTTTGCCAGAGAGCATATGGATGATCCAGAAGAGGATTGGGAGAATATCATGTGATCAGATGAAACCAAAATGGAACTTTTTGGTAAAAACTCAACTCGTCGTGTTTGGAGGAAGAAGAAGAACCCAAGAACACCATACCTACTGTGAAGCATGGGGGTGGAAACATCATGCTTTGGGGCTGTTTTTCTGCAAAGGGGACAGGACGACTGATCCGTGTTAAGGGAAGAATGAACGGGGCCATGTATCGTGAGATTTTAAGCCAAAACCTCCTTCCATCAGTGAGAACATTGAAGATGGAACGTGGCTGGGTCTTCCATGACAATGATCCCAAACACACCGCTCGGGCAACGAAGGAGTGGCTCCGTAAAAAGCATTTCAAAGTCCTGGAGTGGCCTAGCCAGTCTCCAGACCTCAACCCCATAGAAAACTTGTGGAGGGAGTTGAAAGTCCGTGTTGCCCAGCAACAGCCCCAAAACATCACTGCTCTAGAGGAGATCTGCATGGAGGAATGGGCCAAAATACCAGCTACAGTGTGTGCAAACCTGTTGAAGACTTACAGGAAACGTTTGACCTCTGTCATTGCCAACAAAGGTTATGTTACAAAGTATTGAGTTGAACTTTTGTTATTGACCAAATACTTATTTTCCACCATAATTTACAAATAAATTCTTTAAAAATCCTACAATGTGATTTCCTGGATTTTTTTTCTCATTTTGTCTCTCATAGTTGAAGTGTACCTATGATGAAAATTACAGACCTCTCTCATCTTTCTAAGTAGGAGAACCTGCACAATCAGTGGCTGACTAAATACTTTTTTGCCCCACTGTAAGTGTATAACATGAATATACACTGTCCATTTTATCAGCTCCACTTACCATATAGAAGCACTTTGTAGTTCGACAATTACTGACTGTAGTCCATCTGTTTCTCTGCATGCTTTGTTATCCCCCTTTCATGCTGTTCTTCAATGGTCAGGACCACCACAGAGCAGGTGGTGGATGATTCTCAGCACTGCAGTGACACTGACATGGTGGTGGTGTGTTAGTGTGTGTTGTGCTGGTATGAGTGGATCAGACACAGCAGCGCTGCTGGAGTTTTTAAATACCGTGTCCACTCACTGTCCACTCTATTAGACACTCCTACCTAGTTGGTCCACTCCTACCTAGTAATTGTAGAACTACAAAGTGCTTCTATATGGTAAGTGGAGCTGATAAAATATCGATTATTAGTATAAGCACTGGATTAAAGAGGTGTGGACCATTAATATAGGGTCAATAAATAAAAGAAATGTCCAGAGCCCCTGTGCTTAGTGATAATTTATGACATCCTGTTTTAACTGAGTCTGAAGAAAAGGGCTCATTAATTATTCATCAACATGGGAAACCCTGAATAATATATCAGTAAATAGGGTATGGAGATGTCTGTATAGAGTCTCTGTTTCAGTTCTCTTTAGGGTCCCTTTTAAACAGCTCACAAAACATCCTCAAGCCTTTTTCAACTTAGCTTCATACTCCATAACCTAAAAAAAGAGGACAAAGTGAAAACCTGTGGGTGAGCTTGAAGTAAGAGTGCAGGAGCTAAGAGGATCTGGAAAGTTTAAGGTCAGGTTTTCAGTATTCACTCACCCATCCAAATCATTGAATTCAGGTGTTCCAATCACTTCCATGGCCACAGGTGTATAAAACCAAGCACCTAGGCACGCAGACTGCTTCTACAAACATTTGTGGAAGAATGGGTCACTCTCAGGAGCTCCGTGAATTCCAGCGTGGTACCGTGATAGGATGCCACCTGTGCAACAAGTCCAGTCGTGAAATTTCCTCGCTACTAAATATTCCACAGTCGACTGTCAGTGGTATTATAACAAAGTGGAAGCGATTGGGAATGACAGCAACTCAGCCATGAAGTGTTAGCCACGTAAAATGACAGGGCGGGGTCAGCGGATGCTGAGGCGCATAGTGCGCAGAGGTCACCAACTTTCTGCAGAGTCGATCGCTACAGACCTCCAAACTTCATGTTTCCTTCAGATTAGCTCAAGAACAGTGTGTAGAGAGCTTCATGGAATGGGTTTACATCACCAAGCACAATGCAAAGCGGCGGATGCAGTGGTGTAAAGCACACCACCACTGGACTCTAGAGCAGAATCACGCTTCTCCGTCTGCCACTCCGATGGACAAGTCTGGGTTTGGTGGTCGCCAGGAGAACGGTACTTGTCTGACTGCATTGTGCCGAGTGTAAAGTTTGGTGGAGGGGGGATTATGGTGTGGGGTTGTTTTTCAGGAGTTGGGCTCGACCCCCTTAGTTCCAGTGAAAGGAACTCTTAATGCTTCAGCATACCAAGAGATTTTGGAGAATTTCATGCTCCCAACTTTGTGGGAACAGTTTGGGGATGGCCCCTTCCTGTTCCAACATGACTGTGCACCAGTGCACAAAGCAAGCTCCATAAAGACATGGATGAGCGAGTTTGAGTCCTGACCTCAACCTGATAGTGTCTGACCTCACAAATGTGCTTCTGGAAGAATGGTCAAAAATTCCCATAAACACACTCCTAAACCTTGTGGAAAGCCTTCCCAGAAGAGTTGAAGCTGTTATAGCTGCAAAGGGTGGGCCAACATGATATTAAACCCTATGGATTAAGAATGGGACGTCACTCAAGTTCATATGTGCGTGGAGGCAGGCGAGCGAATACTTTTGGCAATATAGTGTATCTATTATATAATACTGACCTGATGGGAAATTCATCATCATTTATCTGTATACAACACTGCACTCATTTATAATCTGCACTTTCACACCAACTTCATCTTTTAATTCCAATATTTCAGATCCGTACTTCAATTAAACGAGCTTGACGGGCATGACGAAAGCAACATTTTGTCAGCTGAACATGAACGCAAACAAACAAACAAACAAAAGAGCAAATTGAGCAAGAAAAAAACTGAACGAGAACAATGAGGAGTAATTACTGAGAATAATTACGCCACTAATCCAGTGGAGAAGTTATAACAATTAGCGCGTGACAATGAACGCCTGCGCCGGGGTCTGCGCCGCTGCGAGTCGGGTCGTGACAGGTGGCTCGTGCGACGTGACTGTCATCGGAGCCCTGCTTCCCTGATACTGTCGGGGAGGGGGGCTTATTACTGCTAAATCATGCATCATCTGTTCACAGCGTGAAAGCCGTGCACAGGTTACCCACTCACTGTGCGTGTGTTTATGCTCCGTTCGGCGGATATTGCTAACGGATGCTGCACAAATACATATATCAGCATGCTGTTGTGTACAGGCTAATTTAATGACTTCTTTTAATTAGTGCATAGGTTGTTTAATAATGTGTTAATTATACCCTAAGAACTATTAGACAGTCTCAACAAATGTGTGTTAAATGTATAATCTAGCCGCTCAGGTGGTGCGGCGGTAAAAACACGTGCTGTTCACCAGAGCTGAGATCTCGAATACATCGTATCGAGGCTGAGCGACTACATGACCGACGATTGACCTGTTGTTCAGATAAGGGGCGGGATTAAGCTGGATAGGGACTCTCTCTCAGACTAGTGCGATTAGGACCTCTGCTGGCTGGTTGGTGGCGCCTGAACGGAGATGGGGAAGGAGTGCGGTAGAGGGTGTGGCTCTCCGTACACAGTGCTGTACCGCACTGCAACTCATCAAGTGTAGGTGATAAGATGTTCGATTGCTGTGCACGTGTCGGAGGGGGCGTGGAGCAGCCTCGTCCTCTCCAATCAGGAGAAGGGACCAGCATTAGTGAGAGGATGATTGAAGGGCAGAAATTGGATGTGCTAAAGTGGGAGAAAAAAAATAAAAATAAAAAATAAATAAAAATATATATATATACGTATATATATACTGTATATATACACTGGTGCTGGTCATAAAATTTGAATATCATGAAAAAGTTGATTTGTTTCAGTAATTCCATTCAAAAAGTGAAACTTGTATATCATAATCATTCATTACACACAGACTGATATATTTCAAATGTTTATTTCTTTTAATATTGATGATTATAACTGACAACTAATGAAAACCCCAAATTCAGTATCTCAGAAAATTTGAATATTGTGACAAGGTACAATATTGAAGACACCTGGTGCCACACTCTAATCAGCTAATTAACTCAAAATACTTGCAAAGGCCTTTAAATGGTCTCAGTCTAGTTCTGTAGGCTACACAATCATGGGGAAGACTGCTGACTTGACAGTTGTCCAAAAGACGACCATTGACACCTTGCACAAGGAGGGCAAGACACAGAAGGTCATTGCTTAAGAGGCTGGCTGTTCACAGAGCTCTGTGTCCAAGCACATTAATAGAGAGGTGAAGGGAAAGAAAAGATGTGGTAGAAAAAAGTGTACAAGCAATAGGGATAACCGCACCCTGGAGAGGATTGTGAAACAAAACCCATTCAAAAATGTGGGGGAGATTCACAAAGAGTGGACTGCAGCCGGAGTCAGTGCTTCAAGAACCACCACGCACAGACGTATGCAAGACATGGGTTTCAGCTGTCGCATTCCTTGTGTCAAGCCACTCTTGAACAAGAGACAGCGTCAGAAGCGTCTCGCCTGGGCTAAAGACAAAAAGGACTGCTGAGTGGTCCAAAGTTATGTTCTCTGATGAAAGTAAATTTTGCATTACCTTTGGAAATCAAGGTCCCAGAGTCTGGAGGAAGAGAGGAGAGGCACACAATCCACGTTGCTTGAGGTCCAGTGTAAAGTTTCCACAGTCAGTGATGGTTTGGAGTGCCATGTCATCTGCTGGTGTTGGTCCACTGTGTTTTCTGAGGTCCAAGGTCAACGCAGCCATCTACCAGGAAGTTTTAGAGCACTTCATGCTTCCTGCTGCTGACCAACTTTATGGAGATGCAGATTTCATTTTCCAACAGGACTTGGCACCTGCACACAGTGCCAAAACTACCAGTACCTGGTTTAAGGACCATGGTATCCCTGTTCTTAATTGGCCAGCAAACTTGCCTGACCTTAACCCCATAGAAAATCTATGGGGTATTGTGAAGAGGAAGATGCGATACGCCAGACCCAACAATTCAGAAGAGCTGAAGGCCACTATCAGAGCAACCTGGGCTCTCATAACACCTGAGCAGTGCCACAGACTGATGGACTCCATGCCACACCGCATTGCTGCAGTAATCCAGGCAAAAGGAGCCCCAACTAAGTATTGAGTGCTGTACATGCTCATACTTTTCATCTTCATACTTTTCAGTTGGCCAACATTTCTAAAAATCCTTTTTTTGTATTGGTCTTAAGTAATATTCTAATTTGGAGATACTGAATTTGGGGTTTTCATTAGTTGTCAGTTATAATCATCAACATTAAAAGAAATAAGAAATAAACATTTGAAATATATCAGTCTGTGTGTAATGAATGAATATAATATACAAGTTTCACTTTTTGAATGGAATTACTGAAATAAACTTTTTCATGATATTCTAATTTTATGACCAGCACCAGTATATATATATATATAATATATATATATATATAATCTAAAGATGTTAATGATTAATTGGTGATCGGTTCACTAATAACCAATTGGTGTCGTTGATCAGTAAATGTTGGCGGTTGAAATGGTAATTTAAATTCATTTTTAATCGCTGACGCTTGATTTCAACTGAGAATGCTGATTTGAGACTCGCCCACAGTGTGCATGAGAACTGCTGTTCTGATCCGAGCAGAAAAACATTGTTTTATGGACTTATATTACAACCCCAAATCAAGAAAAAGTTGGGACAGTATGAGTTTCTTACATTTACTTGGACTTTTATTTGATTGCAGACAGGATGAACCTGAGATATTTCATGTTTTATCTGCTCAACTTCATTTCATTTAATAATAAACATCCATTCCTGCATTTCAGGCCTGCAACACATTCCAAAAAAAGTAGGACGGTTGGGACATTCCTTTTCACCACACTCAAAAATGTTTTGGCACAGAGGAGACCAAGTGATTAAGTGTTTCAGCTTTTATTTTGTCCCATTCTTTCTGCAAACAAACTGTCTTAAGATGTGCAACAGTACGCTTACGTTTCAAAATTCTCTATTGGGGACAGGTCAGGACTGCAGGCAGGTCAGTCCGGTACTCGTACCCTCTTCTTCCACAGCCAGGCCTTTGTAATTTGTGCAGCATGTGGTTTTGTATTGTCTTGTTGAAAAATGCATGGACGTCCCTGGAAAAGATGACGTCTTGAAGGCAGCACATGTTGCTCTAAGATCTCAATGTACTTTTCTGCATTAATGCTGCCATCACAGAAGTGTTAATTACCTTTACCAAGGGCACTGACACACCACATACCACGACACACCCTGACTTTTGGACTTGTTCCTAATAACAGGCTGGATGGTCCTTTTCGCCTTTGGTCCGGAGCACACAGCGTCCATTTTTCCTCAAAAAAAAGACCTGTAATGCTGATTCATCTGACCACAATACACGTTTCCACTGTGTGATGGTCCATCCTAGATGCCTCAGAGCCCAGAGAAGTCGACACCACTTCTGGACATGGTTAACATAAGGCTTCTTTTTTGTACAGTAAAGTTTTAAGTGGCATTTGTGCATGTAACTCTGTATTGTAGTGCTTGATAAAGGTTTGCCAAAGTAATCCCTCACCCATGTGCTTATATCAGCTATTGTTGAGTGGTGGTTCTTGATGCAGTGCCGTCTGAGGGATGGAAGATCACAGACGTTCAGCTTAAGCTTGCGCCCTTGGCCCTTACGCACTGAAATTCCTCCTGATTCCTTGAATGGTTTAATGATATTATGCACTGTAGAGGGAGGAATATGCAAATCCCTTCCAATCTTTCTTTGAGGTACATTGTTTTTAAACATTTCAATCATTTTCTCACACATTTGTTGATAAACTGGAGATCCTCTGATCATCTTTGCTCATCAAAGACTCCTTGAGCTTCTGCTGCTTCTGTACCAAACCATGATTACAATCGCCTGTTTGGAATCACATCATTATTTAGTTTTCTCACCTCATTACTAGCCCTAAATTGCCCCCGTCCCAACTTTTTTTTGGAATGTGTTGCAGGCCTAAAATGCAGACAAAACATGAAATATCTCAGTTTTAAACTGTCTGCAATCAAATAAAAGTCAAAGTAAATGTAAGGAACACTGCATTTTCCATACTGTCCCAACTTTTTCTGATTTGGGGTTGTATTTTAATTTTATGATGGTTGATAACGATGTATCAGTGCATTCACTTTCTACTCATGTAATGTGAGTCTGTATGAGCAGTTAAAAACAACAGCAGGGGGAAGTACTTCAAGTGTGATAAAGATTACATTAATTAAATGAAAAAATTAACGTCGTATGTTAATAAAACCAGGCTGAGCATTTTACTCAGTGCTTTATTCTGATAGTCTCTCCACATGGGGTGGAGCTGTTAGCCTAACTACATTTTCTAATTTTAAGGTGGTTACACTATTACACAGTCGAGTCACATTATTATGACCACCTTCTACTTTCGAAGGCGGTATATAAGGTGTGCGATTGGCTGTCTGCACCATGGGTAAAATTGCCCGTTCGCCCGCCACGCCCGTTTTTCCAAAAAAAAATTTCCATAGACTTCCATTCATTTTCGAAAAATTTTGAGATATCGACGTAGTTCCAACTCTAAATCGTCCGACCCGTTAACGACACCACTTCTTGAAGAAAGCTTGGATACAGCATGGGCATACTCGTTCCAACTCTAAATCATTCGGGCCACTGATATCTCGAAATATTTTTAAAAACGGGTGTGGCAGGTGGGCGGGGCTACGTATCCCCATGCTGTATCCAAGTCGGGGTGTCATCAATGCCGTTTCAACTCTAAATCATTCGGCCCACTGATGACACCCCGACTTGGATACAGCATGGGGATACGCAGCCCCGCCCGCCTGCCACGCCCGTTTTTTAATATTTCGAGATATCGACGTCGTTCCAACTCTAAATCATTCGGGCCACTGATATCTCGAAATATAAAAAAAAACGGGCGTGGCAGGCCGATTTAGATTTAGAGTTGGAACGGCATTGATGACACCCCGACTTGGATACAGCATGGGGATACGCAGCCCCGCCCACCTGCCACGCCCGTTTTTTTAATATTTTGAGATATCAACGCCGTTCCAACTCTAAATCGTTCGGGCCACTGATGACACCCCGACTTGGATACAGCATGGGCATACGCACCCCCTGCCCGCCTGCTACGCCAGTTTTTTAATATTTTGAGATATCGACGCTGTTCCAACTCTAAATCGTTTGGCCCACTGATGACACCCCAACTTACAAACAGCATTTGCATATGCGCACTCACCCGCCCGCTGCACAGCAATCACACTCGCATTTTCTTCAGGAAATGCAACTCTAGTTATATATAAGGACTTCCTGCTGCTGGAGACCATGATCGCATCCGAGGGGGATATATTTGTCTGACACATGCTCCCTTGGAAGCATTTGCAGTCCACCAACTCCTTTCCCTGTACTTCGGTGGATTCAGGCATGAGGTCAGTCTTGCGCATGGAGAGTCACTCCACTTCTGTACAGGTGCCTAGGGTTACTAACCAGGGTCCGTACACAGCGTTGAAGACCCCACCCCCATTTTAAGCTCGGTCTTTTCCCACACAGCAGACTAGCAACCAATTTTCTACTGTCCTTACACAGTATCAAAGTCCCCACCCCCTTTTTAGCTCGGTCTTTTCCCACCCAGCAGCTAGCGGCCAATTTTCTACTGTACTTACACAGTATAGAAGTCCCCACCCCCTTTTTAGCTCGGTCTTTTCCCACACAGCAGACTAACGGCCAATTTTCTACTGTCCTTACACAGTATCGAAGTCCCCACCCCCTTTTTAGCTTGGTCTTTTCCCACCCAGCAGCTAGCGGCCAATTTTCTACTGTCCTTACACAGTATACAAGTCCCCACCCCCTTTTTAGCTCGGTCTTTTCCCACTCAGCAGACTAGCGGCCAATTTTCTACTGACACGTGTGCAGTACACCGACCCCTTCTTATTTGCCCACATGTTCTGTGAAATCGTGCGTGAGGTCAGTCTCGCGCATGGAGAGTCACACACTGATCTCAGAGTTCCTTCACTTCTGTACATCTGTACAGGAATCTTGGACTACTAACCTGGGTCCTTACACAGCGTCGAAGACCCCACCCCCTTTTTAGCGTGGTCTTTTCCCACCCAGCAGACTAGTGGCCAATTTTGTCTACAGCAAGTACTGTCAATTGTGCCTGCTAGGGGCGCCCAGCCCCTTCAAACTCGGGAAGAGTTTGTTTGCAGCATTTTTAAAATAAAGTGTAGATATTACTAACAGCAGGTGAAATGAATAACCCGCCTATGAATTGGTGTCTTTTTTATTCGTAGTTGTCAATACATTGTCAATATAACATGATTTCTATATTACATAAGTCCACAATATCTATTTGTAAACCAGCCGTGCACTGAAGCCCTTCTTGGGTGCTTAACTGAAACTGACACTTTTATTATGAGCACTGCCAATTCAGTAATTCAGTGGGTATGTTTCTAGGAAATGGATGTACTTTTTAAATTACATTACTTGCTCATTGTTGAAAAAAATAAAAAACATGGGGGACTTTATGACATTGTGACAGCTGTTATTTCCCCAATTAATGTGTGGCATCATTTACTAGCACTGGTCAATCGTCAAAAAGGCTCTTTAGTTAACGTTCATATAAAAAAAGTGGCGCTGACTGCAGCATGGTTGTTGGGGCTGGATTCGCTATGTCAAGCTACCAATCTGCTTGGATTTTTAATGCACAACAAAAGTGAGTAGCTGTTCTGCTGGCAGAAAAGCCTTGTTGACAGAAGAGGCCAGATGAGATTAGTCAGACTGACTTAAGCTGACAGAAAGGATACAGAGTAAACGCTCTTTACAACCAAGTACAAACTCAGAAACCTAAGAGGCAGATTGGTCAAACAGCAGAAGGTCACTTTTATTTCCACGTTTGTTCGTCCAGGACTAGAATCTGAGGCAACAGTAGGCACAGGTTCAATGAAAATGGACATTTCAATATAAGAAATGATTATGTCCGGAACCTCTGTGTTGTCCTGATAACCAGCTGACCTTCTCTCCTCGTGTAGACACTATGACAAGATCGTACCGGTTCTTCCTCTACAACATCGAGAAGATTCGTCCATTTTTCTCCATGGAAGCCACTCAGATCTCTCGTCTGGACTACTTCAACTCCCTCCTGGCAGGTGCTCCCATGTTCACAATTAAACCCTTGCAACTCATCCAAAATGCAGCTGTTCGCCTGTTTTTTAACCAACCTAAACACTGCCACATCACCCCACTGCTGCGTTCTCTTCACTGGCTTCCTGTGGCTGCCCCATTCAGTTTAAAACACTGATGCTTGCCTACAAAGCCAAACATGGACCAGACCCAGGCTACCTTAGAGCAGGGGTTTTCAACCTTTCTGGACATGCGCCCCCCTCCGTGTGCCGACCCCCCCCCCCCCCCCCCCCCCTCGAACTTGCACCCCCCCACCCTCAACCATCGCACAGAAACCATTGCGATGCAATTTTGCTGATTTAAAATATTTACTTCAAAAAGATAATACAGCCCGATCCCATCTGAGCTGATTCTATCAGCACATTATATAAATTCTTGGTTCACTTTCGTAAATTGTAAGCGGTTCTTGCTTTTGATGTAAATAAGAGCAGAAAATGTTACTTCACAGAGCCGAGCAAAGGCAAAAGTACATCAAAAAGTTCGTTCAGGATCATCTGCTCTGACAGAAAACTTTTAGCTCCACAGGCAGAACGAGTCTGACTCGGTTAACGCTCTGTGGTAATACTCAGTTTAATTAACTTTTTAAGGTAAGCGAGTCACACAAAATGTAGCTGGTGTTTATTTAACACCACAGCATTCATTAATAACAGTAAAAACAAAGAGATGACTGAAACTTACGATTCGGTTCAAATGAATCAACTCATGACTCACTTATAGCGATACGATACACCTCTCTTAAAGACACACACACGTCCTATAACAGCAGTCATTGTTTTTGTCACTTATTTTCACTGTTCGCCCTATTTTTAAGGTTTTTTTTTTAGACTGAACTGGATAACATTAAATGTGTGTTTGTGCGTGGTCAGCAAGACTAATCAAATATCCGTGTGTAAAAAATGAATTGCTTTAGTTTTAGGAGTAAAAAATCTCGTAATGCCACGCCCCCTGGACAGGGACTCCACAGGTTGAAGACCCTTGCCTTAGAGAACTCATAAACCCCGCTCTGTACCACTAGTCTCGCTCGTCTTGATCTTTCACCCAGAACTCGAGGAAGACACGCATCAAGGCTCTTCTCTGTACTTGCACACAAGTGATGGAACGAGCTTCCCTTGTCTGTCCGAACATCTGAGTCTCTCGCTGTCTTCAAAAGACGATTAAAAACCCACCTCTTTACTAAGCACTTAAGCTGTCATGTACTTACTAATGCTCTTATTTATTCCTTGCTTTGGTTCTAACAGGGTTTCAGCAGATTTGTGTTCTTGGACTGTTGTCTACTTAAACTAGAGCAGGGGTCGACAACCTTTAACACCCAAAGAGCCATTTGGACCCGGTTTCCACGGAAAAGAAAACACTGGGAGCCGCAAATACTTTTTGACATCTAAAATGAAGATAACGCTGTATATATTGTTTTTTTTACCTTTACGTTTTGTATAAACAACTATAGTGTGTTGCTTATGAAATCCATGAAGTGCTACAGAGAAAATAAAATTTTATTTATGTAATGAACACATTTTGAACTCCTAAATTATCCATGTAGCAAACAAAAAATGCCGTGAGCCGTCATCCTTATATCGCCTTTGGGCTTTCGGAGCGTGTAGCGGAGCCTTGATTTGAATTAAAAAAAATAAATTGGAAAAAAAACACTATGCCACTAAACAGTGAAAAATAAATATTTGCAAAATATCTGCATAAATATTTATTTTACCTGGTTAATGGGACTTCTGCTCCTGAACCTCTGCGCACAGCGTCTGCAAATCGGGGCTGTACGAAGTCACTTCCATCTTTACGCAGGACTGTAAGCTGCCGTCTGTGAGGCGTGAGCGGTGTTTGTTTTTTATTTAAGATCACAATAATCTTCCAATTTAGAACTACAATTTAAAAAAGAACTAACACAAATAAAATACACTTCAATTAAATACTTATAATTTATTTTCCCAAGCCACGCGGAGCCGCAGTATAAGGATGAATGAGCCGCGGGTTGCCGACCCTTGAACTGGAGTAAGGTAATGTTCACTATGTAAGGATGTAAATGTCTGTTTTTCCTCCCAATCTAGTCGTATCCAGTTACCCGATTGCATTTTGCTTCCTCTCTACTGTTGCTGACTTCCACTCTGCCCGAGGAGAGCCGTGACTAACACACAACCCCGCCAACGTGTGTGAAGTGGCTCAGAAAGTTCATATGGGGCACTGTATTGCATACAGGGAGTCACACACTTATCTCCATTATCCCCCGTCTCTGTTCAGGTGCCATTGTAATTACATCAGTTGTGAGGAATCTTCTCTGGCATCCAACCCAAGCCAACAGGCAAGCCAATCGTTTTCTGTGTAGGCGCCCAGCATGCCGGTAGCAGAGCGGAGATTCAAACCAGTGATATCAGCTCTGGTGTACTAGCCTGAGCGTCGTCTGGTAGGTTGAATCTCAATTGTTGCTTTGATATACAAGTGGATGCCTCAGGATTAAGCAAAAAATTGAACAAATCTACTAACTCAACCTGCACTGTGTCAGAATTGTAGTACGTTTCTTGACACCTATTGGGTCATTGCAGCAGAGGGTTTTTTAAACTGGTTCCATAAACATACTGGTTTTGATGGCTTTCCTAGTTACCTGGTCTTAATCCAACACAGAATCTTTGGGTTGTACAGCTGACAAGTCTACAACTATTACTTGATGCAAATCAATGTTTCAAAATCTTTATTGATCAGGTGCTCAGTTGGCGCAGCGGTAAAACACGCTAGCACACCAGAGCTGACTAGATCTCGAACTTGTCGGTTTGAATCTCAGCTCTGCTACCAGCAGGCTGGGCGCCTATGCAAACAATGATTGACTCGTTCACAGGGTGGGTGCGGGAAGGGAATCCTCATAACTGGTGCAATTATGACCCCTGCTGGCTGATCGATGGCACCTGCAATCGGCAGAGACGAGAGATAATGCGATCAGGGTGTGGCTCTCCGTGCGCAAAGCTGATCCACATATGAACTCGCCTTGTGCAGGTGAAAAGATGCAGTTGGTACTGCACACGTGTTGGAGGGGGCGTGTGTTAGTCACGGCTCCCCTCAGTCTAAATGGAGGTCAACATCAGAAGAGGTGAATCGTAATGCAATCGGGTAATTGGATACGACTACATTGGGAGGAAAACATGCCACAAAGCTGACCTGAAAGCAAAGACCTCGTTGGTTTTGGACCGGTATTATCAGCTATTTCAGGTGGCCCCACAGCTAACAGGGGGCAGAACACCAAGCTCACAACCATGCAGTCTCTATAGACAAACACTGGCACTAGAACGGGTCATACAAAACAGCTGAATGCATTTCGGCATGGCACTGTAATAGGGCGGCATCATTCTATAGAGTCAGTAATCACATTTTACACTGATATTTGGACATAAGCTTAAAAAACTAGCTTGTTAAGCATCAGCGGCATTTCTTAAAAGCCGTTTGTCTTGGGGTTTTCATGGGATATGTATGAAATGTAGAATAAGCAGCTGTGGTGCACAACAGTACTGGACAGTGCAGAATTGTAAACACATTTTATGGAATAGTCACATGACAGAAAGTCTAATGGAAGAATCTAGAATAGATCATTGCTATGGTACGCTACTTGTTGTAAGTACTGTTGATTGTTTAGGTTGGTCCTTACTGGTTTCATTTCACAAAGCCCTTGGACACAAAGCAAGCTCTATAAAAATGTGTCTGTTTGATGTGCAGGGCTGTTCTATATCCATGCACTCTCTCAACTGATGTTCCCCAGGGCTCTGTACTTGGTCCGCTTCTATTCTCTATCTACACCCGCTCTCTTGGTCAGATCATAGCCTTTCCATGGCTTGCAAACTCCACACAGAAAGGACCCAGACCGCTCCACCTGGCAACTGAACCCAGGACCTTCTATGCTACCAAGCTATTTGCCGCCCAGCCTGGTAATTAAATTGCATAATTTCCTCCTGAAATAAAAGCTGTTTTACTTTTGGCTTACAGCACCTAGTTCTTGTGGTGATTGGGGGGGGGGGGGGGGGGGGTGTCCAAATGATCCTGCTGAGGTGTAAGCTGACCCTAGGTTTACATGATAACTCATATACATCAAACTGCCCGTCAGCCGTGATATATGGATGCATTTATTCTGCCAATTCCAATCAACGTGAGCCTTTTTAAACCTGATGAATGTCATATGAGGGTCAAATCCAATCGAAAGCTGTTTTACAACACGACATTTAGGTGCATCATTGACCAAGATATCAAATCCTGCGAAACATGCTGTGTCCACTAAACAAATGAGACGTTTTATCACACCTTTTGCCTAAGCTGGCCGCCATGGGAAATAAATTTAGCATACTGCTGAAACTGGGTAGTGTGAGTACCAGGTAATTTATCAGGCTGTTTTAGAAACTACACACCACGTTTTCCTTACAAATGACACCAACTAAAAGCTGTGGACGATAAATAGGTGACTGTGGAGATCTGGAACAGGATCATTAACAGGATCACCATATCAATGAAGTCACAAATGCACACATTAATGTAAAGCAGAAGTGGAGGCCGGAATATGAGTGATATCACCAATAACGATGCTTATCTTGTTGTAATATTATCTTGCTATTAAGCATCACATTAAAATCCAAAGTTATCAAGAAGTAACGATCACTGTGGTCTACAATTACTGACTGTAGTCCATCTGTTTCTCTACATACTTTTTAGCCTGCTTTCACCCTGTTCTTCAATGGTCACGACCCCCACAGGACCACCACAGAGCAGGTATTATTTTGGTGGTGGATCATTCTCAGCACTGCAGTGACACTGACATGGTGGTGGTGTGTTAGTGTGTGTTGTGCTGATATGAGTAGACACCTCACTGTCACTGCTGGACTGAGAACAGTCCACCAACCAAAAATATCCAGCCAACAGCGCCCCATGTGCAGCGTCCTGTGACCACTGATGAAGGTCTACAAGATGACCAACTCAAACAGC
The DNA here is from genome assembly GCF_030014385.1 of Trichomycterus rosablanca. Classification (NCBI taxonomy): domain Eukaryota; kingdom Metazoa; phylum Chordata; class Actinopteri; order Siluriformes; family Trichomycteridae; genus Trichomycterus; species Trichomycterus rosablanca. The sequence goes on from NC_085989.1 coordinate 10,572,015, forward strand.
AGCAATAGATGAGCGATCGTCTATTATCGTCTTTACATCTACAAGGTGGACCAACTAGGTAGGAGTGTCTAATTTTTAAAACTCCAGCAGCGCTGCTGTGTCTGACCCACTCATACCAACACAACACACACTAACACACCACCACCATGTCAGTGTCACTGCAGTGCTGAGAATGATCCACCACCTAAATAATACCTACTCTGTGGGGTTCCTGAGCATTGAAGAACAGCATGAAAGGGGGTAACAGCATGCAGAGAAACAGATGGACTACAGTCAGTAATTGTAAAACTACAAAGTGCTTCTATATGGTAAGTGGAGCTGATAAAATGGACAGTGAGTGTAGAAACAAGGAGGTGGTTTTAATGTTATGGCTGATCGGTGTATAGCGCTTTTCCACCAAGAGCTCTGATACTTGAACCGGTTTTGTTCGGGTTTCTTCAAACCTTGGTGTTTTTAGAGAACCGGCCCGCGTTTCCACCAGTTTTGTGAGCCAGGCATGCATCATCAATGGTGGGTGTTGCACAACATAATAAAGAGTAGTAACATGATGGAGGAGCATGTAGATTACCAGCGAGCATTTGTGCCGTTGTTACAGATGTTCGTTTTTGTGCAAAAAGCATCGATCAACTATTGGTGAAAAGAAGACACAGATGTTGTTTTACAACCCCAAATTAGAAAAAGTTGGGACAGTATGGAAAATGCAAATAAAATAAAAATGCAGAGTTTCTTACATTTACTTGGACTTTTATTTGATTGCAGACAGGATGAACCCGAGATATTTCATGTTTTATCTGCTCAACTTCATTTCATTTATTAATAAACATCCATTCCTGCATTTCAGGCCTGAAACACATTCCAAAAAAAAGTTGAGACAAGGGCAATTTATGAGGTGAAAAAACTCAATAATGATGTGACTCCAAACAGGTAATGTCAACAGGTGATTGTAATCAGGGTTTGGTACATGTTTAAAAACAATGTACCTCAAAGAAATATTGGAAGGGATTTGCATATTCCTCCCTCTACAGTGCATAATATCATTAAACCATTCAAGGAATCGGGAGGAATGTCAGTGCATAAAGACCAAGGGCGCAAGCTTAAGCTGAACACTTGTGATCTTCAATCCCTCAGACGGCACTGCATCAAGAACCGCCACTCAACAATAGCTGATATAACCACATGGGTGAGGGATTACTTTGGCAAACCTTTATCAAGCACTACACTACAGAGTTACATGCACAAATGCTACTTAAAACTTTACTGTGCAAAAAAGAAGCCTCATGTCCAGAAGTGACGTCGACTTCTCTGGGCTTGGAGGCATCTGGGATGGACCATTACACAGTGGAAACGTGTATTTTGGTCAGTGTGCTCAGGGCCAAAGACAAAAAGGACCATCCAGACTGTTATCAGTGACAAGTCCAAAAGCCAGGGTCTGTCATGGTATGGGGCTGTCAGTGCCCTTGGCAAAGGTCGTTTACACTTACATTGTACATTGAGATCTTAGAGCAACATGTGCTGCCTTCAAGACGTCATCTTTTCCAGGGACGTCCATGCATTTTTCAACAAGACGATACAAAACCACCTGCTGCACACATTACAAAGATATCCTTTCTGTGTTGGGTTTGCATGTTTTCCTCATGTCTGTGTGGGGATTCCTCCCACAGTCTAAAGACATGCAGTCAGATTAATTGGAGATACAAAGTTATTTCCAACCCCGGGACTGGCAACCTGTCCGGGGTGTTTCCTACCTTTCGCCCGGTGAATCACACCCACCGCGACCCTGAATAGGATAAAGCGGTGGTAAAACATACAATAAGTGACTGAATTTCTGTGCCAGGCTGCAAGCAAAGGGCAGCTTTGATACAAATCCTTACACACAGGGACACGGATTGTTTTCCTTCCTTTATCTATTTAAAAAGATTAACCAAAACACTCTTTGTCTCACCTGACTTGTTCCCTAAAACCGCATTATGATTCTCATCTGCACCCGCCCTGCAAGAATGGAAATGGAATTGGCAGAGGTGGCTAGGTGCCCTCCATGGTTGGCCTGCTTGTCACCTGGTTTTATGTTTTCGTTTGTTTTTTTCTCCCCCGGGCTTCGGTATTAGCCTGACTTTGCTGTTCAGTCAAGCGTGAAATCCGAGCTCTGACGCTAACTTTCGCAGACCCGGTCTGGCTAACTCGGTCGTTGTTGGATCGTAAAAAAAATCCTAACATAGTTAAATCAGATTTACTAGATCTGTATTAGAGCTGTATTCCCTCAGCTGAGTGCCATATTTAAACACTGAATATACACTGATCAGCCATAACATTAAAACCACCTCCTTGTTTCTACACTCGGTCTATTTTATCAGCTCCACTTACCATATAGAAGCACTTTGTAGTTCTACAATTACTAACTGTAGTCCATCTGTTTCTCTGCATGCTTTGTTAGCCCCCTTTCATGCTGTTCTTCAATGGTCAGGACCCCCACAGGTCCACCACAGAGCAGGTATTATTTGGGTGGTGGATCATTCTCAGTACTGCAGTGACACTGACATGGTGATGGTGTGTTAGTGTGTGTTGTGCTGGTATGAGTGGATTAGACAAAGCAGCGCTGCTGGAGTTTTCCACTCACTGTCCACTCTATTAGACACTCCTACCTACTTGGTCCACCTTGTAGATGTAAAGTCAGAGACGGTCGCTCATCTATTGCTGCTGTTTGAGTTGGTTATCTTCTAGACCTTCATCAGTGGTCACAGGATGCTGCCTATGGGGCGCTGTTGGCTGGATATTTTTGGTTGGTGGACTATTCTCAGTCCAGCAGTGACACTAAGGTGTTTAAAAACTCCAGCAGCGCTGCTGTGTCTTATCCACTCTAACCAGCACAAAACACACTAACACACCACCACCATGTCAGTGTCACTGCAGTGCTGAGAATGATCCACCACCCAAATAATGCCTGCTCTGTAGTGGTCCTGGGACAGTCCTGAAGGGGGCTAACAAAGTATGCAGAGAAACAGATGGACTACAGTCAGTAATTGTAGAACTACAAAGTGCTTCTAAAAGGTAAGTGGAGCTGATAAAATGGACAAAGTGTGTAGAAACAAGGAGGTGGTTTTAATGTTATGGCTGATCTGTGTATTTCTAGCCAAGGTGCATGACAAAACAAAAATTGGGATACTGGGCGGTGGGGGTGTACACCTCAACCTAACCTCGTTACTCAACATTATGAACCCAGTACAGAAGACTTAATCAGGAAACAAAAGGAACAGAAAATAATAATAGAAACAGCATAATAAAACTATTCATCTTTAGAGTTTGCTGAGTAACTCTACATAGACACTATCGGGAGCTTAATACTTTTCTGGCTTGTTCTTTTGAGTTGCAGCACAGACTACACAGATGATCACGTGTGTAGAGAAGCACACTTTTCCATTGATTATGGAATCCCCCTAGGGACCAAATGCACTCAATACGTAAACACATCCATCAAACATTGTCAGCACACTATAACTACACCACAGAAAAGTCTGTAACACTAACTTTTGCTAAACACAAATCTCACACTTTAAATTTTACAGCAAATATTACATGGGAAAAGGAAATTATGTAGGGTCATTCATACACCGATTAGGCATAACATTATGACCACCTTTCTAATATTGTGTTGGTCCCCCTTTTTGCTGCCAAAACAGCCCTGACCCGTCATGCCATGTACTCCACTAGACCCCTGAAGGTGTGCTGTGGTATCTGGCACAAAGATGTTAGCAGAAGTTGCGAGGTGGGGCCTTCATATGCAACAAACTGTGATGCACTGTGTATTCTGACATCTTTCTATCAGAACCAGCATTAACTTCTTCAGCACTTTGAGCTACAGTAGCTCGTCTGTTGGATCGGACCACACGGGCCAGCCTTCACTCCCCACGTGCATCAATGAGCCTTGGCCGCCCATGATCCTGTCGCCGGTTTTCCACTGTTCCTTCCTTGGACCACTTTTGATAGATACTGACCAGAGATGCTCACAAGTCACAAAATATGAGTCCGAGTCAAGTCACAAGTCTTTAGGCTAGAGTCAGAGTCAAGTCACAAGTCAATATAATCTACACAAAACATATATTGGAAATGTAGCGTAGAAATAAACAAATAATATGTAAGTTCAGATAAAAAACAACAACAGATTAGCGAGTGTATTTTGCTGTTTTACTTCGTGCCTTTACTTTCCTAGGTACCAGTTAAAAGCTTAAACTGATACGTTTTGTTTTCATTGCAAATCACTGCACAGCGGCCAAAATCCCAAACACAGAAAAAATCCACAATACTGCTTACCTTAGCTCATGTTCTTCCAGATGCTATTACATTTATAACCGTGTGTCCCATTAGGAATATAATCCGTTATATTTTAAATGTGCTTGTAATTAAAAACCTCCACACTTTTCCCGGTTGTGAAGTAAAACACGAACTCGTTACAAAGCCAATCAAGAGTTTAATTGACACATCATCTGTGTGACGCAAACTGAATACAAGCAAATAACAGCATTTCTTACTAACAATTAAAACCAGAAGGTCTGATTGGTTCAGAAAGCGTTTTTTTCTATCATTAGTGCCAATTCTGTGGGAGCGTTCCATTCACATTAACTGTTACTGTAAAGTGCACTACGTAGGGTACTCCACCATTTTAAGTGAGATTCATATTCAAAGTAGGGAGTAGGGAGCGACGCTTCATCACTACGCCAGAAGCTGGCTGGAACATTTAGCCATTGCGTGCGTTGCGGGTTAAGACGGCCGGAGCGTTATTAAAGAGCAGAAAATTACACGATCAGAATGATGTCGGATCATATATTATATAAATATTTACATAATTGTCACACGTAACTAATGTTGCTGACTTTTGTTGTACACAAGTCATTTTTTGCAAGTCACGAGTTATTTGAAACGAGTCCGAGTCGAGTCTGAAGTCGCTGTGTGTGCCCAACTCTGATACTGACCACTGCAGACTGGGAACACCCCACAAGAGCTGCAGTTTTGGAGATGCTCTGACCCAGTCGTCTAGCATCACAATTTAACTCTTGTCACACTCGCTCAAATCCTTATGCTTGTCCATTTTTCCTGCTTCTAACACATCAACTTTGAGGATAACATGTTCACTTGCTGCCTAATATATCCCACCCACTAACAGGTGCCGTGATGAAGAGATAATCAGTGTTATTCACTTCACCTGTCAGTGGTCATAATGTTATGCCTGGTTGGTGTATAAGGTAAGGCATGGATCATCAAGCCTCCACAAATGCTACAATCTAAATGTAGCTGCCAGTATATTTCCCAGCCTTGTATTTTGCACCAGCCTGACTCTGAAGTTAGAAGTAATCACAGTTAACCCACAGTGCCTTATTATTCCCAAACTGTTCCAGGTTGCCCAAGTGATTCTAGGCAGGTGGCAGCTCTGCAGAAAGTGTGGTGTGAATTACCAAGCCAACCAAGCTGATTCTAAGTCCTGAAGGAGCTCTCTTGTTCAGCGGTTTCTGAGAAAATCGGATCCTGGGTATTATTAGTATAGCAATGGTGCCCCTGAGTCAGGGTGCTTTTATAGAGAAATATTGCAGACAGGACTAATTTAATTCAGCCCCATTCAGCCCTTATAGCTGCTACTATTAGGTGGTACAGAAGAGAGGGACAAAGGGGCGGATGAGGATTTATGATGACATTAAGGACGATGTGTCATATCGGTCACTAGGCTTTATTCTCTACTGATTATTTGGCAGGCGCACCTGTCATCATGTACACCCTACATTTCTTTTTTTTTTTACGGGTTAGTATATACATATATATATACATATACACAGTGGTACCTTGAAATTCAACGTCAATTGGTTGTGGGAGTGGTGTCGAGTTTTAAAGGCGTTGAGTTTTAAAGGTTTTTTTCCCCACAAGGATGTATGGGAAACCTGTTAATGCATTCCATGGTCCCGTGGAACTGCAAATATTTCATTATATGAATTTTATATTTTATATACCACCCCAAATCAGAAAAAGTTGGGACATTATGGAAAATGCAAATAAAATAAAAATTTCTTTTTTTTTTTTTTTCCTTTTTCTCCCCCTTTAGCGCATCCAATTGTTCAATTAGCATCGTGCTTCCTCTCTGTCTATGCCGAACCCTGACCTGACCGAGGAGATCGAAGCTAACCCACATCCCCTCAGAAACATGGGCAGCAGCCGAATGCATTTTTGCCACCCACACATTGATGAGTTTGGCGCCACCTAGCGTTGCATGCGGAGAGACACACCCTAAGGGCACTCTTCCTCATCTCTGGGCAGGCGCCTCTAATCAGCCGGCAGAGGTCGTAATCGCATTCTGACAGAGAGAGACCCACATCCGGTTCTTTGTCCCACCCCCCAACTGAGCAAACGGCCAGTCGTTGCTCATACAGCTGATACGATGTACTCAGAATCCAGCTCTGGTTGCAGCGTGTCTTTTTACCACTGCGCCACCTGAATGGCAAATGCAGTGTTTCTTACATTTACTTTGACTTTAATTTGATTGCAGAAAGTTTGAACCCGAGACATTTCATGTTTGTCTGCTCAACTTTACAAAGTTGAATCAGTTCATCTGGACACAAGTCAAAGAGGCCATCTACGTGAAGAGGGAACGACCATCTCTGAACCAGGGTGGGGGCCTGAGAGTACATCTCTCACCATCTTACAATGCCATAACAGGAGCTATACCCCAATCGTGTGAGAAAGGCATACATGACCATTGTAATTAATGGTCATTGTGATTTGCATATGGACCTAATCACCGGTTCCATCGTTATACAATGAGGGTGATCGGTCGTTATGCAATTCGGCTGCATATAAGGTCGAGGTGATTCACCACCAGCTCAGACTGAAGAAGTCACTTGGATGAGTGATGAAACGTATCTCTACAACAAACTTGTGTCCAGATGAACTGATTCAACTTTGTGGATTTGTGTACCTGGATTATTGAGCATGCATCAAGAGATCTGCTCAACTTCATTTCATCTGTTAATAAATCTCCATTCCTGCATTGCATTAAGATAATGTAAGATTAATTATTTGTACTTTATTATTCATTATTCAATACATTTGTGCCTTTTTGGCTCTAAAGCCCCTTCAGACTCTGTCTATACACATGAAATGTACCCCTCCACTATTTCTTTACATCAGTCTGTGAAAAAGCATCATTGAATCACTGAGTAAAAACGAGTCATAAACGACTCTTTTCAAACGAATTATTCATTGGAATCGAATCAGGGAGCTGTGCTCTTATATATGGTAAAGATTCCTTCATTTTGCTCACTTTTTGCTTCAGAGATTCAGTTGTGGTTCAGGCTGTATAAACCAATCAGAGCTTCCGAATTCAGATTTTGGTTTTCAGTTTCGGCTTTTTACTGCGAAAGCTGAGAGAATAAATTATCTACCAAAAAACGTTTTTCGTTAGTTAGATAAACAAACGCAGCTGGATATGAATTTATATATTCTGGAAACATTCTGGAAACATAAAAGATGGTCGCCAAAAGAAAAACAAGTGGATTATAATTTTAATGGAACAACACATGGATATAGATTTGGTCTAAATTTTAAAGAAGAAAAGCTCAGGTAAGCAGCAGATATGATTTTATTCTGCTGTGTGGTTGATCTGGGTCGCGCACACAACATCAGGTTTAAGGGGAACGTCAAGTTTAAGAGTACAAATTTCTCGATGAATGGCGTCGAGTTTCACGGATTTCGAGTTTAGGGGACGTCGAATTACAAGGTACCACTGTATAATAATAAATAATAATATATAATTAAAAAAAATAAATAATAATCATAAACTTTCCAGTTTGTATGGCATATTTTTACTACCATCCATTTCCCCACCTGCCACGGAGATCAGCAGGGGGCTCTGATCACAGAATCATGTCCATCTGCCTTGCCACTAATGACTGTCAGGGGCATGGAGGCACAGATGACGGTCTGGGGTGTTCTCATCAAACAGATAGTAATGCGCTGAAGCTGGGAAAGCCCTTTTAAATACCTGTCTTGTAGGGCCTTTGCTTGCTGGCTCATAGGCATTGCGTTGTATGCTGTTTGTGTCTCAGTGACGACCAGTTTGTTTCCGCTAGCTCATATAATGTCACTGTTTGACCTTGCTCTACCCTTTCGCCATCACAGACTAACCTTTTGAGCGGAAAGATGAATCCACAAAAGGATGCACAAATCTAGACTCTCTCTTTTGCTACAGTGTAGCTAGTGCTGTGGTAGCTCTGCTTTTTACCCCCTTTCTATTATATTATTGTTTCCTATTTTCCTCTGTGGTTTCACAGGAGGCATGTCGCCAGTGTCCCTATGGAGCAAACCCATGGGCACAAAAGCTTTTCTAAGTCTGCTGGCAAAAGCGTAGGCTGTTCCTGTGGGGCAAACATCCCTTTTCTTTTGTGATATTCCCTACTTCACTACTGCTCTTGTCAGTGGTCTGTCATCTGTTTTACTATTGTGTAACATTAAGATCTCCTTTATTAAAGGACAGCCTTCCTTATTTGCATGCATCACTCTTACCAACCCTTCAGTGAAGCCAGGTCAGGATTAAGGTCAGGTTGTGCATCAGTTATGTTTTCCCATAGCCTTGATCTACAGTACTTCTAACCTTTTGCTATTGTTCCTTAACTTATGTTCACATCTATATTTTCTTCTTTAAATTCCAATTACAATGATGAAAACCCCATTTACTTAGACTTTTATTTGATTGCAGAAAGGATGAACCTGAGATATTTCATGTTTCATCTGCTCAACTTCATTTCATTTATTAATAAATATCCACTCCTGCATTTTAGGCCTGCAACACTTTCCAAAAAAAAAAGTTGGGACAGTAAAGCATTTACCACTTTGTAATGTTGCCATTCCTTTTCATCACACTTAAAAGACGTTTTGGCACCGAGGAGACCAAGTGATTTAGTGTTTCAGTTTTAATTTTGTCCCATTCTTCCTGCAAACACGTCTTAATGTGTGTAACAGTACGGGGTCGTCGTTGTGGCATTTTTCCTTTCAAAATTCTCCACACATTCTCTATTGGGGACAGGTCAGTACTGCAGGCAGGCCAGTCCAGTACTCGTACCCTCTTCTTCCACAGCCGTGCCTTTGTAATGTGTGCAGCATGTGGTTTTGCATTGTCTTGTTGAAAGATGCATGGACGTCCCTGGAAAAGATGACGTCTTGAAGGCAGCACATGTTGCTCTAAGATCTCAATGTACTTTTCTGCATTAATGCTGCCATCACAGAAGTGTAAATGACCTTTGCCAAGGGCACTGACACAACCCATACCATGACAGACCCTGGCTCTTGGACTTGTAGCTGATAACAGTCTGGATGGTCCTTTTCGCCTTTGGTCCGGAGCACACGGCGTCCATTTTTTCCAAAAAAGACCTGGAATGCTGATACATCTGACCACAATACACGTTTCCACTGTGTGATGGTCCATCCTAGATGCCTCCGAGCCCAGAGAAGTCGACGCCGCTTCTGGACATGGTTAACATAAGGCTTCTTTTTGCACAGTAAAGTTGTAAGTGGCATTTGTGCATGTAACTCTGTATTGTAGTGCTTGATAAAGGTTTGCCAAAGTAATCCCTCACCCATGTGGTTATATCAGCTATTGTTGAGTGGAGGTTCTTGATGCAGTGCCGTCTGAGGGATCGAAGATCATGGGCGTTCAGTTTAAGCTTGTGCCCTTAACCTTTACACACTAAAATTCCTCCTGATTCCTTGAATGGTTTAATGATATTATGCACTGTAGAGGGAGAAATATGCAAATCCCTTCCAATATTTCTTTGAGGTTCATTGTTTTTAAACATTTCAATCATTTTCTTATACATTTGTTGACAAACTGGAGATCCTCTGATCATCTTTGCTCATCAAAGACTCCAAACCATGATTACAATCACCTGTTTGGAATCACATCATTATTTAGTTTTGTCACCTCATTACTAGCCCTAAATTGCCCCCGTCACAACTGTAATGTGGATTGTGTTGCAGGCCTGAAATGCAGGAATGGATGTTTATTAATAAATGAAATGAAGTTGAGCAGATAAAACATGAAATATCTCAGGTTCATCCTGTCTGCAATCAAATAAAAGTCAAAGTAAATGTAAGGAACACTGTGTTTTTATTTTATTTGCATCTCTATAAAAAACAAGAACCTATATTAGATTCATAGGTAAACTTGCTAGCATAAGCATAACATCCTTCCCAGGTGGAGCGGTCCAGGTCATTTCCATGTGGTGTTTGCATGTTCTCCTAGTGTCTGCGTGGGTTTCATCCGAGTGCTCAGGTTTCCTTCCACAGTCCAAAGACATGCATTTAAATTATTTGGAGCTACAAATAAATGATTGTTTATTATTTATATTTATTTATCATGTTTTACACACTTTGGTTAATTTCATGACAAGACAGGACAGCTAATTACTGGTTACACAAGATCCACCAGCTCAAGTCTTTAATGTTTAATCAGTGTTTCCTCTAGAATTTTTTTTTAGCTGTGGCGGCAGGCACCCTCAACCCAAACCTGTCCCCCACCCCCGTCATCTGTGGGCTCCAAGTTACGCTTTTTTTACGTAAAGCTTTTTCGATTCTCCCGAGCTGCAGAACCACCACACAAGAAGTTAATCCAGCTAAACACAGGTGTATGTGGAGCTTTTGGACTGGATTTAATGGTTATTTCACACAGATGTTTGTTCGTGTCGTGGAACTTTTGTGATGTTTTATCGCTTAATCCGAGCGCTGAGCAAATCGGCTATTTGAGCCGAGGGTCGCGGTGAGAGCGAAGCGCAAAACGATTCTCACGTGATGCACTAAAGAAAACAATAGCTACGACAAACATGTCTACGTCTTCTTATCACCAGTAGTTATCTGATGCTTTTGCATAAAGATGAACATCTGTAACAACAGCACACATGCTCACACAATCTACGCGGGTTGTAAGACTGACCGTCTATGAGTGCTTTGGGACGGGGGTCATTGCGGTTTCATGTCATTGTATAAATTCTGATGTAGCGACGGCAATAATTAAGCAGCGGCGGGCCGCCACCGCAAAGTACATGTAACACTGTTAATGGTAATTTAGTGTCTCCAAATCACCTCACTTGCACGTCTTTGGACTGTGGGAAGAAAACCGGAGCTCCCGGAGGAAACCCACGCAGACACATGGAGAGTAGAGCATGCGAACTCCACACAGAAAGGACCCGGACCGCCCCACTAGGACTGTGAGGCAATAGTGCTACCCACTAATGAATGAATGAGTGAAGTGTTAAGCACAAGTTCCATAGTTCCACTCCTTATCTTTGTCGCTTCCATAGTTTACCTCCCTCTCTTTGTCGAGTCCTGTCCCCTATGAGAGAACGCGCTGATGAGAAACTTGTATGGATGGCTGCTGCAATTCATCATAAGTCTCGGTGTGATGTGACACGTGGTCAGGTGCTTCGAGCGGCGATAGTGAAGCTGTCAGCCGTACGTACGTGCCACACTGGTATTACCTTTTGCAGACACATGCCACATTCAGAAAGAGATCATTTTTAATCACAGCGTCACCTGATCTGTAATATTCGGTAATTCCTTCATGCCTGGTTTATCCCGTCCATGTATTAACATTCTTCCCCAATAAAGCGATACATTTGTCACAGCTGTTTGCCCGCCGGCACCGACGCTGGCTTGTGTTAGTGTATTCGGTGCGCAGGTGTTATGATTGGAATTCGCTTTTCGGCAGCGGGTTTATTAAACTGCCTGTAGACGCTTGCTTAAAATGTAATGTTACGTGTGTCGTACGGCTGAACTGACAGCGGTGGAATCTATCGCCCGTTACTTGCGCGCCCGCGATCCGAGGAAACCGGATTCATTTCACAGTGCACAGATAGCGGGAGGCGGCAGGTTGCGTGATCTGCGTGGTCCACAGATTTTTGCAAACCCTGAACCATGTAATTATATATGCTAATACTCTAATGTACAGTATTTCAATATATAGCGAGTACGGTTAATACTGTCAGCATTTAGCAGACGTCTTTATCCGAAGCGACTTACAGTAGTGTACAGTATACAGTCTGAGTAATTGAAGGTTAAGGGCCTTGCTCAAGGATCCAACAGCAGCTACCTGGCGGTGGTGAGGCTTAAACCAGCAACCTTCTGATTACTAGTCCAGTACCTTAACCACTAGGGCCCAACAGTGGCAACCTGACAGTGTTGGTTTGAACCAACAAACACTAGCCTAGCACATGCCCCCTCCGACAAGTGTGAATTCATTGACCGCTTCTTTGTTACCAGCAAGCAGCTGATTCTTACTGAGCGCCCTAAGTCTGCTTACACATATTACATACCAAAAGCATTCTGTGCTGTGAAGATGAAGTGGTGCCGCTTACTTTGCCACTGTGCTACCTTGAGCACCGCACACCACCTTGACAGCAAGGATTTCCTTGTTGCCCAAATCCCATGAAAATCAAATGTGTGCAGTCTCTTTCTGATGGTAGATGCATGTACCTTGACATCAAATGTGGCAAGAGCTACCTGTAGGTCTTGTGATGACATTGTAGGATTATTGGAGACTTCTTAACCCATCTTGGGGTCTGCTCTTGGGCTGAACTTTGCTAGGACGGCCTGACCTCCACTTGTGAATTGTGTTACGGACAATGGAACGACTGATTTCTAATCATTTTGAGACCTTTTCAAATCCCTTCCCAGACTCATATGCATCTACAAGCTTCTTTCTAAAGGCCTCAGAGAGCTCTTTAGATCTCACCATGGTGATACCACTTACTTCAACAATCAAGAGCAAACCAAACTGTCTGAGGTTTAAATAAAACTCCAATGTCCTCTAATGATGGTCTAAGCATTGCAGCTGATGTGGTGACCGGATTCTAATTTTAGACATTTTAAGTAGTAATAAATGTGGGGGTGTCCTAACTTTTTCCTCACAATCAATTTCCATTTTTGTTCATTACATTTTACAACTTGTGTTTTTTTTTTTTATTAATTTTTCCCACTTTTTACCCTGAATACGCCTCTATACTGATTCACCGCTGACTGAGCACGCCTCTCGACTGACATATGCCCCCTCCGGCACGTACAGTCAGTACAGACTGCATTTTTTCACCCGCACGAGTCGAGTTCATACACCGATGGGCACTGTGTATGGAGGGCCACACCCCCATCGGCATTATTCCTCAGCCCTGTCCAGGCGCCATCGGTCAGCCAGCAGGGGCCGCAGTCGCACCAGTTATGAGGACCTATGATCCGACCTTTTTACCCTCTAACCCTGAACAACAGCCAATCGTTGTTCATGCAGCCGCCCAGCCCAGTCGAAAGGCGGAGCCAAGATTCGATACGATGTATTTGAAATCCCGACTCTGGTGCGATAGCGTACTTTACAGCTGCGCCACCGGAGCGGCACAACTAACATTTATTTTGTTTAGTTATATAAGCTCCATCTGTCAGTACTGTTTAAATGAGCTCAAATGTCCATATGTTTAAATACGTTCAAAAAGACAAAGGTTTTCATGGGGTGTCCTAACTTTTCACGACTGTACATTTGCCAGCATGCAACTGCTAGCATAAGCATAACATCATAGGCACACCACAAAACCACCAGACAGGGGGCATAAACCTGTCAGAGAACCACAAATTCACATTTGGCACTGACCTACATTACATGCCTGTAACTTCCTCTGATAAGAATGCATGTCCGAATTCCTTGTCAGCACCATGTCGTGTCCTAATCCTTCCTAGCTTGTGATGTTGGCATACTGAACGAGCATATTCTCCCCATAAGACACGTCAGCGTATGTAAATCACAATCATAATGGCCAAACATACTGACTAACGATATTATAATAATAATATTGGTGTTTATTTGCTTATTGCTTCTGGTTCACTAGGAGATGAATACATCTAAATAAATTACTTAAATATGCAGAATGCACATAAATGCAACATGGTTAATTAATGCGTTCATTCGCAGCAATTAACCGATCGAACAAGCACACCGCCCACACACACACACACACACACACACACACACACACACACACACAGTACTGCAAACACCTGACCAATAGCTTGAGGAGCATCCTATTTGAAAACTAATTACATTAATATGGAGATGCACTTCCTTTCATTCCTCTTCAGGAAAGCCTCTCCACAAGATTTTGAAGTGTGTACAACTTTGTAGTTCTACAATTACTGACTGTAGTCCATCTGTTTCTCTGCATGCTTTGTTAGCCCCCTTCCATGCTGTTCTTCAATGGTCAGGACCCCCACAGGACCACTACAGAGCAGGTATTATTTAGGTGGTGGATCATTCTCAGCACTGCAGTGACACTGACATGGTGGTGGTGTGTTAGTGTGTGTTGTGCTGGAATGAGCGGATAAGACACAGCAGCAGTGCTGGAGTTTTTAAACACCTTACTGTCACTGCTGGACTGAGAATAGTCCACCAACCAAAAACATCCAGCCCCGTGGGCAGCGTCCTGTGACCACTGATGAAGGTCTCGAAGATGACCAACTCAAACAGCAGCAATAGATGAGCGATCGTCTCTGACTTTACGTCTACAAGGTGAACCAAATAGGTGGGAGTGTCTAATAGAGTGGACAGTGAGTGGACACGGTATTTAAAAACTCCACCAGCATTGCTGTGTCTGATCCACTCATACCAGCACAACTCACACTAACACACCACCACCATGTCAGTGTTACTGCAGTGCTGAGAATGACCCACCACCCAGATAATACCTGCTCTGTAGTGGTCCTGTGGGGGTCCTGACCATTGAAGAACAGGGTGAAATCAGGCTAAAATGGTATGTAGAGAAACAGATGGACTACAGTCAGTAATTGTAGAAGTACAGAGTGCTTCTATATGGTAAGTGGAGCTGATAAAATGTACAGTGTGTGTAGATCTTCATCAGTGGTCACAGGACGCTGCCCACAAGGCGCTGTTGGCTAGATGTTTTAGGTTGGTGGACTATTCTCAGTCCAGCAGTGAAAGTGAGGTGTCCACTCATACCAGCACAACACACATTAACACACCACCACCATGTCAGTGTCACTGCAGTGCTGAGAATCATCCACCACCCAAATAATACCTGCTCTGTGGTGGTCCATTGAAGAACAGCATGAAAAGGAGGCTAACAAAGCATGCAGAGAAACAGATGGACTACAGTCAGTAATTGTAGAACTACAAGGTGCTTCTATATGGTAAGTGGAGCTGATAACATGGACAGTGAGTGTAGAAACAAGGAGGTGTAACTACTTCTCTTTACTTCCATTGTGCAACGCCCACCATTGATCCTTGGTTCCCAAAAGCTGGTGGAAACTCGGGTTGGTTCTCTAAAAAGCACCAAGGTTCAAAGAAGGCCGAACAAAATCGGTCCAAGAACCAGAGTTCTTTTGGTGAAAAAGTGCTTTTAGAGGGGAATAAAGCATTGCAGAAGTCAGGCAGTGATGATGAATGAGAAACGTTTCATACCAAACTCATCGAACCATGTGATCAAACCATGTGACCACAGATGTGACACTTTTCCTATATGCACGAAACACAGTCATGCTAAAGCAGATTTTACACCTGTGGGGAACGGGTGCAGCTAAAACGCCTGATTTAATCATTAATGTGGTGTCCACATATTTTTGCCCATTTAGTGTTGTAGTGGAAATGTTAGACTTTATGCTTAGTATAATCTGAATACCAGTATTGTGCTGCGTGTGCATTAAATCTTCATAGTGTGGTACAGAACTAAGCAACATGTTACAAGATGTTGTAAGTAGATAAGGAACAACAGTTACTACAGAACGGCTTACACCCAAGCTTTAGAGAAAGTGCTGAAACTGTAAGGTGACTAGAGCAGTACAAAGAGAGGCCCACAGTTCTGTTCTTTGTTCTTCAACTAATACACTGCTGTAAGAACCCACAATCGTGGGTATTCACTCACCCATCCAGATCATTGAATTCAGGTGTTCCAATCACTTCCATGGCCTTAGGTGTATAAAACCAAGCACCTAGGCACGCAGACTGCTTCTACAAACGTTTGTGAAAGAATGGGTCGCTCTCAGGAGCTCAGTGAATTCCAGCGTGGTACCGTGATAGGATGCCACCTGTGCAACAAGTCCAGTCGTGAAATTTCCTCGCTACTAAATATTCCAGTCAACTGTCAGTGCTATTTTAACAAACTGGAAGTGATTGGGAACGACAGCAACTCAGCCACGAAGTGTTAGGCCACGTAAAATGACAGAGCGGGGTCAGCGGATGCTGAGGCGCATAGTGCGCAGAGGTCGTCAATCGCTACAGACCTCCAAACTTCACGTGGCCTTCAGATTAGATCAAGAACAGTGTGTAGAGAGCTTCATGGAATTGGTCTCCATGGCCGAGCAGCTGCATCCGAGCCTTATATCACCAAGCGCAATGCAAAGCGTCGGATGCAGTGGTGTAAAGCACGCCGCCACTGGACTCTAAAGCAGTGCAGACATGTTCTCTGGAGTGACGAATCACGCTTCTCCGTCTGGCGATCCGATGGAGGAGTCTGGGTTTGGTGGTCGCCAGGAGAACGGTACTTGTCTGACTGCATTGTGCCGA
The DNA here is from genome assembly GCF_030014385.1 of Trichomycterus rosablanca. Lineage (NCBI taxonomy): Eukaryota > Metazoa > Chordata > Actinopteri > Siluriformes > Trichomycteridae > Trichomycterus > Trichomycterus rosablanca. The sequence goes on from NC_085989.1 coordinate 10,588,594, forward strand.
GTGTAAAGTTTGGTGGAGGGGGGATTATGGTGTGGGTTTTTTTTTCAGGAGTTGGACTCGGCCCCTTAGTTCCAGTGAAAGGAACTCTTAATGCTTCAGCATACCAAGAGATTTTGGACAATTTCATGCTCCCAACTTTGTGGGAACAGTTTGGGGATGACCCCTTCCTGTTCCAACATGACTACGCACCAGTGCACAAAGCAAGCTCCATAAAGACATGGATGAGCGAGTTTGAGTTCTGACCTCAACCTGATAGTGTCTGACCTCACAAATGCGCTTCTGGAAGAATGGTCAAAAATTCCCATGAACACACTCCTAAACCTTGTGGAAAGCCTTCCCAAAAGAGTTGAAGCTGTTATAGCTGCAAAGGGTGGGCCGACATGATATTAAACCCTATGGATTAAGAATGGGACGTCACTCAGGTTCATATGCGCGTGAAGGCAGGCGAGTGTATATAGTGTATGTTAAGTAGTGTGTGGAGTACTTATGACGGTCTGTCCATCAAAGGCAGCGCGTCTCTCGCTGTTCGTCCTTGAGAACATTATGGGATATCAATCACGACAGAAAGGCGTACAAGCCCCTCGTTTAAAATTCAAGCGCAACAGATGATCAGTTCGACAAGCACTAAGCCAAGCTACAATACAATGCCAGCGATTCTGATGCGTCTCCGTAGCGTTCGACTCTGTTCCCCTCCCCTGGGCCCCCTGTCCTAGCAGAGATATGGGGCCCACGTGGTTGCCTGAATGTAATCTAGAATTAATAGGACGGTAAAAAGTTTTAATTCAAAGACTGCTGCCTTAGGGACGTCTCCATTTGCATACAAATGAACGCGATTTCCTGTTTGTTCCGTATGCAAATGCCAGACGCGAGAAATTTAACGGCTTCCTGGGTGTTTGTGAGCGTGCGTTTGTGGATGGAGGGGTTGCTTGGCAGCCCGGGCTGAGCCTGTCGTACGTCTCGTGCCAGGGCATCCAGCCGAGCGCTTCGGAAAACGGCCCCGTCTGAGCTATCGGGCCGGGGCAGAAGGTGATCCGAGCCAGTCCTGGAGGAATCTATGTGTATGTGTGTGTATGTGTGTGTGTTTGTTTCTTAACGGCGACCTTTCCCTCTGCCGCTCAAACTTGCACCTAGGCACAACGGGAGGCGATGCTTTTTGTGCCATTGCCTAGGCCCAAATTTGATTACACATGAAGGCTGCTCAGTGGGGGGGGGGGGGGGGGGGGGGGGAATCCAGCAGGAAGCGTCTCAAGGGCGCAGGACACCGAGCGCATACCGTGATTTAAAACATCAAATTATTTAACAGCAGCATTAATATTCCGGCATTGTTGCAGCGGCGTGTTGAAGTTTGACCTTCCAGGAGCCTCTGCTGCTGGTTTCTTTGTCCCTAAAAGTGAAAAGCAGAACTAAAAGCACTTCTTGAAATGATAATGCCTTTATTATTACCTTCATCTGATTCGATAAAGAAGTTCGGGACAAATAAATCATCCAGTAATACAATCACTACTATTGAAATGAGATACGTTTTCAGAACTACACTATATTGGTAAAAGTATTCGCTCGTCTACCTTCACACGCATATGAACCTGAGTGACGTCCCATTCTTAATCCACAGGGTTTAATATCATGTCGGCCCACCCTTTGCAGCTATAACAGCTTCAACTCTCCTGTGAAGGCTTTCCACAAGGTTTAGGAGAGTGTTTATTAGGGTTTTTGACCATTCTTTCAGAAGCGCATCTGTGAGGTCAGACACTGATGTTGGACGAGAAGACCTGGCTCGCGGTCTCCGCTCTAATTCATACAAAAGGTGTTCTATCGGGTTGAGGCCAGGACTCTGTGCAGGCATGTCAAGTTATTCCACACCAAACTCGCTCATCCACGTCTTTATGGAGCTTGCTTTGTGCGCTGGTGCGCAGTCATGTTGGAACGGGAAGGGGCCATCCCCAATCTTAAATCTGGACTTGCAGGAAAGTCCAATTATCACCAAGGTTAAGTTTTACCGTATAAGGCACGTGTCAAACTCAACTCCCGACGGCCAAATCTGGCCCGTGAGAGCTTAGAAGACGTATGATTGTCCTAAAATACACTGTAAAATCGTACATAAACTGCATCTCCTACAATGCATGCCTATTTTGTGACCAGCAAAACGACTGCATCCTGCCTCTAAATGGCAGTGTTTCCACATGAGCGTCTAACTGAGGCGGTTTGTCCAACAAGTGATGTTGAGAAATATTTACAGATAATCCCAAAATGTACAAGAAGAGAAAATTAAAGCAGAAGGAAGAGAATTTAATAAAAGATGGGAAAGCGATACAAGTTTTTCAAAAAGAAAAGGTCGTGTCTGTGGTAAAGGAGAACAATGTAAATGTACGTAGATATACATAATAAATATAATATAAAATATACAAAATAAATTTGGCATGACGACACCAAACAGAATTCAGCCTCCAAGAAAAACAACAAATTGTCCAAATTGTCCAAGACGTTACAATTGGCCCTTTGAGGGCCACCATAATGCAGATGTGGACCTCGGTGAAAATGAGTTTCCCACCCCTGGTATAAGGTGTAACATTCCTTCTTCAAATGCCTTGGTATTTCTGTGAGTCCAAAATGCCAGTCACATGGCCAAGATTATCCAAACATTTGTGAAAGAATGGGTCGCTCTCAGGAGCTCAGTGAATTCCAGCGTGGTACCGTGATAGGATGCCACCTGTGCAACAAGTCCAGTCATAAAAGTTTCTCGCTACTAAATATTCCACAGTCAACTGTCAGTGGTATTATAACAAAGTGGAGGCGATTGGGAATGACAGCAACTCATTTTACGTGGCCTAACACTTCATGGCTGACAGGGTCAGTGGATGCTGAGGCGCATAGTGCGCAGAGGTCGCCAACTTTCTGCAGAGTCAATTGCTACAGACCTCCAAACTTCATGTGGCCTTCAGATTAGCTCAAGAACAGTGTGTAGAGAGCTTCATGGAATGGGTTTCCCTCACCAAGCGCAATGCAAAGTGGCAGATGCAGTGGTGTAAAGCACCCAGACACTGGACTCTACAGCAGTGCAGACGTGTTCTCTGGAGTGACGAATCACGCTTCTCCGTCTGGCAATCCGATGGACAAGTCTGGGTTTGGCGGTTGCCAGGGGAACGGTACTTGTCTGACTGCATTGTGCCGAGTGTAAAGTTTGGTGGATGGGGGATTATGGTGTGGGGTTGTTTTTCAGGAGTTGGGCTCGACCCCCTTAGTTCCAGTGAAAGGAAATCTTAATGCTTCAGCATACCAAGAGATTTTGGACAATTTCATGCTCCCAACTTTGTGGGAACAGTTTGGGGATGGCCCCTTCCTGTTCCAACATGACTGCGCACCAGTGCACAAAGCAAGATCCATAAAGACATGGATGAGCGAGTTTGGTGTGGAAGAACTTGACTGGCCTGTACAGAGTCCTGACCTCAACCCAATAGAACACCTTTGGGATGAATTAGAGCGGAGACTGTGAGCCAGGCCTTCTCGTCCAACATCAGTGTCTGACCTCACGAATGTGCTTCTGGTAGAATGGTCAAAAACCCTAATAAACACTCTCCTAAACCTTGTGAAAAGCCTTCCTAGAAGAGTTGAAGCTCTTATAGCTGCAAAGAACACAAACCTTCCTTAACACATAATTAACGTCAACTGAAACTGGTGCCAGATAGAAGAAGAGAGAAGACAAATTAGAAGCTTGCTGAATTATGAACTTGTCAGATGAATTGATGGCAGCAAACATTGTTTAATAGACTGTGCGGGTAAATTCTGCCAGCCTGTCAGTATAGTATAGTAAACAGTATAGTAAACTGTCTAGCTGGAACCAAGTCAAACTTTACCAAGTATTTATGTCCTCTTTAAAACGGCAATGATCTACATTTATAATCATATATACAGACATCCCAGGTCTCCCGGAAGTTCCGGGAGTCTCCCGCATATACATAGCGGCTCCCTGATGCCCCCAAGTCAGATAAAATCTCCCGGAATCTAGAACGAGCGGCCAAGAGCGCACACACACGCGCACGCAGGCGACATAGACTTTATTCCCCGATCGCGTATTAAATCTGTTATCTGATATACAATCTAGCGCACTGTGTAGGGAACATAAATCAATTGTCTAATATACTGTCTACTGCACTATGTAGGGAACATAAAGCCGTTATCTGATATACAATCTAGCGTACTGTGTAGGGAACATAAATCAATTGTCTAATATACTGTCTAGTGCACTATGTAGGGAACATAAATCCGTTATCTGATATACAATCTAGTGCACTATGTAGGGAACATAATTAATTATGTAATACACTATCTAGTGCACTATGTACAGAGCGTCTCTCTTAAAGACACACACACGCCGTTGCTTTTGTCACCGGTTTATCTTCACTGTTAGCCCTATTTTTAAGGTTTTTTCAGACTGAACTGGATAACATTAAACCTGCGTGTGTGTGTGTGGTCAGTTAGACTTATGCCAAGTTCACACTACACGACTTTCTGATTTGTCGGGTCGCTGTACATTTCGCACTACACGACTAAATCTTTTGCACTCGGGAGTCTTTCAGTCGGTGTATATTTCACACTACACGACTGATCGGTGATGGGGGGGTTTCACACTACACGATCTATCACCAACTGGAATCGCAGGTGAGCTTCTCTGGTCTCCCAAACTACGTTTTGTCACAAAAACAAACGTGAGAAGTGACGAGGGTTTAATGATACCACGTCCAAAAATGCACGTCAACAAGTAGCGAGTGATCAAAGTGTTTGTGCGCTGATGTGCAGCGTAAAATCAAGGAGGAAAAATAAATGAATCTGAGTGGATTTGGCAACATGAACAGTATGGATTGTTCTATAGTGAGTTGGAAGTTAATTAATATTTTTGCAATGCAACGTTGGTGTTTTGTAGAGAACGATCAAGTCAGAAATACTGTAAAACGTGTGTGTGTGTGTGCCGGTGTATTCTGATATAAACAATAAACTGTCCCACCTGTTTACACTCCTCCCCTGCATTTCCCCTTACACTGTATCTTGCGTTCTCATTGGCTGTTCGACACAGCACTCATTGCCAGACGTGCAACTCAGATCAGATATCTGACATGCTAGAAATCTCGATCCGCCGGTCGGATCGAATTGTTGGGTAGTTCTCACACAGCGATTGAGAGCCGAGTTTTGATCGCCGAGCGAACGCCGAGTTGCTCCCGAGCCGGCAAATCTAGCGCCGACCAGTCGCCGAGCAAAAATCAGGTCAAAAATTGTGTAGTGTGAACTAGGCATAATGAAATAAGTCTCATGTGGGTGAAAAAATTAATTGCTTTAGTTTTAGAAGTAAAAAAAAAATCTCCCCCCCAGATAAGTACTCGCCCAACTTCCCCCTCCCCCTGGGGGGCACGCCCCACAGGTTGAAAACCCCTAGTCAAAAACCCTGATCGGTACATCTCTACTATCAGAAGATCAACCATCCAGGCAGCACTCCACAAATCACGTCTTTATGGTAGAGTGGCCAGACAGAAGCCACGCCTTAGTAAAATGCACCTAGAGGACTCTCAAACCATAAGAAACAAGATTCTCTGGTCTGATGGAAACAAACCTGAACTTTTAGGCCTGAATATCAAACGTCACGTCTGGAGGAAACCAGGCACCGCTTATCACCTGGCCAACGCCATCCCTACAGTGAAGCATGGCGGTGGTAGCATCACGATGTGGGGATGTTTTTCAGCAGCGGGACCAGGGTGACTAGTCCTGATAGAGGGAAAGACGAATGCAGCTAAGTACACCGAGATCCTTGAAAACCTGAAACCTGCTCCAGAGCGCTCTGGACCTCAGACTAGGGCGAAGCTTTACCTTCCGACATGACAATGACCCGAAGCATACAGCCAAGAGAACAAAGGAGTGGCTTCAGAGAAAGTCTGTGAATGTCCTCGAGTGGCCCAGCCCGAGCCCAGACCCGAATCCAGTCGAACATCTGTGGAAGGAGCTGAAAATGGCTGTGTACCGACGTGTGGGTGTTCTTCAGTGTTCAGCCAGCACATGTGGTTTCCACTCCATCTACAAGTGGCAAATGAGGCAGCACTTGCTGTCATAAAGCTCCGTTTGGGCATCAAAGTCGCACCATATAATAAAATTGCCACGTGCCATTTACTTTTCAAGCTGCATCCCCTTGGGTGGCTCACATTTCTGCATCTTGATTCCTTGCTTTGCCTCAAGGTAATGTCACTTATTGCAGACAAGTTGAAGACAGCTGTGTTGAATGCCACTGATAACAATCAAAATAATCTAGTTATTATTACAACCCCAGATCAGAAAAAGTTGGGACAGCATGGAAAATGCAAATAATAAAAAACACAGTGTTTCTTACTTCATTGCAGACAGGATGAACCTGAAAAATTTCATGTTTTGTCTGGTCAACTTCATTTCATTTATTAAAAAAACATCCATTACTGTATTTCAGACCTGCAACACGTTCCAAAAAAGTTGGGACAGTAAAGCATCACCACACTTAAAAGACGTTTTGGCACCGAGGAGACCAAGTGATTTAGTGCTTCAGCTTTTATTTTGTTTGGGGACATGTCAGGACTGCAGGCAGGCCAGTCCAGTACCCGTACCCTCTTCTTCCGCAGCCATGCCTTTGTAATGTGTGCAGCATGTGATTTTGGACGTCCCTGGAAAAGATGACGTCGTGAAGGCAGCATATGTTGCTCTAAGATCTCAATGTACAATGTAAGTGTAAATGACCTTTGCCAAGGGCACTGACACACCCCCATACCATAACAGACCCTGGCTTTTAGACTTGTTGCTGATAACAGTCTGGATGGTCCTTTTTGTCTTTGGTCCATCCTAGATGCCTCAGAGCTCAGAGAAGTCGACGTCGCTTCTGGACATGGTTAACATAAGGCTTCTTTTTTGCACAGTAAAGTTTTAAGTGGTATTTGTGCATGTAACTCTGTATTGTAGTGCTTGATAAAGGTTTGCCAAAGTAATCCCTCACCCATGTGGTTATATCAGCTATTGTTGAGTGGCGATTCTGGATGCAGTGCCATCTGAGGGATCAAAGATCACAGGCGTTCAGCTTAAGCTTGCACCCTTGGCCTTTATGTACTGAAATTCCTCTTGATTCCGTGAATGGTTTAATGATATTATGCACTGTAGAGGGAGAAATATGCAAAAATATGCAGAAATATCCCTTCCAATCTTTCTTTGAGGTACATTGTTTTTAAACATTTCAATCATTTTCTCACTCATTTGTTGACAAACTGGAGATCCTCTGATCATCTTTGCTCATCAAAGACTTTTCACCTCATTACTAGCCCTAAATTGCCCCCGTCTCAACTTTTTTTGGAATGTGTTGTAGACCTGAAATGCAGGAATGGCTGTTTATTAACAAATGAAATGAAGTTGAGCAGATAAAACATGAAATATCTCAGGTTCATCCTGTCTGACATCAAATAAAGTCAAAATAAATGTAAGGAACACTGCATTTCTTTTTTTAATTGCATTTTCCATACCGTCCCATTTGGGGTTATATGTTTACATGAAATAAAGTCTTGCATCTAATGAAAACTGACCTAAAAGCACTTAATTCAATCCAGCTGTCGATTGCTCTATTACAATATAGACCTTTCAGTGTAGGATACATCGATGTACCCCAGCCTCCTACCTCACAGTTCCTTGATTTACTGGGAGGCATTAAGAGAAATAAGATGCCCTTACAAAAGAGCCGCCTTCGATCGATTTTTGGGTCCCAGGCTGAAGGATGAAGGAGGCAGAAATCAAAGAGGAATCAATCATTGTTTTGGGCTGCACCCCTTGAATCTACAAGTGATGACTTGGCCTCAATGACTATTCGTTCCTGCTGTTACTGAAGAAGGCCCTTAAACTCTGTCTGCTCTGGGGCGCCGTACGATGGCTGACCCTGCGCTCTGACCCCAGCTTCAAACAAGCTGGGATACGCGAAGTAAGAATTTTATTGTATTGTACACCTGTATATATGACAAATAAAGGCATTCCATTAACCAGTACTAGTGCCATTGATGTTCTATTTAAACTGGATTATTCATTCTTGCTGCTGCATTAAACTCAACTGCCTGGCACACACAATAAAGACAGCGGTAGCTCAATGGTTAAGATACTGGACTAGTGGCGCCCAGGTGATGCAGCTGAATATTTTGCTAGCACACCAGCGGTTCAAGTCTCGGCTCTGCTACTGGTCGGCTGGGCGCCATCTAGCGGGCACAATTGGCAGTGTCTGCAAGCAGACACAAATTGGCTACAGTGTCTGCTGGGTTGGGGATATGACCAGACTAAGTGGGTGGGGGCCCAGACTGACACATGCCCCCTCCGACATGTGCGCAGTAGCCGACTGCATCTTTTTACCTGCACGAGGCAAGTTCATATGTAGATCAGCTTTGTGTATGTAGAGCCACACCCTGATCAATGCATTATCCCTTAACTCTGTGCAGGCGCCATCAATCAGCCAGCAGAGGTCGTAATTGCTTCAGTTATGAGGAGTCCCTATCCGGCTCCCACCCTGTATGAACAACAAACCAATCGTTGTTCATGTTGGCGCCCAGCCCTGAGGGATGGCAGAGCTGAGTTTCAAACTGTCAAGTTCGAAATGTCAGCTCTGGTGTGCTAGCGTATTTTGAGTGCCTATGTCTGAGTCTTAGATCTTAGTCTTAGATCTTAGTTTTAAATCTTAGTCTTGCCTATGTACTGGCTTTCTCTAGATCATAGATCTTAGTTTTAGATCTTAGTGTTAGATCTTACATCTTAGTCTTAGATCTTACTCCTAGATCTTAGTCTTAGATCTTAGTCTTAGATCTAACGTTAGATCTTATATCTTAGTCTTAGATCTTAGTTTTAAATCTTAGTCTTAGATCTTAGTTTTAAATCTTAGTCTTAGATCTTAGTTTTAGATCTTAGTGTTAGATCTTACATCTTAGTCTTAGATCTTACTCCTAGATCTTAGTCTTAGATCTTAGTCTTAGATCTAACGTTAGATCTTATATCTTAGTCTTAGATCTTAGTTTTAAATCTTAGTCTTAGATCTTAGTCTTAGATCTTAGTTTTAAATCTTAGTCTTAGATCTTAGTTTTAGATCTTAGTGTTAGATCTTACATCTTAGTCTTAGATCTTACTCCTAGATCTTAGATCTTAGTCTTAGATCTTATAATTAGATCTTAGTCTTAGATCTTATATCTTAGTCTTAGATCTTAGTTTTAAATCTTAGTCTTAGATCATATGTCTTAGATCTTAGCCTTACATCTTATGTCTTAGATCTTATATCTTAGTCTTACATCTTTATCATAAATCTTAGTTTTAAATCTTAGTCAGATCTTACTCTTAGATCTTATATCTTAGTGTTAGATCTTATATCTTAGTCTTAGATCTTAATCATAAATCTTAGTTTTAAATCTTAGTCTTAGATCATATGTCTTAGATCTTAGCCTTACATCTTATGTCTTAGATCTTATATCTTAGTCTTAGATCTTAATCATAAATCTTAGTTTGTTTTAAATCTTAGTCAGATCTTACTCTTAGATCTTATATCTGTGTTAGATCTTAAATCTTAGTCTTAGATCTTACTCTTAGATCTTATATCTTAGTCTTAGTGTTACATCTTATATCAGTCTTAGATCTCATATCTTAGTCTTAGATCTTATATCTTAGTCATAAATCTTAGTTTTAAATCTTAGTCTTAGATCTTACTCTTAGATCTTATATCTTAGTCTTATATGTTAGTCTTAGATCTCATATCTTAGTCTTAGATCTTATATCTTAGTCTTAGATCTTATATCAGTCATAAATCTTAGTTTTAAATCTTAGTTTTAAATTGTAGTCTTAGATCGTATATCTTAGTCTCAGATCTTATATCTTAGTCATATGTTAGTCTTAGATCTAAGAAAATTTATTTTAAAGAAGAATTTGGAAAATTTTCCCAATTTTGTGATTTGAAATGTTGATTGCAAATGCTCTTTTGAATGAATGGTCACAAATTCCTAGACACAATTCTTGTCCCCATCTCAGAAAAGTGGAGGCTGTTATAGGTACTAGACTAGTAATCAGAAGGTCATTGGTTCAAGCTCAACCACTTCAAAGTTGCCAACGTTGGGTCCTTGAGCAACACCCTTAACCCTTAATTTTAAATCGCTTTGGATAAAAGGGTCAGCTAAATGACATGAACGTAAAGTCATACAGTAACAAATCCCACAACACAAATTTATTGAAATAACAAATAAAAATTAAAGCAATTAAAAAGATTCTTCGTTCTAATTGGAGACGTCATACCAACAGGCAAAAATACTGGTGGTAGGGGGTTGGTGTGGGAATGCGTTAGTGCTTTCGAATCGATTTGCCACAATTAAAGAAATCATGAGTTCAACTCTCTAAGGGAAAATCCTTTATATGTACTATGTTATTTATTATATACACATATTATACAAGGATATGAAATTATGTCATGTGACTGAGACTTACAGCTCTCTATCTAGTTAAATAAACATGTGTATTGACATAAGTGACAAGTACATGTATTAATGTATAGAATATAAATTCATTAACATTATTTCATTTGTTAATATACATCTATTCTAGCCGTTCAGGTGTCGCAGCGGTAAAACACACTAGCACACCAGAGCTGACATTTCAAAATTACAATCATTGTTCATGTGGCCGCTCAGCCTCAACCGGCAAGGCAGAGCTGAGATTCGATACGATGTATTCGAGATCCCAGTTCTGGTTCTAGCGTGTGTTTTTACCGCCGCGCCACCTGAGCGGCCAGCGTCCACTCATTTAAAGATGAAGATGTGCAGATCCTTGACAAGGAGGAATGCTGGTTTGATCGAGGAGTCAAAGAGGCCATCTATGTGAAGAGGGAACGACTATCCCTGAACCGGGGGGCATCATATGGCCATTGTAATTAATGTGATTTGTGATTTGCATATGGACTTGATCACCTGTTCCATAGTATTATACAGGGTGAGTGAAAAGTCGCAGGACACTCTTTTATTTCAGAAACAAAAAGGAAAATGACATATATGAATACCACATCAAGTAATGGGTGAGGGGGGCCTATCTTTTAGGCTATGTCCGGAACATGACCGCCATCTTGAAAGCCGCCATATTGGATCAAGGGCAAGTTTTTCCAATGGGAAGATGGTCATGTAGCATATCAAAGAAGACCAGAATTCTCTCAGAAATCCATTGCCGCAATCAGATGCAATATCTCTTGTGGTTCAAAAGTTATCAACACAGAAAGTTCAAAACTTTTGCTGTTCGTTACAGGTAACTGAAGATGGAATTGATGAGAGAAGAGAGGATTGAGGTGATTCTGATGTCCGGAGAACGCAGCTGCCATATCATAGCCGCAGACTTCAACAACCGACACCCAGAAAGACCGCCAATTTCACACAGCACTGTTGCATCCCTCATAGCCAAATTCCGAGAAACCGGGACTGTGCACAACAAGCCACGTATAAGCCAGGTTTGTGACAGCATTTCTCCAGAGATCTTCATGCGCGTTCATAACAATTTGATGCAGCGCCTTCGGCTCTGTGTTCAGCACCAGGGACAAGACATTGAACACGTCAAATAGCCGTGCATCACAGGGAACGTTCTCGGGTTGTGGCAATGGATTTCTGAGAGAATTCTGGTCTTCAGTGATACGCTACATGACCAATATGGCGGCTTTCAAGATGGCGGCCATGTGCCGCTCAGGTGGCGCAGCAGTAAAAGTACGCTAGCTCACCAGAGTTGAGTTTCTAGATGCATCATATCGAAATTCAGCTCTACCTTTCTGACTGAGTTGGGCGGCAGTATGAACAACATTTGGCTGTTGTTCAGGGTTAGGGGTAGAGTCGGAGCATAGGTCCTCATAACTGGTACGACTGCGGCCCCTGCTGGTTGACTGATGGCGCCTGCACAGGGCTGAGGAATAACATTGAGGGGGGTGTGACCCTCCGTGCGCAGTGTCTCTCGGTGTAGGAACTCGGCTCGTGCAGGTGAAAAATGCAGGCTGTACTGACTGCGTGCCGGAGGGGGCGCAAGTCAGTTGAGTGGCGTCCTCAGTCAGCGGCAAAAGGGTCGAATCAGTATAGAGGACACAATCAGGGTAATAGACCACTGAAGTCGTGTCGTCATTTAGTAGGCCACGCCATGTTGTTATGCCCATATTTGGTAACTCGGGTCTAAGAGAAATTTTTAATGGGAAAAATGAATGGAGATTTCGCAAATTGCCTCTCTCACATCCTGTAGTCATAAAAAAATGTTCCAGAGCTGTTACGTTTTGTTTTATGGAGATTCTTCTGTCTATTATCACTGGATCCTCTGAATTATGAAGTCGTCAAAGAGTCAAATATGAATATTGCTACATGTAAGCAACACTAAACTGGAAGCCTCTTAATTTTTTCTTTTTTTTTTCTTTTATAAGCCTCTCAAATAACCACACGAAGCAGCACGATTCACCAGTGTAACAGTGCGGTGATATTCACAAGTTTTGGTTGATATTTTTAGTAGCTAGCTACATTAAAGTAGAAAGCAAGGATGGTCGGGTGTTACGCCTTTGGTTGTACTCACCAAATGCGAGCCGCCCGTTCCATTGATTTAGTTGGTGTAGTTTAGTGACATCTAATTAACGCACAGTAGAATTAGCTTTCGTGTAGCATTATTAGTGTTACGACCCTTTAACAACCTCGTAATTCTGAGGATCCAGTGATGTACAAGAGAAAAATGTACACAGGACAAAACTGTTTATTTAGCACAGGATGCGTTAGAGTCGATTTTTTTAAAACCCCGTTCATTTTTCCCATGGGAAATCTGACAGACCCGGGTCTCCAAATATGGGCATAACGAGGACTACAGAATGACGCACGACTTCAGTGGTCTATTGGACACGATTAGAATGGAAAAAAAAAAAAAAGATGGCGCACATGTTCCAGACATAGCCTAAAAGATAGGCTCCCCTCACCCATTACTTGCTGGGGTATTCAGATATGTAATTTTCCCTTGGACTGAAGAAGTCACTTGGATTGAGTGATGAAAAATATCTCTACACCAAACTTGTGTCCAGATGAACTGATTCAACTTTGCGAAAATTAACAGTCCTTGAGAGATGACTTAGGTTTAAAAAAGGCCAGGGATTGGAAGTGCTAAAAAAAAACGCTTACATCAACACTCGCTAATTAAGTCCGATGTGGATGAACGTCGTGGCTTGATCGATGGTGAGGTGAGTCTGAAATATACGACCGCCAACCTTAGCTCACTAAATTTCATTACAGTGACCAGCATAAGTAAATCGCTGCTCCCAGAAAGCGAAATGGTGACGCAGCACTTTCAAAAGGCTGGAAAGGCTGGGTCAGAAGGGGATCCGTATTTCATCCAACCCTGAAGCGTGTCTGCTGGGTACGGGAAAGTAAGGGCGTGTCCACTTTTGTATAACAAATACACTGATCAGCAATAACATTAAAACCACCTCCTTGTTTCTACACACACTGTCCATTTTATCAGCTCCCCTTATTATATAGAAGCACTTTGTAGTTCTACAATTACTGACTGTAGTCCATCTGTTTCTCTGCATGCTTTGTTAGCCCTCTTCCATGCTGTTCTTCAATGGTCAGGATTCTCCCAGGACCACTACAGAGTAGACATTATTTAGGTGGTGGATCATTCTCAGCACTGCAGTGAGTGACATGGTGGTGGTGTGTTAGTGTGTGTTGTGCTGGTATGAGTGGATCAGACACCTCATTGTACACTGCTGGACTGAGAATAGTCCACCAGCCAACAGTGCCCCGTGGGCAGCGTCCTGTGACCACTGATGAAGGTCTAGAAGATGACCAACTCAAACAGCGGCAATAGGTGAGCGATCGTCTCTGACTTTACATCTACAAGGTGGACCAACTAGGTAGGAGTGTGTAATAGAGTGGACAGTGAGTGATCTGATCTGAGACAGTGTCTGATCCACTAATACCAGCACAACACACACTAACACACCACCACCATGTCATTGTCACAGCAGTGCTAAAAATGATCCACCACCCAAATAATACCTACTCTGTGGTGGTCCTGCGGGGGTCCTGACCATTGAAGAACAGCATTTAAGGGGGCTAACAAAGCATGCAGATGGACTACAGTCAGTAATTGTAGAACTACAAAGTGCTTCTATATGGTAATTCGCAAAAGAGAAGGAAACGAAACCTAATATTCCTGCATGTGATTTTGGAATGGGATGCTCAACAAGATCGTGGTTAGGCGTCCACATACTTGTGGCTGTATAGTGTTATTTACAGAACAAGGGAAAAAAAAGAGCCTAATACAATCCCGTCCCTGCAACTAGTGGCTCCTCCCCTTCTCAATCTCGGCAAATGGGCTCGTTCTAGAAAGAACTCGGACCATACGCGGATGAAGCCTGTGGTTTGCTGAGCGGATCGCGTTCCGCGGCCGCTTCCCGAATATGCCGTCTTGATTAAATCTGTGTGTAATTGGATTAAATCTAGTCATGACGGAGCATTCCCTGTAGTGCTTAACCTTCGGTCTGCTCTGGAGTGGGCGAGGGAGGGGCGGGGGATGAGGGGACGGGTGCTGAGTAAGCCTGGGGAATTCAGGACGGGAAAAGAATACCGACGATAGCTCGAGCCGATGTACGTGAGGAATGGAGCAGCGTGACTGTGAGGAGGAAGATTTTGCCGTTCATAAATAAGAGCTTTGATATTTGTTACAGCATGACTGTGTGTCCCAAAACATTATGAGTATCACTAGGGCCTGAAGAAATCTATGATGTGGAGAACAATCAGGAATTTAACAGTTTATGAAGCGCCAGTTGCAACCAAGCCTGCGTATAACAAAGTAATGCCAATCAATTAGCACCAGGTACACAGACCCCCCCAAAAAAAAGTCCAGTCCACCATTGCCCACCCACCACTTAGATTTCACTCAAGTTTTATTATCAGATCAGCTTGACAACGGTGTTGCGGTCATTATAATAACAATACAGATAAACTGTTGAAATGTAGCCCAATGCTTTGCTTTCCTTAGTTACTCCATAAGCATATACTTGTAAACCATTACTTTTGGACAGTTACTGCAACCACACCACACACCCAACATTGCATTGAAAATAAATTATAGTACAAGAGGTATAGCCCATGGTAACTCATTCCACCTGAGAATTTTGTCAGAAATAAAAGTAAACTGAAGACATTCTTTGTAAATAAATAAATAAATAAATAAAAACATTACAATTGTAAGAATACAGGGAAACATTATGGTTACCATTGCAACACACACTGAATAGATGAACCTTGTAACCTTGACGAGTGGTTAACAATACCGTCGGGTTAATATTGGGCTAACTCGACGTCTTAATTTTACCTTTTCAGTGTTACCGGCTCATTTGGCGAAAGGGATTACCGTTTGATTACCATTTGAACAACATATTTTACATCATTGATAAAATCTGATAAAAACCTCATGAACAGTTTGTAACGTCTTTCTCAATAATGACACAGCAGCGCTGCTGGAGTTTTTAAATACCGTGTCCACTCACTGTCCACTCTATTAGACACTCCTGCCTAGTTGGTCCATCTTGTAGATGTAAAGTCAGAGACGGTCGCTCATCTATTGCTGCTGTTTGAGTTGGTCATCTTCTAGACCTTCATCAGTGGTCAAAGGACGCTGCCCACGGGGTGCTGTTGGCTGGTGGACTATTCTCAGTCCAGCAGGGACAGTGAGGTGTTTAAAAACTCCAGCAGCATTGCTGTGTCTTATCCACACTAACACTCCACCATGTCATTGTCACTGTAGTGTTGAGAATGATCCACCACCCAAATAATACCTGCTCTGTGGTGGTCCTGTGGGGGTCCTGACCATTAAAGAACAGGGTGAAAGCAGTATGTAGAGAAACAGATGGACTACAAAGTGCTTCTATATGGTAAGTGGAGCTGATTACAGTGCTGTGGTGTGGAAAAGCATCTCACCTTTACTTAAGAGATGTTACAAACAGTACAACAACTGGAAACAATACAGCCTGAGGCTAGTCGTAACCCCGGGAGTACACAAATGCAATCTGGGATTATTTTGCCACCCTGTATTCTCAGTTTTATAACTGTTATAATTCTCATTATAACTGTGCATTTAATTCAATTATCTTCTGATAAAACACTCATCGCAAGGCTGGAATACCCTGGACAGGGTGTCAATCCATCGCAAGTCTTTATCCGACCATCCTCCCCTCAGACAGTCGATCACATTAACATTTTTGGCATTCAGCAGACGCTTATATCCACAACTTACCGTCCTAGCAATTGAGGGTTAAGGGCCTTGCTCAGGTCCAGCACCTTAACCGCTAGGTCACAACTGCCCTACAACTGTGTAGACGCCCAGCTGACCAATAGCACCACTGAGATTCAAACCCGGATCTCAGCGGTGGTGGGCTGGCGGAATAGCCCGCTGTGCCACTCAAGCGTCCATCGTAATTGTATAATTCAAAAACATTTCATTATTGTGTCAGTAGATGTAAATGTTTTATAGTCAGATGAATCGCACCATTAGCAATCTGCACAGCTGATCAGTAACAAAAAGATCGACAAGTTTAAAATAAAAGCTTGTAAGAGGTTTTAATCATGAGAGCTAAATACATGTAAAAACAAGTAAATTGTTAAGATTTGTAAATGCACAAATAAGTGCAGCTTTAGGAACTAAATGCTGCATTTTTATTTCTTTTCCCCCCCCAATTTTCTCCCCTAATCTAGTCGTGTCCAATTACCCTGATTGCGTCCTCTATACTGATTCGACCCTTCACCGCTGACTGAGGACGCCTCTCGACTGACGTACGCCCCCTCCGGCTCGTACAGTCGGTACAGACTGCATTCTTCACCTGCACAAGTCGAGTTCGTACACCGACGGGCACTGTGTACGGAGGGCCACACCCCCATCGGCATTATTCCTCAGCCCTGTGCAGGCGCCATCAGTCAGCCAGCAGGGGCCGCAGTCGCACCAGTTATGAGGACCTATGATCCGATTTTTGGACCTATGAACGACAGCCAATTATTGTTCATGCAGCCACTCAGCCCAGTCGGAAGGCGGAGCTGAGATTCGAAACCCCAACTCTGGTGTGCTAGCGTACTTTACCGCTGCACCACCTGAACGGCTTTAAATGCTGCATTTTAATGCATAGCTTAATGGCTTTAACTAAGCAACTCCAAAACCCCAATTTGCTTTAATTTTTGAAGAAAAAAAATAATTCTGAATTGGACTTGTACTTGTTCTTTATATTATTGCCTTGTTGAATAATTTATTCACGCTTTAGATTCAGATCATAGACTGCTGACTGGCTGTGTCCAAAATCGCATATTTAAACTGATTATACTAGATTCGAGGCAGTGCGCACTGCTTGGCCGCTAAAGCAGTATGCACGCAACCTTGTACGTACGTACTACCAACGTCACGTGATGCATGATGTCTCATCGCCACAGTTATAACAATTTTAAATTCTGACAGAATTAATTCTGTCATTCTCTGTCGTAATTCTGTAGCTACTCGTAACGTTATCCAGGGTTGTACTTAATCATAACATTTTTAATGTTTGTCTTACTCCGCTTTCCGCCATCTTTCTTCTTCCCTACGAACGCCTTTGCAGCTCCAGTTGAATTATAGGATGTTATCGGACCGCAAGTGCGCATTGTTTGCATACTCGAACACGGCTGCCCAGGCAGTAGGTCACCCGGGTACTTTTCGCGTACTGTTTGATGCATACTACGTAGGGCTGGGCGATATGGATCAAAAATAATATCTCGATATATTTTAGCTGAATGGCGATATACGATATATCTCTCGATATTTTTTCATCCCACAAGGTAATAACAACAAGACACTTCTGAGACAAAGCTACATGTTCCAAATACTAAATACCAAAAAATTTTACAGGCACTTTTATTAACATTCATGCTGGGGAAGCTTCACACAGGAACTATTTTTCTTTAAAAAAAAATTAAATAAAATAAATAAATAATTCTAAGAAAAAGTTTGTTGTTTTCTAACATCTCACCTGTTGTGTAATGTGAATTACAAATATATTGTCTGGCCCTTTAAGAATGTTAAGTGCATAGAAATGTGTTGTGAGGGCAGAAAGACTTGGCGGTGTGGAGGGAGGGGCGAGTTGTGTTCAGTGAGGGAGAGAGGCGGGGCAGGTGAACATGTGCAGAGACAAACTGGGAGAAGAAAAAGACGAACTGTCGGATCTAACTGGAACGTAACATCTATATCGATATAGACGATATTGTCTTATCTTATATCGTGTATGAAAATATATCGATATTTTATAAATCTCGATATATCACCCAGCCCTAATACTACAGATTCGGACATACTACCCGCTCTGGCATACTGTTCAGTATGGGAGTATGGGAGTATGCGATTTCGGACGCAGTCATTCTTTAGGTCAAATGCAGCAGAACCGGAGTCATCCAAAATGCTCATCAACTTATGCTGACTTCACGTGCATGAACACATTACTCAGGGACGGTTGTGGCCTAGCGGTTAACATACTGGACTAGTAATCCAAAGGTTGCTGGTTCAAGCCCCACCACTGCCAGGTTGCCACTGTTGGGCCCTTGAGCAAGGCCCTTAACCCTCAATTGCTTAGACAATATACTGTCACTGTACTGTAAGTCGCTTTGGATAAAAGCGTCTGCTGAATGCTGAAAATGTAAATGTACTTACAAAAATAAAATGAAAATAATTTGAATCAGTCCATTTCAAAAGCCTCAAAGCCTAGAGAACTCACAGGTTTCCACATTTGTGCATGTAAGTCCATTGTAGTGCTTCGTTGTAGTGCTTGATAAAGGTTTGCCAAAGTAATCCCTCACCCATGTGGTTATATCAGCTATTGATGAAGAATGGATCTTGATGCAGTGCCGTCTGAGGGATTGGAAATCACAGGTGTTCAGCTTGGACCTGCGCCCTTGTGCTTTACACAGTAAAATTTCTCTGGATTTCTTGAATCAATGATATTATGCACTGTAGAGGGAGAAATATGCAAATCCCTTCCAATCTTTCTTTGAGGTACATTTCAATAATCTTCTCAAGCATGTGTTGACAGACTGAAGATCCCCGGCCCATCTTTGCTCCTTAAAGACTCAGCCTTTTGTTCCAAATCATGATTACAATCACCTGTTGACATCACACCATTATTTAGTTTTTAGTTTTTTAATTTTCCCCCTTTTTCTCCCACTTTAGCGCATTCAGTTTCTACCCGTCAATCATCCTCTCACTAATGCTGGTCCCTGCTCCTGATTGAGCAGGACGAGGCTGCTCCACGCCCCCTCCGACACGTGCACAGCAATCGAACATCTTATCACCTACACTTGACGAGCGCAGTGCGGTACAGCGCTGTGCACGGAGGGCCACACCCCCTACCGCACTCCTTCCCCATCTCCGTGCAGGCGCCACCAACCAGCCAGCAGAGGTCGTATTCGCACTAGTCTGAGAGAGAGGACCCATCCGGCTTTAATCCCGCCCCTCATCTGAACAACAGGCCAATCGTTGTTCATGTAGCCGCTCAGCCTCAACCGGCAAAGCAGAGCAGAGATTCGATACGATGTATTCGAGCTCCCAGCTCTGGTGAACAGCGTGTGTTTTACCGCTGCGCCACCTGGGCGGCACGTTATTTAGTTTTTTTTCTCATTACTAGCCCTAAATTGCCCTCGTTCAAACTGTTTTTGGAATGTGTTGCAGGCCTGACATGCAGGAATGGAGGTATATTAACAAATGAAAGGAAGCTGAGGATGAAATATTTTGAGTTTATACTGTCTGCAATCAAATAAAAGTCGAAGTAAATGTAAGAAAAACTGTTTCTTTATTTGAATTTTTCATATAAAACTGATGCGAAATAATTAAGTTCATTAAGTTCATAATATGGGACTTGATTTGTAACTAACCAAGGGGTACCAATGTGTCCAATTTTACACAAGATCTGCTTGCACCAATGATACAACCACAATGTGCAGAGATGCACAGATCAGAATGACAGAAGCTTGTGATTAAGATTTATTTAATAAATATTTGTTTTTATATCGAATCTCCAGTTTCAATTAATTGAAGATGTTTAACACAAGTAACAGTAAACCTTCAAATCCTATAAACCATTTTAAAGTGGTCAGAATTTCCCAGTACCAGCAGTACAAGGTCATTCAGATACTAAACAAATCAATAAAAGTATTTACATACTGAATTAATTGTGTCTGCTGTGCCACAGTATGACCAGCCTCCACGATTTAGACTTCCCGACCACAGTCGCTGGGGTTGCCACTCCCCTTCTCGAATGTGTGGGTTTCCAAGCATATAACATTACACGTTTGCTTCCTGAACAAGCTGCTTAAATAACATCTGTATTCAACCGTATTTAACTAAATCTAGTCACAGTTATGGCTGTAAGGGATTTTATAATAAGCATTTAATGAGATGAAAGATATTTCTGATCTGATTATGCACTGCCCTAATGTGTACCCTAATACACACACATGCCAGAAACACACACATTTATATTTACGTTTACGGCATTTAGCAGACACATTTATCCAAAGCTTCTTACAGTACTGTGACAGCATACAGTGTGAGCAATTGAAGGTTAAGAGCCCAACAGTGGCAACCGGGCAGTGGTGGGATTTGAACCAGCAACCTTTTGATTACTAGTGCAGTACCTTAACTGCTAGGCTACAACTGCCCATACGGTTTAGTGATGTGGAACGTGTGTGTATTTACTGTGTGTACTGTGTATGTGTGTGTGTATTTATATTTAGTGTGTGTACGGTGTAAGGTGTGTATTCAGTGTGTGTACAGTGTAATGTGTGTAGTGTGTGTGTGTATTCAGTGTGTGTAGTGTGTGTGTGTGTATTCAGTGTGTACGGTATAGTGTGTATGTACATGGTGTAATGTGTGTGTGTGTATTCAATGAGTGTACGGTGTAATGTGTGTGTATTCAGTGTGTGTAATGTGTGTATTCAGTGTGTGTACGATGTACTGTGTGCATTTAGTGTGTGTATGGAGTAGTGTGTGTATGGTGTAGTGTGTGTATGTATATTCAGTGTGTGTACGATGTAGTGTGTGTATGGTGTAGTGTGTCTGTACGGTGTAGTGTGTGAATGTATATTCAGTGTGTGTACAATGTAGTGTGTGTATGGTATAGTGTGTCTGTACGGTGTAGTGTGTGTATGTATATTCAGTGTGTGTATGGTGTAGTGTGTGTATGGTGTAGTGTGTCTGTATGGTGTAGTGTGTGTATGTATATTCAGTGTGTGTACGGTGTAGTGTGTCTGTACAGTGTAGTGTGTCTGTACGGTGTAGTGTGTGTATGTATATTCAGTGTGTGTATGGTGTAGTGTGTGTATGGTGTAGTGTGTAATTGGTGTAGTGTGTGTATGGTGTAGTGTGTCTGTACGGTGTAGTGTGTGTATGTATATTCAGTGTGTGTACGGTGTAGTGTGTCTGTACAGTGTAG
Organism: Trichomycterus rosablanca; assembly: GCF_030014385.1. Classification (NCBI taxonomy): domain Eukaryota; kingdom Metazoa; phylum Chordata; class Actinopteri; order Siluriformes; family Trichomycteridae; genus Trichomycterus; species Trichomycterus rosablanca. Next base: position 10,610,090 of record NC_085989.1, read on the forward strand.
TGTGTGTATGGTGTAGTGTGTGTATGGTGTAGTGTGTCTGTACGGTGTAGTGTGTGTATATGTATATTCAGTGTGTGTATGGTGTAGTGTGTCTGTACGGTGTAGTGTGTGTATGGTGTAGTGTGTGTATGTATATTCAGTGTGTGTATGGTGTAGTGTGTCTGTACGGTGTAGTGTGTGTATGGTGTAGTGTGTCTGTACGGTGTAGTGTGTATGGTGTAGTGTGTATGTATATTCAGTGTGTGTATGGTGTAGTTTGTCTGTACGGTGTAGTGTGTGTTTGTATATTCAGTGTGTGTATGGTGTAATGTGTGTGTGTATATTCAGTGTGTGTATATGGTGTAGTGTGTGTGTGTGTATTCAGTGTGTGTACGGTATAGTGTGTGTATTTAGTGTGTGTAGCGTGTGTGTATTCAGTGTGTGTGTACGGTATAGTGTGTGTGTGTATATTCAGTGAGTGTATGGTGTAGTGTGTCTGTACGGTGTAGTGTGTCTGTACGGTGTAGTGTGTATGGTGTAGTGTGTATGTATATTCAGTGTGTGTATGGTGTAGTTTGTCTGTACGGTGTAGTGTGTTTGTATATTCAGTGTGTGTATGGTGTAATGTGTGTGTGTATATTCAGTGTGTGTATATGGTGTAGTGTGTGTGTGTGTGTGTGTATTCAGTGTGTGTATTTAGTGTGTGTAGTGTGTGTGTATTCAGTGTGTGTGTGCGGTATAGTGTGTGTGTGTATCCAGTGAGTGTATGGTGTAATGTGTGTGTATTCAGTGTGTGTATTCAGTGTGTGTACGGTATAGTGTGTGTATTTAGTGTGTGTAGTGTGTGTGTGTGTATTCAGTGTGTGTGTACGGTATAGTGTGTGTGTGTGTATTCAGTGAGTGTATGGTGTAATGTGTGTGTATTCAGTGTGTGTATTCAGTGTGTGTATTCAGTGTGTGTATGGTGTAGTGTGTATATTTAGTGTGTGTACGGTACAGTGTGTGTATTCAGTGTGTGTATGGTGTAGTGTGTGTGTGTGTATTCAGTGTGTGTACGGTATAGTGTGTGTGTGTATGCAGTGAGTGTATGGTGTAATGTGTGTATTCTGTGTGTGTGTGTGTGTGTGTATATACAGTTTGTGTATGGTAGTGTGTGTATTCAGTGTGAGTACGGTATAGTGTGTGTGTGTATTCAGTGTGTGTACGGTGTAGTGTGTATATTTAGTGTGTGTACGGTAGTGTGTGTGTGTATTCAGTGTGTGTACGGTGTAGTGTGTACATTTAGTGTGTGTACGGTACAGTGTGTGTGTGTATTCAGTGTGTGTACGGTATAGTGTGTGTGTGTATGCAGTGAGTGTATGGTGTAATGTGTGTATTCAGTGTGTGTGTGTGTGTGTATACAGTTTGTGTATGGTAGTGTGTGTATTCAGTGTGTGTACGGTATAGTGCGTGTGTGTGTATTCAGTGTGTGTACGGTGTAGTGTGTATATTTAGTGTGTGTACGGTAGTGTGTGTGTGTGTATTCAGTGTGTGTATGGTGTAGTGTGTACATTTAGTGTGTGTACGGTACAGTGTGTGTACGGTATAGTGTGTGTGTGTATTCAGTGAGTGTATGGTGTAATGTGTGTATTCAGTGTGTGTGTGTGTGTATTCAGTTTGTGTACGGTAGTGTGTGTATTCAGTGAGTGTATGGTGTAATGTGTGTGTATTCAGTGTGAGTGTGTGTGTATTCAGTGTGTGTACGGTATAGTGTGTGTGTGTATTCAGTGAGTGTATGGTGTAATGTGTGTGTATTCAATGTGTGTATTCAGTGTGTGTACGGTGTAGTGTGTGTATTTAGTGTGTGTATTCAGTATGCGTATGGTGTAGTGTGTGTATTTAGTGTGTGTACGGTACAGTGTGTGTGTATTCAGTGTGTGTATGGTGTACTGTGTGTGTGTATATTCAGTGTGTGTATATGGTGTAGTGTGTGTGTGTGTATTCAGTGTGTGTACTGTATAGTGTGTGTATTTAGTGTGTGTAGTGTGTGTGTATTCAGTGTGTGTGTACGGTATAGTGTGTGTGTGTGTATTCAGTGAGTGTATGGTGTAATGTGTGTGTATTCAGTGTGCGTATTCAGTGTGTGTACGGTGTAGTGTGTATATTTAGTGTGTGTACGGTACAGTGTGTGTGTATTCAGTGTGTGTACGGTGTAGTGTGTATATTTAGTGTGTGTACGGTACAGTGTGTGTATTCAGTGTGTGTATTCAGTGTGTGTATGGTGTAGTGTGTATATTTAGTGTGTGTACGGTACAGTGTTTGTGTGTGTGTGTGTGTGTGTGTATTCAGTGTGTGTATGGTATAGTGTGTGTGTATTCAGTGTGTGTACTGTATAGTGTGTGTATTTAGTGTGTGTATTCAGTGTGTGTATGGTGTAGTGTGTATATTTAGTGTGTGTACGGTGTAGTGTGTATATTTAGTGTGTGTACGGTACAGTGTGTGTGTATTCAGTGTGTGTACGGTGTAGTGTGTATATTTAGTGTGTGTACGGTACAGTGTTTGTGTGTGTGTGTGTGTGTGTGTGTGTATTCAGTGTGTGTATGGTATAGTGTGTGTGTATTCAGTGTGTGTACTGTATAGTGTGTGTATTTAGTGTGTATTCAGTGTGTGTATGGTGTAGTGTGTATATTTAGTGTGTGTACGGTACAGTGTTTGTGTGTGTGTGTGTGTGTGTGTATTCAGTGTGTGTATGGTATAGTGTGTGTGTATTCAGTGTGTGTACTGTATAGTGTGTGTATTTAGTGTGTGTATTCAGTGTGTGTATGGTGTAGTGTGTATATTTAGTGTGTGTACGGTGTAGTGTGTATATTTAGTGTGTGTACGGTACAGTGTGTGCGTATTCAGTGTGTGTACGGTGTAGTGTGTATATTTAGTGTGTGTACGGTACAGTGTGTGTGTATTCAGTGTGTGTACGGTGTAGTGTGTATATTTAGTGTGTGTACGGTACAGTGTGTGTATTCAGTGTGTGTATTCAGTGTGTGTATGGTGTAGTGTGTATATTTAGTGTGTGTACGGTACAGTGTTTGTGTGTGTGTGTGTGTGTGTGTGTATTCAGTGTGTGTATGGTATAGTGTGTGTGTATTCAGTGTGTGTACGGTACAGTGTGTGTATTCAGTGTGTGTATTCAGTGTGTGTATGGTGTAGTGTGTATATTTAGTGTGTGTACGGTACAGTGTTTGTGTGTGTGTGTGTGTGTGTGTATTCAGTGTGTGTACTGTATAGTGTGTGTATTTAGTGTGTGTATTCAGTGAGTGTATGGTGTAACGTGTGTATTCAGTGTGCGTATTCAGTGTGTGTACGGTGTAGTGTGTATATTTAGTGTGTGTACGGTACAGTATGTGTGTGTGTGTGTATTCAGTGTGTGTACGGTGTAGTGTGTATATTTAGTGTGTGTACGGTACAGTGTGTGTGTGTGTGTATTCAGTGTGTGTATTCAGTGTGTGTACGGTATAGTGTGTGTGTATTCAGTGTGTGTACGGTGTAAAGTGTGTGTGTGTATTCGGTGTGTGTACGGTGTAGTGTGTATATTTAGAGTGTGTACGGTACAGTGTGTGTGTGTGTGTATTCAGTGTGTGTACGGTGTAGTGTGTGTGTGTGTATTCAGTGTGTGTATGGTGTAGTGTGTATATTTAGTGTGTGTACGGTACAGTGTGTGTGTGTGTGTATTCAGTGTGTGTACGGTGTAGTGTGTATATTTAGTGTGTGTACGGTACGGTGTGTGTGTGTGTGTATTCAGTGTGTGTACGGTGTAGTGTGTATATTTAGTGTGTGTACGGTACAGTGTGTGTGTGCATTCAGTGTGTGTACGGTATAGTGTGTGTATTCAGTGTGTGTACGGTATAGTGTGTGTGTGTATTCAGTGAGTGTATGGTGTAATGTGTGTATTCAGTGTGTGTGTGTGTGTGTATTCAGTGTGTACGGTATAGTGTGTGTGTGTGTATTTAGTGAGTGTATGGTGTAATGTGTGTGTATTCAGTGTGTGTATGGTGTAGTGTGTGTATTTAGTGTGTGTATTCAGTGTGTGTACGGTATAGTGTGTGTATTCAGTGTGTGTACGGTATAGTGTGTGTGTGTATTCAGTGAGTGTATGGTGTAATGTGTGTATTCAGTGTGTACGGTATAGTGTGTGTGTGTATTTAGTGAGTGTATGGTGTAATGTGTGTGTATTCAGTGTGTGTATGGTGTAGTGTGTGTATTTAGTGTGTGTACGGTAGTGTGTGTATTCAGTGTGTGTACGGTATAGTGTGTGTGTGTATTCAGTGAGTGTATGGTGTAATGTGTGTGTATTCAGTGTGTGTACGGTGTAGTGTGTGTATTTAGTGTGTGTACGGTACAGTGTGTGTGTGTATTCAGTGTGTGTATGGTGTAGTGTGTGTATTTAGTGTGTGTACGGTACAGTGTGTGTGTGTGTGTATTCAGTGTGTGTACGGTGTAGTGTGTATATTTAGTGTGTGTACGGTACAGTGTGTGTGTGCATTCAGTGTGTGTACGGTATAGTGTGTGTACGGTATAGTGTGTGTGTGTATTCAGTGAGTGTATGGTGTAATGTGTGTATTCAGTGTGTGTGTGTGTGTATTCAGTGTGTACGGTATAGTGTGTGTGTGTATTTAGTGAGTGTATGGTGTAATGTGTGTGTATTCAGTGTGTGTATGGTGTAGTGTGTGTATTTAGTGTGTGTATTCAGTGTGTGTACGGTATAGTGTGTGTATTCAGTGTGTGTACGGTATAGTGTGTGTGTGTATTCAGTGAGTGTATGGTGTAATGTGTGTATTCAGTGTGTACGGTATAGTGTGTGTGTGTGTATTTAGTGAGTGTATGGTGTAATGTGTGTGTATTCAGTGTGTGTATGGTGTAGTGTGTGTATTTAGTGTGTGTACGGTAGTGTGTGTATTCAGTGTGTGTACGGTATAGTGTGTGTGTGTATTCAGTGAGTGTATGGTGTAATGTGTGTGTATTCAGTGTGTGTACGGTGTAGTGTGTGTATTTAGTGTGTGTACGGTACAGTGTGTGTGTGTATTCAGTGTGTGTATGGTGTAGTGTGTGTATTTAGTGTGTGTACGGTACAGTGTGTGTGTGTATTCAGTGTGTGTATGGTGTAGTGTGTGTATTTAGTGTGTGTACGGTACAGTGTGTGTGTGTATTCAGTGTGTGTATGGTGTAGTGTGTGTATTTAGTGTGTGTACGGTACAGTGTGTGTGTGTGTGTATTCAGTGTGTGTACGGTGTAGTGTGTGTATTTAGTGTGTGTACGGTACAGTGTGTGTGTGTATTCAGTGTGTGTATGGTGTAGTGTGTGTATTTAGTGTGTGTACGGTACAGTGTGTGTGTGTGTGTATTCAGTGTGTGTACGATATAGTGTGTGTGTGTATTCAGTGTGTGTACGGTGTAGTGTGTGTATTTAGTGTGTGTACGGTACAGTGTGTGTGTGTGTACGGTGTAGTGTGTGTATGGTGTAGTGTGTGTGTATATTCAGTGTGTGTACAGTATAGTGTGTGTGTGTGTATATGGTGTAGTGTGTGTGTATTCAGTGTGTGTAGAATGTCAAACACAGTCACGGACAATTTAGTATCTCCAATTCACCTCACTTCCATGTCTTTGGACTGTGGGAGGAAACCAGTCGTATTCGGGGGGGGGGGGGGGGGGGGGGGATGCATACTCCACACAGAAAGGACCACACAGAAAGGACCCGGACCGCCCTGCCTGGGGATCGAACCCTGAGACCTGTGTCACCATTTGCTTACCACGTCTCATTGCAGCAATAAACTGTTAGTGGGAAGAACTGGAAGAACTTCACTTAAATAGTATTCTTGTGCACATGGATAAACGTATTCAAATATTTAACTATTTGAAGTCAAACTAACTCTGAAGGTTCAAATATTTCCAAAATATCTTCTGAACATCATTTAAATAGAACCCGTCTTGCAATCTAAAGCAGGCTAGAAGGTCTTAAGAAGCAGCACATGATGCCACATTTTACAGAGATTCAAATACAGATGAGAAACGAAGTCTAGCAGCCTGGAAAGCATTACAAAGCTATTTGTGAAGCTCTTGAACTCTAGCGAACTACAGTGAGAGTTGTTATCTACATATGGAGAAAACCTAAAACAGTAGGGGTGGCTGGCTTACCAAAGTTTCACCAAGAGAACACAAAAGAACCTAGATGAACACCTACAGAACTGCAGGCTTTGCCTCAATTGAGGTCGATGACCACAAAGGCTTGTCTCACATATGCCAAAAACATCTACACTCTAGGGAAAATATTAAATGGGTTAAACGAGGAACTTTTTGGACAACATGGGTCCTTTTACATTTGGCATAAAGCTCACACTGCATTCCACCATTAGCAATATATAATTCAGGTGTTCCAATCACTTCCATGGCCACAGGTGTATAAAACCAAGCACCTAGGCATGCAGACTGCTTCTACAAACATTAGTGAAAGAATGGGTCACTCTCAGGAGCTCAGTGAATTCCAGCGTGGTACTGTGATAGGATGCCACCTGTGCAACAAGTCCAGTCGTGAAATTTCCTCACTACTAAATATTTCACAGTCAACTGTCAGTGGTGTTATAACAAAGTGGAAGCGATTGGGAACGACAGCAACTCAGCCACGAAGTGTTAGGCCACGTAAAATGACAGAGCGGGGTCAGCGGATGCTGAGGCGCATAGTGCGCAGAGGTCGCCGACTTTCTGCAGAGTCGATCGCTACAGACCTCCAAACTTCATGTGGCCTTCAGATTAGATCAAGAACAGTGTGTAGAGAGCTTCATGGAATGGGTCTCCATGGCCGAGCAGCTGCATCCGAGCCTTACATCACCAGGCGCAATGCAAAGCGTCGGATGCAGTGGTGTAAAGCACGCCGCCACTGGACTCTAGAGCAGTGCAGACGTGTTCTCTGGAGTGACGAATCGCGCTTCTCCGTCTGGCAATCCGATGGAGGAGTCTGGGTTTGGTGGTTGCCAGGGGAACGGTACTTGTCTGACTGCATTGTGCCACGTGTGGAGTTTGGTGGAGGGGGGATTATGGTGTGGGGTTGTTTTTCAGGAGTTGGGCTCGGCCCCTTAGTTCCAGTGAAAGGAACTCTTAATGCTTCAGCATACCAAGAGATTTTGGACAATTTCATGCTCCCAAGTTTGTGGGAACAGTTTGGGGATGGCCCCTTCCTGTTCCAACATGACTGCACACCAGGGCACAAAGCAAGATCCATAAAGACATGGATGAGCGACTTTGGTGTGGAAGAACTTTACTGGCCTGCAAAGAGTCCTGACCTCAACCCGATAAAACACCTTTGGGATGAATTAGAGCGGAGACTGTGAGCCAGGCCTTCTCGTCCAACATCAGTGTCTGATCTAATACACTCTACCTCTGAACTGATTTGGAGTGGCCGAGTCAAAGTCTATTGACTTAAAGTCCTCAAAAGGCATTTCATGTTTGAAAACCCTCTAAAGTAGTTAAATTTATCTTATCACAAATATTTGATTGTAGTCTTTACTTGCCCAGGGTGGAACAATCAATTATTAGGTTTAGCGAGTAATTACTTCACATGATGATAGGTTTCTTCAAGAAATGGAATGATTATATAACCTGCATGTATGTTGTAAGGTGAATCATCCTGTAGTGCATTCTGGCGCCATCCCTTCCGGGGGTAAATGATGCCTGCATGCTTGGCCGTCCACATGACCTTTATCATTAACTTGGGCAGCCATGACCCTGTCACCGCTTCAGCGGTTATCCTTCTTTGAACCCATTTTGGTCAGTAATAACCACTGCAAGCAATAATAGACCACTGATAAATACATCAAACCTGTCAAACCATGTCATTATGGACCTCACTTGGGGGCACAGTCATGCGCAAACTGACAAGGTCCTTCCAAAGCATTTTCTTTTATAAAAATGGATTTTTACACCTGCTAGACATGGATGTTCATGAAACCATGCGCATGAAGCTTAGCAAAGTACACAAAATTGGAAAGAAGTGAATGAACTGCCCTGACCATGGTGTATTAACATTTGTGGCCTATGTTTCCAGGTTAAATAAATGTTATCTTTGTATTATTATTATTATTATTATTATTATTATTATTATTATCATCATCAGTTTGAACCCTCATTCATTAAGAGAGATAGACAGGTGCCTATTAAAAATAACAATTAAAACAATATTACTACTACTACTGTTAATACTACTACTACTATTAATAATAATAATAGTTGTTGTTTATTACTAAACATCATTTATTGTTATTATTGGTATTGTTATTATAAGCATGATAATTATTAATATTACTGTTATTATTATTATTATTACTATTATTATTATTATTATTATTACTATTACTATTACTATTATCATTATCATTATTATTATTATTATTATTATTATTATTATTATTACGGTTATTATTACAGTTATTATTATTATTATTATTACTGTTATTATTATTATTATTACTGTTATTATTATTAGTATTACTACTATTACTCTTATTATCATTAGTGATATTAATATTATTATTATTATTATTACTGTTATCATTGTTATTGTTACTGTTATTATTATTTTTTTTTTGTTATCATTATTATTATTATTACTATTATTATTATTACTACTATTATTATTACTATTATTATTATTATTATTAATATTATTAATTACTATTATTATTACTACTATTATTATTATTATTATTATTATTACTTTTATTATTATTATTACAATTATTATTATTAATTATTATTATTACTATTATTATTATTATTATTACTGTTATAATAATAATAATTATTATTATTACTGTTCCGATGCTCACAAGCCCATTGTTGGTGCTTTTGCCGGTGGACAGGGGTCAGCATGGGCACCCTGACTGGTCTGCTGCTATGCAGCCCCATACACAACAAACTGCGATGCTCTGTGTATTCTGACACCTTTCTGTCGGAACCCTCCCATGACCCTGTCGCCGGTTTCCCACTGTTCCTTCCTTGGACCACTTTTGATAGATACTGACCACTGCAGACCGGGAACACCTCACAAGAGCTGTAGTTTTGGAGATGCTCTGACCCAAATTGGTCCTTGTCAAACTCACTCAAATCCATACGCTTGCCCACTTTTACTGCTTGTAACACATCAACTTTGAGAATAAAATGTTTACTTGCTGCCTAATATATCCCACCTACTAACAGCTGCTGTGATGAAGATAATTATTAACATTATTATAATTATTATTATTAATAATAACAATAAATTCAGTTTAATTCCACAATATAACCCCATATAACATCTAACACAAATAAAATAAGTAAATAAAAAGTAACATGCACACACATACATACAAACATACACATATACTGGTGCTGGTCATAAAATTAGAATATCATGAAAAAGTTGATTTATTTTAGTAATTCCATTCAAAAAGTGAAACTTGTATATTATATTCATTCATTACACACAGACTGATATATTTCAAATGTTTATTTCTTTTAATGTTGATGATTATAACTGACAACTAATGAAAACCCCAAATTCAGTATCTCAGAAAATTAGAATATTACTTAAGACCAATACAAAAAAAGGATTTTTAGAAATGTTGGCCAACTGAAAAGTATGAAGATGAAAAGTATGAGCATGTACAGCACTCAATACTTAGTTGGGGCTCCTTTTGCCTGGATTACTGCAGCAATGTGCCGTGGCATGGAGTCCATCAGTCTGTGGCACTGCTCAGGTGTTATGAGAGCCCAGGTTGCTCTGATAGTGGCCTTCAGCTCTTCTGAATTGTTGGGTTTGGCGTATCGCATCTTCCTCTTCACAATACCCCATAGATTTTCTATGGGGTTAAGGTCAGGCGAGTTTGCTGGCCAATTAAGAACAAGGATACCATGGTCCTTAAACCAGGTACTGGTAGCTTTGGCACTGTGTACAGGTGCCAAGTCCTGTTGGAAAATGAAATCTGCATCTCCATAAAGTTGGTCAGCAGCAGGAAGCATGAAGTGCTCTAAACCATCACTGACTGTGGAAACTTTACACTGGACCTCAAGCAACGTGGATTCTGTGCCTCTCCTCTCTTCCTCCAGACTCTGGGACCTTGATTTCCAAAGGTAATGCAAAATTTACTTTCATCAGAGAACATAACTTTGGACCACTCAGCAGTCCTTTTTGTCTTTAGCCCAGGCGAGACGCTTCTGACGCTGTCTCTTGTTCAAGAGTGGCTGGACACACGGAATGCGACAGCTAAAACCCATGTCTTGCATACGTCTGTGCATGGTGGTTCTTGAAGCACTGACTCCAGCTGCAGTCCATTCTTTGTGAATCTCCCCCACATTTTTGAATGGGTTTTGTTTCACAATCCTCTCCAGGGTGCAGTTATCCCTATTGCTTGTACACTTTTTTCTACCACATCTTTTCCTTCCCTTCGCCTCTCTATTAATGTGCTTGGACACAGAGCTCTGTGAACAGCCAGCCTCTTAAGCAATGACCTTTTGTGTCTTGCCCTCCTTGTGCAAGCTGTCAATGGTCTTTTGGACAACTGTCAAGTGAGCAGTCTTCCCCATGATTGTGTAGCCTACAGAACTAGACTGAGAGACCATTTAAAGGCCTTTGCAGGTGTTTTGAGTTCATTAGCTGATTAGAGTGTGGCACCAGGTGTCTTCAATATTGTACCTTGTCACAATATTCTAATTTTCTGAGATACTGAATTTGGGGTTTTCATTAGTTGTCAGTTATAATCATCAACATTAAAATAAATAAACATTTGAAATATATCAGTCTGTGTGTAATGAATGAATATGATATACAAGTTTCACTTTTTGAATGGAATTACTGAAATAAATCAACTTTTTCATGATATTCTAATTTTATGACCAGCACCAGTAGTTGAAGTGACTACAAGTGGTACCGTTAACAAGTTACCCGTGTGGGTCAAGGTAATCCTGGGTAAATTATTATGCGTGCAGATAGTATCCTAAAGGTTGATGGAAATTGTGGACCTGTTATTACTGAGTAAATCGTAAATGAGACTGACTGCTTTATTTACTGAGGTCTGTCAATCCATTACAAACTGAACCCTGGGCCAAGAATGAGCCACTATGTCCTTATTGGTGAAGTGAGTACTTAAAAGCAAACCTGTGCTGCATGGGGAATGAACAGATACACGCTTTGAACTGAATAATACATGAAGCAATAGTTCGCTGATGAGCTGCCTAATGAGCGTGAGGATGGGGCTGTTGACGAGCCTCCCCCATCACCCCGCGTGCTGTTTAAAAAGTGAATTTGAGCAGACAATCTGAAAAGCTTACGGCTTTCTGTGGCTCACGTTTCCTTCTCGTCGAAGCCATAAAAAAAAGACTGCGGTAAGCCTGCAGCTGAAACGTCAGATATGTGGAATGAGACGAGCAGGACACAAATGCACAGTCATGTACCACTATATAAATATTTATTTATAAACTATATAAAAAAAACTACAGATGTACCTCGACATCCCATAAACTCATAACATTTGAAACCGGATCACCTTTGTGGAGAAATCTGTACCCGTAAACTCGGCGTTTCCCTTAAACTCGACATGAGCTTGGAGAATCAAAGTGCGAATATGAGACGAATGTGCATTTGTCTGGAATAACCGTCAAATTCACTCTGAAAGCTCCCACATGTATCAATATTTCACTTTTAAACTTGTGTTATAGCTAAGTGCTGAGAAACTGCACTTACAATTGGCAGTGCCTGCAGCACTTTTTTAAACCTCACGGTCACTGCTGGACTGAGAATAGTCCACCAACCAAAAATATCCAGCCAACAGCTCCTTGTGGGCAGCGTCCCATCACCACTGATGAAGGTCTAGAAGATGACCGACTCAAAAAGCAGCATCTTTACATCTACAAGGTGGACCAGCTAGGTAGGAGTGTCTAATAGAGTGGACAGTGAGTGGACATGGTATTTAAAAACTCCAGCAGCGCTGCTTTGTCTGATCCACTCATACCAGCACAACACACACTAACACACCTCCACCATGTCAGTGTCACTGCAGTGCTCAGAATGATCCCCCACCTAAATAATACCTGCTCCGAAGTGGTTCTGTAGGGGTCCTGACCATTAAAGAAAACTGCACTTACAATTGGCAGTGCCTGCAGCGGACAAAATTGGCCACCGAGTTTGCTGGGTGGGAAAAGACTGGACTAATAAGAGGGTGGGGTCTTCTACGCTGTGTAGGTACCCTGGATAATAGCCTGAGGAATCTCCGTCTGCGCATCCACCAAAGCATGGGCGAATAAAAAGGAGTCGGTGGACTGCGTACAGGTCGAAGGAAGCATGTGTCAGGCAAATATACCCTACTCGGATGTGAATGAAGTCCCCAGCAGCGAAAGACAAAAAATTTAACAGCGATTGGCCTGTTGTTCAGATGGGCGGGACTAAGGTCGGAAGTGCGTCTCTCTCTGTCAGACTGGTGCAATTACGACCACTGCTGGCTGATTAGAGGCGCCTACACAGAGATGAGGAAAGAGTGCTCTCAGGGTGTGTCTCTCCGTAAACAACACTAGGTGGCACAACAATCGTCAAATGTGTGGGTGATAAGATGCACACGGCTTGCTGCCCACGTGTCGGAGGGGGCGTGGGTTAGCTTCGATCTCCTCGGTCAGAGCAGGGATCGGCATAGGCGGAGAGGAAGCGTGACGCAATTGGGCAATTGGACGTGCTAAAGGCGGAGAAAAAGGGGAGTTTTGCCACAGGTGATGCTATTATAATTGAGTATAAAAATTATTATAACAAATAACTCAGTCGTTCAAGAGCAAGGACGGGTCATGGTTTGCTACTTTCTGTCATGACCCTGTCGCCGGTTTCCCACTGTTCCTTCCTTGGACCACTTTTGATAGATACTGACCACTGCAGACCGGGAACACCTCACAAGAGCTGTAGTTTGGGAGATGCTCTGACCCAGTTTGGTCCTTGTCAAACTCGCTCAAATCCTTATGCTTGCCCATTTTTACTGCTTGTAACACATCAACTTTGACAATAAAATGTTTACTTGCTGCCTAATATATCCCACCCACTAACAGCTGCTGTGATGAAGATTATTATTATTATTATTATTATTATTAATAACAATAAAATCAGTTTAATTCCACAATATAAACCCAAGAGCAAGAGCAAGGATGGGTCATGGTTTGCTACTTTGTGGGGGAAAAGGAACTATGTGAATTATCCAACAGTAAAGAACAATGTTTCGTAATGCATCGCTGCAATAAATTTAAAGATATTCCTGTCTACAGGGCATAAAATTATTGAAAGATTTAATAAAATGCAGAGAAATTTTCACACAAGTTTGTTGTAAAGATACGTTTCGCCACTCAATCCAAGTGACTTCTTCAGTCTGAGCTTGTGGTGAATACCCCGACCTTATCCTTGAAAAGGAGGAACATTGGTTTGAACGGGGAGTCAAAGAGGCCATCTACATGAAGAGGGAACGACCATCTCTGAACCAGGGTGGGGGCCTGAGAGTACATCTCTCACCATCTTACAATGCCATAACAGGAGCTATACCCCAATCGTGTGAAAGGCATACATGTCCATTGTAATTAATGGTCATTGTGATTTGCATATGGACCTGATCACCGGTTCCATCGTTATACAATGAGGGTGATCGGCCGTTATGCAAATCGGCTGCATATAAGGTCGGGGTGATTCACCACCAGCTCAGACTGAAGAAGTCACTTGGATTGAGTGGCGAAACGTATCTCTACAACAAACTTGTGTCCAGATGAACTGATTCAACTTTGTGGATACTGACTGTAGTCCATCTGTTTCTCTGCATGCTTTGTTAGCCCCCTTTCATGCTGTTCTTCAATAGTCAGGACTCTCCCAGGACCACTACAGAGCAGGTATTATTTGGGTGGTGAAATATTCTCAGCACTGCAGTGACACTGACATGGTGGTGGTGTGTTAGTGTGTGTTGTGCTGGTATGAGTGGATTAGACAATGCAATGCTGATGGAGTTTTTAAACACATGACTGTCACTGCTGGACTGAGAATAGTCCACCAACCAAAAATATCCAGCCAACAGCACCCTGTGGGCAGCGTCCTGTAAACCACTGATGAAAGTCTAGAAGATGACCCACCCCACCTCGTAACTTACAGGAATTAAAGGATCTGCTGCTAACATCTTGGTGCCAGATACCACAGCACACCTTCAGGGGTCGAGTGAAGTCCTGTTTTGCCAGCAAAAGGGGGACCAACACAATATTCGTGCCTCATCGGTGTATAATTTGTGATGAAATGCATGACGGACTGCCGCATGCTGCAGTACCACGCCGCGATACAGAACTTGTTTTTTTAAACAAATGTGATCAAGTGAAATTCATGACAGAATCACAGTGGAGCAGAATTGGTCATCTACCATGAAAAGGATTCGGGGAACAATTTACATTAATGTGCAAGACAAAATTTCATCACTCCACACCGCTTCATTCACAGTGCAAATGGATTGATACGCAAGTAAACAGTACCTAAGAGTGGCCGGTGAAGCATGAAAACTGCTTTACAGAATAATGGAAAGTGCTCAGCAGAATCAAGGACCGAAATACTTGCAATACTGCAAAACAGGCTTATTTAGATTAAGCTTACATTTATCCTAATATCATTTATCACTCATTTCTCTTTATAAGAAATCTCTTATTCCTAATTTCTCTTTTACAAGATACAATAAGAGAGGGCTCGATCTAGGTTCAGGTGGAGAGAAGCCATAGTAAGCCTAGTAAACTTTGCAGCGAGGCCGTAATCACAGTGATTATTTGGGGAAGGGATGGCATGTTCCTCTAATGTCTCCCCAATATACTGATGTAAAAATTATAAACATATTCCACTTACTAGCTTTGTGTAATGTTTGGATCTGTCAGTGTTCCCATGAGCTTCTGTTGGGGAAAGTGGTAGCCTAGTGCAGGGGTTGTCAACGTTTTTGGACATGCGCTCCATTCAGTGTGCCCCCGGCCCCACCAACCCTTGCACAGAAACCATTGCGAAAGCTCTAGGATGGATGGATGGATGGATGGATGGGTAACTAGGTACATAGATAGATAGATGGATGGGTGGATGGATGGATGGGTGGATGGATGGATGGATGGATGGATGGATGGATAGACAGATAGATAGACAGATAGATAGACAGATAGATAGATAGACAGATAGATAGATAGATAGATAGATAGATAGATAGATAGATAGATAGATAGATAGATAGATAGATAGATAGATAGATGGATAATTTATAGATAGATAGATAGATAGATAGATAGATAGATAGATAGATAGATAGATAGATAGATAGATAGATAGATAGATAGATAGATAGATAGATAGATAGTTTATAGAGATAGATAGATAGATAGATAGATAGATAGATAGATAGATAGATAGATAGATAGATAGATAGATAGATAGATAGATAGATAGATAGTTTATAGAGATAGATAGATAGATAGATAGATAGATAGATAGATAGATAGATAGATAGATAGATAGATAGATAGATAGATAGATAGATAGATAGATAGATAGATAGATAGATAGATAATTTATAGATATAGATAGATAGATAGACAGATAGACAGATAGATAGATAGATAGATAGATAGATAGATAGATAGATAGATAGATAGATAGATAGATAGATAGATAGATAGATAGAGATAGATAATTTATAGATAGATGGATAATTTATAGATAGATAAATAGATAGATAGATAGATAGATAGATAGATAGATAGATAGATAGATAGATAGATAGATAGATAGATAGATAGATAGATAGATAGATAATTTATAGATAGATGGATGATTTATAGATAGATAAATAGATAGATAGATAGATAGATAGATAGATAGATAGATAGATAGATAGATAGATAGATAGATAGATAGATAGATAGATAGATAGATAGTTTATAGAGATAGATAGATAGATAGATAGATAGATAGATAGATAGATAGATAGATAGATAGATAGATAGATAGATAGATAGATAGATAGATAGATAGATAATTTATAGATATAGATAGATAGATAGACAGATAGACAGATAGATAGATAGATAGATAAATAGATAGATAGATAGATAGATAGATAGATAGATAGATAGATAGATAGATAGATAGATAGATAGATAGATAGATAGATAGATAGATAGATAGATAGTTTATAGAGATAGATAGATAGATAGATAGATAGATAGATAGATAGATAGATAGATAGATAGATAGATAGATAGATAGATAGATAGATAGATAGATAGATAGATAATTTATAGATATAGATAGATAGATAGACAGATAGACAGATAGATAGATAGATAGATAGATAGATAGATAGATAGATAGATAGATAGATAGATAGATAGATAGAGATAGATAATTTATAGATAGATGGATAATTTATAGATAGATAAATAGATAGATAGATAGATAGATAGATAGATAGATAGATAGATAGATAGATAGATAGATAGATAGATAGATAGATAGATAGTTTATAGAGATAGATAGATAGATAGATAGATAGATAGATAGATAGATAGATAGATAGATAGATAGATAATTTATAGATATAGATAGATAGATAGACAGATAGACAGATAGATAGATAGATAGATAGATAGATAGATAGATAGATAGATAGATAGATAGATAGATAGATAGATAGATAGAGATAGATAATTTATAGATAGATGGATAATTTATAGATAGATAAATAGATAGATAGATAGATAGATAGATAGATAGATAGATAGATAGATAGATAGATAGATAGATAATTTATAGATAGATGGATGATTTATAGATAGATAAATAGATAGATAGATAGTTTATAGAGATAGATAGATAGATAGATAGATAGATAGATGGATAATTTATACATAGATAGATAGATGGATGGATAATTTATACATAGATAGATAGATGGATGGATAATTTATACATAGATAGATAGATGGATGGATGGATGGATAGATCATTTACAGATAGACAGATAGATAGATAGATTGTGCATGTTCTCCTACTTAGAAAGATGAGAGAGGTCTGTAATTTTCATCATTTTCATCATTCAACTATGAGAGACAAAATGAGAAAAAAAAATCCAGGAAATCACACTGTAGGATTTTTAAAGAATTTATTTGTAAATTATGGTGGAAAATAAGTATTTGGTCAATAACAAAAGTTCAACTCAATACTTTGTAACATAACCTTTGTTGGCAATGATAGAGGTCAAACGTTTCCTGCAAGTCTTCACTAGGTTTGCACACACTGTAGCTGGTATTTTGGCCCATTCCTCCATGCAGATCTCCTCTAGAGCAGTGATGTTTTGGGGCTGTTGCTGGGCAACACGGACTCCACAAATTTTCTATGGGGTTGAGGTCTGGAAACTGGCTAGGCCACTCCAGGACCTTCAAATGCTTTTTACGGAGCCACTCCTTCATTGCCCGAGCGGTGTGTTTGGGATCATTGTCATGCTGGAAGACCCAGCCACGTTCCATCTTCAATGCTCTCACTGATGGAAGGAGGTTTTGGCTTAAAATCTCACGATACATGGCCCCGTTCATTCTTCCCTTAACACGGATCAGTCGTCCTGTCCCCTTTGCAGAAAAACAGCCCCAAAGCATGATGTTTAAACCCCCATGCTTCACAGTAGGTATGGTGTTCTTGGGATGCAACTCAGCATTCTTCTTCCTCCAAACACGACGAGTTGAGTTTTTACCAAAAAGTTCCATTTTGGTTTCATCTGACCACATGATATTCTCCCAATCCTCTTCTGGATCATCCATATGCTCTCTGGCAAACATCAGACGGGCCTGGACATGTACTGGCTTAAGCAGGGGGACACGCCTGGCACTGCAGGATTTGAGTCCCTCTCGGCGTAGTGTGTATACTGATGGTAGCCTTTGTTACTTTGGTCCCAGCTCTCTGCAGGTCATTCATCAGGTCCCTGCGTGTAGTTCTGGGATTTTTGCTCACCGTTCTCATGATCATTTTGACCCCACGGGATGAGATCTTGACCCCAGGGGAGATTATCAATGGTCTTGTATGTCTTCCATTTTCTTACAATTGTTCCCACAGTTGATTTATTCACAACCTGCTTGCCTATTGTAGATTCACTCTTCCCAGCCTGGTGCAGGTCTACAATTTTCTTCCTGGTGTCCTTCGACAGCTCTTTGGTCTTGGCCATGGTTGAGTTTGGAGTCTGACTGTTTGAGGCTGTGGACAGGTGTCTTTTATACAGATAACGAGGTCAAACAGGTGCCATTAATACAGGTAACGAGTGGAGGACAGAAGAGCTTCTTAAAGAAGAAGTTACAGGTCTGTGAGAGCCAGAAATCTTGCTTGTTTGTTATTGACCAAATACTTATTTTCCACCATAATTTACGAATAAATTCTTTAAAAATCCTACAATGTGATTTCCTGGATTTTTTTTCTCATTTTGTCTCATAGTTGAAGTGTACCTATGATGAAAATTACAGACCTCTCTCATCTTTCTAAGTAGGAGAACCTGCACAATCAGTGGCTGACTAAATACTTTTTGACCCCACTGTATATGGTAAGTGGAGCTGATAAAATGGACAGTGAGTGTAGAAACAAGCAGGTGTGACAATAAAGCCATTCTTCTTCATGGTATGGCAGGAATTTGGTCCCTCCAAGGTTCACTTCATAGCTACGGCCTTGATTTGCCGAACAGAATAGTCATCAGAAAAAGTAAAACAAGTCCAACATCTACAGCTATAACTCGATTAGAGTGCACCTTTTAAGATTTAAACGAAATGGGCATGGTTTGTAGTGCCACATCTGAGTCTATAAGAGGCACCGTAAACTGCACTGCATTTTTTCAGGAGAAAAAAAGAGGCCAGCGATCAAACTGTAGCAAGACATAGATCAGGACAAGGGTATTAAACAAAGTCTGAGGCTTTAAGTGTTCCCAGGACCACTGTGACCTCAATCAATTTGAAATGGAAGAAGCTTGGCACAACCTTGACCCAAAGTTGGGCGTCCAGCCAGGGAGGGAGCTAGAAAAAAACTGGTCTGTCACTCTAAACGTCCTGTGCAGAGATAGTACAATTTGTTGAACGGCATTTAAAGGAATTTGCCAGAATGAGGAAAAATATTCTTCGGTCTGATGAGATGAAAATTGAACTCTTTTGGCAAAACAGCACCATATCTGGCAAACAGTATCTTTCTGTGGGTGTACCTCTCAGTGGCAGCACCAAGGAGAATTGAAGGGAAGCATGAATACAGCCAAAAAAAGACATCCTTCTTCTCCAGAGTGCATGCAAACTCAAACTGGGGCAACAGTTGACTTTTCAACATGATAATGACCTGAAGCATACATCCAAAACAACACTGTAGTGCAGGGGTGGGCAAACTTTTTTCGGCTCAAGGGCCACACTGGGTTTTAAAATATAAATTACATGTGAAACTCATGTAAAATCTAAGAAGTAAAGATTGCCCACCTACCTTTTTCAGTTTCAGTGTGAACAGTGTTATTGGTCACACTTTTTTGCCAGTGTATCAAAGTTTGGTGACATTCAAACCTTTAATTTCGTGATTAAAGGATGAATTTTTGAATATAAATGAAACACCAGACTCATCCTATTATGTGCACCGTTTACACATACGTGAATGTGATTTTTTATGTATTTTTTAAAATAATTTTTATCTTTGTTTTTACTTAGTGTATCGCCATCTAAACAAAACCAATTCAGTGTTTAAAGCAGCACTTTTTTAATGGTTTATGTGTGACGTTTTAAACCAGCCAAGTGGTTAGATCACGCTGGCACGTTAGGCGACTCCAGAGGGGTAGGTAGTAAGGCTCAGTGCGATGGCAAATGTGATGAATGAATATGTAGACCACATAGACTCGGCTTTAGCAGAGGTCAGTAGTTTTTGGGAAAAGGTGAAATTAACCCCTTAATGCCTGAATTTATTTATAATTATATAAAAAAATGTATTATGTTTTTTGCTTTAACGCTGATGCTACATGAAGTGGAGATTGTTAATTAGGTATGTTGCAAATTAGCGACAACAGGCATAAATAGTAAAAAAAGAAAAACGTATTTAAACACATTTTCCCGTCTCAGATATGTACACTTTACATTCAGGTATGTAGACTTACCTATACATACACATATATATGTCATAATAATACACTAATATAATAATACACTATACATATAATAATATAATAATTGTTTGTTTATTAGAATTTTAACGTCATGTTTTACACTTTTGGTTACATTCATGGCAGGAATGATAGTTACTCATTACACAAGATTCATCAGTTCACAAAATTATATCAAACACAGTCATGGACAATTCCGTATCTCCAATTCACCTCACTTGCATGTCTTTGGACTGTGGGAGGAAAGCGGAGCATATATATATATATATACAGTATATACGTACTGTACATATACATAAGACACATATACATAAGATACATATAAATACCCATATTTTATAATGATTATAGAAATGAACTAGAATGGCATTTCCTGAAGACAGTGCATGTGAATGCTGAAATCAATCTAAATACAGCATTATTTATATGCAGACATTATGGCCGATTGTAGCCATTACGGTCGGACGTAGCGAATTCGCGACAAACAGAAAACTTCAAATAACAGAAAAAATATTCGTCAAATGAAATCTATTCCAATATGTCAGCTGTAGAAGCAATTAATAATGTGGTACGTATTTTTATCTTAGCACAACCTGCATCAAATTGGACAATTTTTCCAAATTTGCAGCCGCAAAATGCACGAGTCACTATCCGACAGGTTAGCTTCCATGAATCGAATGTAGTTCGCACTCCTTCCGGTCCTACGAGAAACCAGTGCTTGCAAAAGGTTCCTAGGAACGTATTAACTGGGGGAATACAAACACTTTCTCAGCTGCAATCTGAATGGAAGCTCTGTGTTGCGAATTCGCGACAAGCCGATTAAGGGGTTAATGCGGTTTTAGGACAACTTTGTAAATACTCAGCGGGCCGGATTAAACAGCCTAGCGGACCGTAGTTTGCCCACCACTGCTGTAGTGGCTTCATGAAAAAGTCTCTGATTGTCACTGGGTGGCCCAGCCAACACACATACTTTAACCCTATCAAACATGGTGGAGACACCTTTACCCCTTTCCCACAGACGCGGAACGGTTCCGGTTCGCGAACTCGATTTTGAACCGGTTCCGCGTGTTTCCACCGAAAAAAGAGGTTCCAGACAGCGAACTAGCGGGCCAATCTGGCACCACAGAATACTTGGTTTTTCAGCACGAACCGTGACGTAATCGGTGGGCGTGTGAAAGTGTAGCGGTTTGGGTGCTTTGCTAAACCACTGTGCTGGTGTCTCGTATGGAGCTCGTCGCTGCATTTTTATCTGAGTTAAGTTCACCTGATTGGATTTTGATCCGGTTTGCCGCTAATATTTTCAAAGAGCCTTAAAAAAGATGAATTGTGTGATATGACGTGGTAAAGGTGACCCGGACAGTACGAACAACGCTTAACGTGAAAAATAAATGGCATGTTGTACTAAAACAATGACCGATGAATCTGGGCAGTACAGAGCATTTATAACCAGTACATAGCACTTATAATGAGTAATAATGAAGAGAAATTTAGTGTTTCTATGTCGTACTTTTAGTACATTCAGCCACGTTACGCTTTATTTTTTACGTTCCGCTTTTTTGACTCTCCTGAGAAAATTTTGAACCCTGAGTTGCATAAACACCACACGTGAAGTAAATCCAGCTTAACACAGATACATGTGGAGCTTTTAGACTGGATTTGTTGGTTATTTCACACAGATGTTTGTTCGTGTCGTGGAACTTTAGTGATGTTTTATCGCTCAAGTCGACCGCTGAGCAAATCGGTTATTTGCGCCGAGGGTCGCGGTGAGAGCGAAGCGCAGAACGCTTCTCACGTCAATGAACTAAAGAAAACAACTGAGACAAACACGTCACGTCTTCTCATCACCGATAGCTGAGCGATGCTTCTTGCATAAAAACGAACATCTGTAACAGCAGCACAAATGCTCACACATAATCTACACATTCGCCATGATATTACTACTCTTACATTCGTTAAGCAACGCCCACCTTCGATGACGCATGCTTGGTTCTCAAAAACTAGTGGAAATGCGGGTCGGTTCTCTACAGAACACCAAGGTTCTAAGAAACCTGAACAGAACCGGTTCAAGAACCGGGGTTCTTTTGGTGGAAAGGCGCTACTTAAGATGCCAGTTCACAGACGCCCATCATAAAATCTGACTGTGGGTGTGTTCGAAAACCTAGGGAGCTGCCTTGCTGTCTTACTGTCTACATAGGCAGCTGCCTCAGTAGAGAGGATTCTAATAAGTCATTGACTTATAAGTCAGGTTATTCGAACGCGCTACTTAGACAGCGATAACATCGGGTTTAGCATTTAGCATCTTGCCATTAAAACCAATGGATTGAGGTAGCACAGCACGCTAACATGTCAATATAGCCTCCCTTCATGTACCGATAACGGTTACATTTCGGTACAAGTTAAAAATCAGTAATATTTTATTAAGTTTTAAAATAACTCCATTCGTTTGTCCGCACCATCAGCCATGTTTATTTTTAGGTGAAAGATGAGCACCCGACCCGCAATGAATTCTGGGATTGCCTTGATCACTAAGGCAGCGTCGGATGCTCACTTGTTTCTGAGTCAAAATAACATCGAAATCCTAAATGCCTTAATATCCTCACTACTGATGCATCTTAATATTTCAAACAGCCTCCTTCTCGGGAGCGCGCACAGGATGACGTAAAATGCTGCCTATGTAGAGAGCTCACTAGCTTTTCGAACACACCCAGAGCTTGAGAGGATCTGCCTTGAAGAATGGGGTAAACTGCCCAAATCCAGATGTGCAAAGCTTGTAGACCTTCAGCTGTAATACGGAAGGATCAAATAAAGGGACCAAATACTTTTGTGAATAAAAGATTTCAGGTGTTTTGTTTTTTTTTAACCTTATTTTCAGGGTCATGGTGGATCTGGTTTCCCCAGAATTACTGGACATGACCCTAATCCATCACAGGGACTCGGCCACCCCCAGACATAGCCAATCATCTCTCTATGTAGTCGCCTGATTAGCCGATAACATCTCTGGGGGATTGAACCCTTGATACAGTAGAAGTCGGCTTATGGTTTAGCATAATTTAGTGCTGCACCATATGGCCACAGGTTTTGTGGACACCGCTCCTAATTACTGAGTTTAGGTGTTTCAGCCACACTTCTTGCTAATTACTTAGGGATCCACAGACATTCCCAAATCTTTACAAGTAGTGTATAGGCTGTTATAGACAAAAAAAAAATGGGACAACTCTAAACAAACTGGTTTGGAATAGGATGGTCAACAACCTTTTGGCCAGGTGTTAGAGTCTGCATTGTCCAAATGGGCAGCTTGTTTGTTTATTAGGATTTTAACGTCATGTTTTACACTTTGGTTACATTCATGACAGGAACGGTAGTCACTCATTACACAAGATTCATCAGTTCACAAGGTTATAGCAAACAGTCTTGGACAATTTAGTGCATGTCTTTGGACTGTGGGAGGAAACTGGAGCTCCCGGAGGAAATCCACGCCGACACGGGGAGAACATGCAAGCTCCACACAGAAAGGACCCGGACCGCCCTACCTGGGGATCGAACCCAGGACCTTCTTGCTGTGAGGCGACAGTGCTACCCGCTTAGCCACCTTGCCGCCCAAATGGGCAGTTTGTATTTGCTTACAGAATGCTGAACAGTCCACCATTGCTTTTAATGCCTTGATTATTTATTATGCTGTCTGGGTACAAGTTTCCTTCTTGCATACAGCACTATAAGAACAGAGTCATAAATCAAAACTGCACATACACGGGTCAGTGTTTGACTGACAGATGCAATATTGCCCTCAAACTCCCCTGTAAACATCACCGCATCAATGTCTCGCATTACAATGAACGAACTGTCAAAACATTTAAAAAGAACAAACTGAGCGGGAGTTTCTGTGCCTTTGTAACTTCTAAGCATTTCTTACAACAAAGTAAGTCTAATTATAGTTCATCCACATTTAAAATGCCCCTAAAAGAAGAATTGTGCATTCTTAGAACCTACTCTCCATCTACCACATTATATCAACTACTGCAGAGTAGGGATGTCCCGATCATTAATTTTGATCCCGATCCGATACCGAGTCTCAAACCGATACTTGTATTTTCTAGATGTTGGGTGTGTTCGAAAACCTAGTGAGCTGCCTTGCTCTCTTACTGTCTACATAGGCAGCTGCCTCAGTAGAGAGGATTCTAATAAGTCATTGACTTATAAGGCAGGTTATTCGAACGCGCTTCTTAGACAGCGATAACATCGGGTTTAGCATTTAGCATCTTGCCATTAAAACCAATGGATTGAGATAGCACAGCACGCTAACGTCAACTAACATTTCCCTTCATGTACCGATAACGGTTACATTTCCTGACAAGCCCGAACTTGCAAATACAAACACTCGGTACAAGTTTATACAAGTTAAAAATCAGTAATATTTTATGTACGTTTGAAAATAACTCCATTCGTTTGTCCGCACCGTCAGCCATGTTTATTTTTCTGTGAGAGAAGAGCACCCGACCCGCAATGAATGCTGGGATTGCCTTGATCACTAAGGCAGCTTCGGATGCTTACTCGTTTCTGAGTCAAAATAACATCGAAATCCTAGATGCCTTAAAATCCTCACTACTGAGGTATCTTAATATTTCAAACAGCCTCCTTCTCGGGAGCGCGCACAGGATGACGTAAAATGCTGCCTATGTAGAGAGCTCACTAGCTTTTCGAACATACCCATTGTCTAGATAAGAACTAGATAATACTGTTCACACAGTGCACACTTCAAGTACATTACAGTTATTCAAATGAATCCAATGTACATGTTTAACAACTGAATAGCTCTGCAGTG
This sequence comes from Trichomycterus rosablanca, assembly GCF_030014385.1. NCBI lineage: Eukaryota > Metazoa > Chordata > Actinopteri > Siluriformes > Trichomycteridae > Trichomycterus > Trichomycterus rosablanca. Next base: position 10,635,070 of record NC_085989.1, read on the forward strand.
CTATAGGAAAAAAATTGCCTGCATCCAAGCTATTGCTTAATGTTCTTTTACAAAATAAAAGTAAACAAACTTAGTGCAGCATTGTAGTAGTAAAACTAGAACACTCAAAATGAAGTGAAGGTTCTTTTTGAGGAAAATCAGCATCTCTGCTGTGTTAGCGGACAGCCGGTTCCTCTTCTCATCATATAATATAATAAACTCGCTGTATTCGGCTGAGTGTTTATTTTTTAGGTGCCGTATCAAATTGGTAGTAATTGTAGATCGTTTGGTTAAATGATATCTGGTTTGTTTCTTATGAGCCACCGTACTTGTATGTGTGTTGTAACTGTAACAAACTTTTCTCTGGTTGTATTGTGACAATGGTTTGATGGACGTTTCTACGCGAAGTGAGTGTGTTTTGACCCTTTGGGGCTTCCATAGAGCATGGAATAGCGTGCTTGGCTAACGCGATGACTAGCTGTCCGCTATTAGGTACCGTAACAGAAGAAGTTAATAAAGTGTTATGCTCCCGACAATTAGTGAATATACCGTGTATTTATTTCTTTATTAAGCAAGTGCGTCACTACGGCGCTCGGTTACATAACTAAGCCAATCAGAGTGCTTGATACTGAGATGTCGTTCAGTCTTGTAACACGTAAACTCGTAAAAGCTGTATGTTATGGTCCTGAAGTTTTCATACTCGGATTAAAAGTTATTGCTTTGTAAACCGGTGTGATCCTTGACTCACCCACCATATAAATAGTAAAATTCTACAGTAATGAACGCAGCTCTGCTCCTACCGCCTCGTGAAACGGTATTCCAAGATCTCTGTGATTAAGAAGCTTAATGAAACAATATAGAAGTAAAAATGCGCCCTAACTGAACTCGCTAAGGAATACGGTATTCCAAGATCTACGCGATTAAGAAGCTTAATGAAACAATATAGAAGTAAAAATGCGCCCTAACTGAACTCGCTAAGAAATACGGTATTCTAGGATCGCCGCGATTAAGAAGTTTAAAGAAACAAGACGTGCAACATGGCGCTAGTGCTGCTGTGGTACCATTAAAGCTTCGCAGAGTGTACAAACCACATTTTTGTTTTGTGCCAGTTTTAAGTATTCCCAAACTTTTGATGATTTGGGTCTTGGAAAACTTTGAGCTTTTCTTTGAAAGCTCTCTACAATCGGCCTCTGACTGCATTTTTTAAGACTGCGCTTCATGCCGCCAACCAGTGACCGCACCAAATTCAACTTGGATCATGCTTGCATCAAGTATTGCTGAGGGAAATTATATGAATGCTTATTTGAAAGGAAACTTTGTAGAAATGAAAAGATCATTTATAAACATAATTTTAAAAATGATGCATCGACTTAAAATATTGACTAGGTCGACCAATTGCCACAGCTCAAAATGACTGTATATTTTTAATAAAAAATTTTTCCTCCAAGATATCATGCTAGACTTGAATCTAATGTTTCATGCATCATGCTAGAATTAATTCAATGTTTCAGTGAAAATTAGTTTTTCCTCTGCCATGTCTGTGTGTTGGTCTGTCTACGTCATATTTTTTTATATTGACTGTGCTTCGGAAAGGTCAGCGGCAACCTGACTCAAAGGTCAATCAATGTGTCGCATGGTCTCTCAATGTAGCCCTGCAGCAAGGTAAGCAGCACTATCTCACTCTATAGGAAACGATGGCACAGCCAGTTTAGAATGAATTGAAACATTGACTATGAGCCAGGGCTTTTAGTTCAACGTCACTGCCTGGTCTTAATAATGCTATTTAGATTTTAAAGGCCCATAATTCCCACATAAGGGACAGTATGGAAAATACAAATAAAATAAACACAGTGTTCCTTACATTTACTTTGACTTTTATTTGATTGAAGACAGTTTGAACCTGAGATGTTTCATGTTTTATCTGCTCAACTTCATTTCATTTGTTAATAAACATCCATTGCTGCATTTCGGGCCTGCAACAGAAGAAACAACTAAATAATGATGTGATTCCAAACAGGTGATGTCAACAGGTGATTGTAATCATGGTTTGGTACAAAAGCAGCATCCAGGAAAGGCTGAGTCTCTGATGAGCAAAGATGATCAGAGGATCTCCAGTTTGTCATCAAATGTGTGAGAAAATGATTGAAATGTTTAAAAACAATGTACCTCAAAGAAAGATTGGAAGGGATTTGCATATTTCTCCCTCTACAGTGCATAATATCATTACACGATTCAAGGAAAAAAGGCCAAGAGTGCAAGCTTAAGCTGAACCCCTGTGATCTTCGATCCCTCAGACAACACTGCATCAAGAACCGCCACTCAACAATATCTGATATAACCACATGGGTGAGGGATTACTTTGGCAAACCTTTATCAAGCTCTACAATACAGAGTTACATGCACAAACGCCACTACAACTGTGCAAAAAAAGAAGCCTTATGTTAACCATGTCCAGAAGCGGCGTCGACTTCTCTGGGCTCGGAGGCATCTAGGATGGACCATCACACAGTGGAAACGTGTATAGTGGTCAGATGAATCAGCATTACAGGTCTTTTTTGGAAAAAAATTGACACTGTGCGCAGCGGACCGAAGACGAAAAGGACCATCCAGACTGTTATCAGGAACAAGTCCAAAAGCCAGGGTCTGTCATGGTATGGGGTGTGTCAGTGCCCTTGGTAAAGGTCATTTACACTTCTGTGATGGCAGCATCAATGCAGAAAAATACACTGAGATCTTAGAGCAACATGTGCTGCCTTCAAGACGTCATCTTTTCCAGGGTCGTCCATGCATCTTTCACCTGCTGCACACATTACAAAGGCATGGCTGTGGAAGAAGAGGGAACGGGTACTGGACTGGCCTGCCTACAGTCCTGACCTGTCCCCAATAGAGAATGTCTGGAGAATTTTAAAGGAAAAATGCGATAACGACCCCGTACTGTTGCACATCTTAAGACGTGTTTGCAGTAAGAATGGGACAAAATAAAAGCTGAAACACTAAATCACTTGGTCTCCTCGGTGCCAAAACGTCTTTTAAGTGTGGTGAAAAGGAACGGCAACATTAGAAAGAGGTAAATGCTTTACTGTCCCAACATTTTTTTGAATGTGGTGTAGGCCTGAAATGCAGGAATGGATGTTTATTAATAAATGAAATGAAGCTGTCTGCAATGAAGTAAGAAACTCTGTTTTTTTTATTACTTGCATTTTCCATGCTGTCTCAACTTTTTCTGATTTGGGGTTGTAGTTGACCGTAGTTGGAAAGACTTTGAAAACTTTAAATTGGCTTTAATTCTAAAACATGCTTAAATGATTTTTACTCATCCGGCTGTTTTATTACAAGCTCTGGCTTCTGTCCCCGAGTCTCTGATGCAAACGTTAGGGCTGTGACACGCCGAATCAGGCATGTTGAAATCCCTTTTCAGGGAGAAACAGTTTTTGGGGTGATAAATTTTAATCCACTGCTTAGCAACAGCAAAGCCGCAGAAAATGACTCCTTTATCCAATTACAGTAAATCATTTAAGCAGTGCTAATGTCCCATTTGGTGTAGTAGGGCCCACATAGAAATGATAGAATGGTAGAAAAATACAAATATAGATTATGAATGGGTAGAGACTCCCCGAAAAGCAGAGGCCCCTCCTAAATTCATGGAAAATAGGCTTAATTCACAGATTTATAAAGAAAAGTGCCACATTTCATGGCAGTCATTAAATACCAGCCATAAATTGAATGATAGAATAAATGAAAGCTACATTACACAGCACAGCCCACCTTAATAGCTGCATGTAAACCTAAAACATCCAGCGACGGTGTGAGGCTCCGTCTCAAATGTTTTGACACCCTCCCCCCTTGCGTTCCACAGAATTGGTTGGAAGTTTTCCATATCAGTTACACGAGTAGTGTTTGAGCTGCTTTAGACTTTAAAATCTAGGACATTTTGACTAACCGATTGCTAACTGAATTGCCGTAGGATTGCTATGACCGTCTCATAGTGCAAATTAAATGTTTAATAGTAAACGTGAGGCACTTGAGCGCTATGCGAATTAAAAACGTTAATTATACACTAATTATACACTATAATGCCAAAAGTATTCGCTCGTCTGCCTTCTCATGCATATGAACTTGAGTGACGTCCCATTTTTAATCCATAGGGTTTAATATCATGTCGGCCCACCCCTTGCAGCTATAACAGCTTCAACTCTTCTGGGAATGCTTTCCACAAGGTTTAGGAGCGTGTTTATGGGAATTTTTGACCATTCTTCCAGAAGCGCATTTGTGAGGTCAGACACTGATGTTGGACGAGAAGGCCTGGCTCGCAGTCTCCGCACTAATTCATCCCAAAGGAAGTCAAGTTCTTCCACACCAAACTGGCTCATCCACGTCTTTATGGACCTTGCTTTGTGCACTGGTGCGCAGTCATGTTGGAACAGGAAGGGGTCATCCCTAAACTGTTCCCACAAACTTGGGAGCATGAAATTGTCCAAAATCTCTTAGTATGCTGAAGCATTAACAGTTCCTTCACTTCACTGGAACTAAGGGGGTCGAGCCCAACTCCTGAAAAACAACCCCACACCATAATCCCCCCTCCACCAAACTTTACACTTGGCACAATGCAGTCAGACAAGTACCGTTCTCCTGGCGACCGCCAAACCCAGACTCGTCCATCGGATTGCCAGACGGAGAAGCGTGATTCGTCACTCCAGAGAACACGTCTGCACTGCTCTAGAGTCCAGTGGTGGCGTGCTTTACACCACTGCATCCGACGCTTTGCATTGCGCTTGGTGATGTAAGGCTTGGATGCAGCTGCTCGGCCATGGAAACCCATTCCATGAAGCTCTCTACACACTGTTCTTGAGCTGATCTGAAGGCCACATGAAGTTTGGAAATCTGTAGCGATCGACTCTGCAGAAAGTTGGTGACCTCTGCGCACTATGCGCCTCAGCATCCGCTGCTCTGTCATTTTACGTGGCCTAACACTTCGTGGCTGAGTTGCTGTCGTTCCCAATCACTTCCACTTTGTTATAATAGCACTGACAGTTGACTGTGGAATATTTAGTAGCGAGGAAATTTCACGACTGGACTTGTTGCACAGGTGGCATCCTATCACGGTACCACGCTGGAATTCACTGAGGTCCTGAGAGCGACCCATTCTTTCACTAATGTTTGTAGAAGCAGTCTGCATGCCTAGGTGCTTGGTTTTATACACCCGTGGCCATGGAAGTGATTGGAACACCTGAATTCAATGATTTGGATGGGTGAGTGAATACTTTTGGCAATAGGTGGTAGTAGGATCCATGTAGAGTAAATTCACCACATTTTATTTCAGTCAACCTCTTTGCTATAACAGCGTCCGCTAGATTTAAAATAGATGGTAATTCAATTCTGTTTGGCCTCTAGAGCATTAGAAAGGTTGAGCAAGAGTGTTGGGCAGTGGCCTTGCTTCCACTCTTTTGTTTCGAGTTCATGGCTCCATTTAAACAGTCAAATTCTTACAAATCTTATACAACTCACTTTAAAAAAAAAAGGAAACAGCCTTGTCTAAATTGTTATAATTTTAGCACACCAGCGTCAAGATTCTGAGCTCCTGGGTACAAATCTCAGCTCTGCTACCCTCTAGCAGGCACAATTGGTTAACGCCTGCAGCAGACAAAAATTGGCTTTCAGTCTTCTGGGTGGGAAAGACCGGACTAAAGGGGTGGGACTGCCAAGGGTGCCTGTAGAGAAAGCAAAGGAGCATTGAGATTGGGGCGTGTTTCTCTGTATGCGAACCCGACCTTATGCGCAAATCCACCAAAGTGTGAGTAAATAAAAAGGGATTGGAGGGAGTGTCAGGTAATCATACACTGATCAGCCATAACATTAAAACCACCTCCTTGTTTCTACACTCACTGTCCATTTTATCAGCTCCACTTACCATATAGAAGCACTTTGTAGTTCTACAATTACTGACTGTAGTCCATCTGCTTCTGTGCATACCTTTTTAGCCTGCTTTCACCCTGTTCTTTAATTATCAGGACCCCTACAGGACCACTACAGAGCAGGTATTATTTAGGTGGTAGATCAATCTCAGCACTGCAGTGACACTGACATGGTGGTGGTGTGTTAGTGTGTGTTGTGCTGGTATGAGTGGATCGGACACAGCAGCGCTGCTGGAGTTTTTAAATACCGTGTCCACTCACTGTCCACTCTATTAGACACTCCTACCTAGTTGGTCCACCTCGTAGATGTAAAGTCAGAGACGATCGCTCATCTTTTGCTGCTGTTTGAGTTGGTCATCTTCTAGACCTTCATCAGTGGTCACAGGACGCTGCCTACGGGGCGCTGTTGGCTGGATATTTTTGGTTGGTGGACTATTCTCAGTCCAGCAGTGACAGCGCTGCTGTGTCTTATCCACTCATACCAGCACAACACACACTGACACACCACCACCATGTCAGTGTCACTGCAGTGCTGAGAATGATCCACCACCCAAATAATACCTGCTCTGTAGTGGTCCTGGGAGTCCTGACCATTGAAGAACAGCATGAAAGGAGGGTAACAAAGCATGCAGAGAAAGAGATGGACTACAGTCAGTAATTGTAGAACTACAAAGTGCTTCTATATGGTAAGTGGAGGCCCCTGTATTAGCTAACACACAAGAAGTGATTTAATTAATGGCCTTTTAAGCTAAACTAATAAACATAGACATTATTTGGAAATGTAACTTAACAATTTCCAAGACATGTTTTTTTTTTTTTATTTAACAATTTTATAAAATCCATTAGCATGTTATGCTCCTACTGTGACACTTGCCCACTAAGCAAGTATGAATAAAAAACAACAGCCTTGAGGAAATCTTCCTCATCCGAGCACCATGCTGTTAGATTCATGCTGTTAGCAACAAAGTGGCTAGAGCAGCCAAATCTGCTACTTACAAGAAGTGTGAAAATAATTTGTAGTGAAGTGTAAGCAACACTTTTTTAAACAATAGTAAAAAATAGAGCTGGGCGGTACGATACATTCGGTATACCGTCTTTGATTCCTCATACGGTATGGATTTTTCAAATACCGCCATACCGTAGCACAGTTAATACAACAGCTGTAAGCTTCAGTAGGCAGCGAATATCATAATATTGTTTTCCTGCTAAAAGCTGAAGCATTTAAATATTAAATAAACAATAAAAAATGTATTTCTTGCAACAGTTTCACGTGTACTGATTCCATCATACACCGATGAGGCATAACATTATAACCACCTCCTTGTTTCTACACTCACTGTCCATTTTATCAGCTCCACTTACCATATAGAAGCACTTTGTAGTTCTACAATTACTGTTTCTCATGCTTTTTTAGCTTGCTTTCACCCTGTTCATCAATGGTCAGGACCCCCACAGGACCACCACAGAGCAGGTATTATTTGGGTGGTGGATCATTCTCAACACTGCAGTGACACTGACATGGTGGTGGTGTGTTAGTGTGTGTTGTGCTGGTATGAGTGGATAAGACACAGCAGTGCTGCCACTGCTGGACTGAGAATAGTCCACCAACCAAAAATATCCAGCCCTGTGGGCAGCGTCCTGTGACCACTGATGAAGGCCTAGAAGACGACAAACTCAAACAGCAGCAATAGATGAGCGATCGTCTCTCACTTTACATCTACAAGGTGGACATAGTAGTTAGGTGTGTCTAATAGAGTGGACAGTGAGTGGACACGGTGTTTAAAAACTCCAGCAGCACTGCTGTGTCTGATCCAGTCATACCAGCACAACACACACTAACACACCACCACCATGTCAGTGTCACTGCAGGGCTGAGAATGATCCACCACCCAAATAATACCTGCTCTGTAGTGGTTCTGTGGGGGTCCTGACCATTGAAGAACAGGGTGAAAGCAAGCTAAAAATGTATGTAGAGAAACAGATGGACTACAGTCAGTCATTGTAGAACTACAAAGTGCTTCTATATGGTAAGTGGAGCTGATGAAATGGACAAGGAGGTGCTTCGGTGGCTAATCGGTGTATATTGTGTCATTTCGTGGAGCCAAGCAACGTACTTGTGACAGTAGAATCAGCCACAGACATATAAAAAGTCCCAGTCATACACAAAAAACAAACAAACAAACCATGATATATAGTGAAACCATTCTACCTTCTCATAAATAATGAAAGTTCTTGGTGATTGGTTTAGATACCTGCATGATAACTCAATGCTAATGTTTGTTTCCTGCATCATATAAGTGTCAGAAGAACCCACTGTAGAATCCACACTTCCCATCAAGCCCATTCCAAGTTCCCGTATTTCCCCATCTCTTTATGCTTGGTTTTACTCTTCCGCCACACGCTGCACATGGCATTCTGGGCCTGCTGTCGAATGTGACAGGGCTTAGCCATGGTAATAGGATTTTCTTTCCCCCTCGTCTCACAATAATGAGCATCCGGACAAGCTCAAGCTCAAGCGCTTGCTTGCTTTCCAATCCTGTTGGTTGTCTTTTCTAGCCCAGTGTGCGGGTCGGATCTGCCCTATGACAGGTCCTGACAGGGCTTTCACAATCCCATTCACCTGTACCCGAGTCTGCGTGTGTGTGTGTGTGTGTGTGTGTGTGTGTAGAAGCGCCTACCTGAGCCGAGTGCGGAGCTCCACTCGCGCTCCTAACGTGGGTAATTACTGGGCTAATCGTACCGCTAATGTCACAGCTTTGCATCATTCACACATTTCTTCTCGCTGGGATTTATTCCTGGTGCACGCTACGAGATTTGTACAATTTTAGGGCTGGGAAACATGCCAATGAGTGTCTAATTCTCTCGAGGTTTGGCTCGAGCGTTTATTTTGAGGTGAAAATTAATCTAGAGGTAGAGGCAGTGCTGTCATGTATTAGAAAACAATGATGGGCACTGCCGGGCATCTCAAAGAGACTGGGCAGGCTAACTTTCTTTTAATTTTAAGAAGCATGTCAAAGAGGAGAGATTTCATTCACCAGGAGCACCAGACTTAATATAAATTTAATAAACCCTTAAAAAAATATATAATATATAATAGTCAGATATTGATGATGAAATTTGACTGATGGTACCATCATCTAAAAGGATTGTGGACTATTTTTTATCAGTTATTGTGCCATGTGCTGCCTGATCATTTTAATAATAATAAAACGTAATTAAATAACAACATTAAAATCCTCTTTGTACTTACTTCTAGTTATAAACATGGAGTCTGTCCGAAAACCTGGTGAGCTCTCTCTCTACATAAACGCATTTTACGTCATCCTACGCGCCCCAGAGGAGAAGGCTGTCCAAATTCTTAGATACCTTAAAATGCTGCCTACTAGGGATGTAACGATACACTCTACCCACGATACGATACGATTCAAGATACTGAGTTCAACGATACGATTTTTTTCCCGATTTTTTTTTTTTAACAAAATGAAATTAAAGACAAATGATGACGAAGTTTCCTTTTATTATTTCTCTTTAAAAAATAAAACAGAATAATGTATGTGCGCTTATCTTTTCTTTATCTAAATAAAAAACAAAACCAAAAGCAATGCTGTACATTTCCCCTCACATTTCACATTTTGTGTAAAAAACAAATGAAATTTTAAAACAAATCCCACGTTATATAATAAATAAATAAATAATACAAACAAAGAAAGTAACCTCAAATAAATAAACTAAGGTTTTGCCTGTGCTCCTTCCAAGCTTGGTAAAGTGCTGTAAAGTAAAGTGCTGTACAGTAAAGTGCTGGCATTACAGTATGGCTAAAGTGCAGGCGCGATGGCTCCAGTGTGTTAACCAGCAATCGAAATCTCTCATTTTCAACTACTGAAACTGGCCTCATATCTTTTGCCACGAAAATACCAATGCACCTCATGTAAACGCACTTGTCAGCGTGGTTTGCCCTTTTATAAATGTTTTTCGCTTACGCGGGGTGACCGGAGCTTCTGTTTGTTGCGCTATGTGTAGTTCTGTATCCTGTTGTTTTGTCATTTTCGGTTTTGTCATTTTCGGTCTTGAAGAAACCACACTTCTGATTTGAAATAGAAGGGGGCATCCCTCAAGTTCCACATCTTCACCTGCGGTCGCCTTTTTTCTAGAACCGTGTAGTTCTAGGGTTGCCAAGTCAGGCATAAATCACCACCGCAAGCTTTGATTTTTCACCCATTTTGGATAAAGCCTGATTTGGCAACCAGGCGAGGGTGGCTGGCGCAAGCGCCCTTTGCTGTTTAAAGTGAATATCGGATCATTTTACTTGAATTATCGCTTTAAATCGTGGCAAAAATGCACCGATTTTTAAATGTGTATTGGTGCATCGTTACATGCCTACTGAGGTGCCTTATTTCGAAGCGATAATCTGACTGAATAATGAGGGAGCATCCAATGCTTTTTCAGCAATGAAGGCAATCCCAGCATTCAGTGCGGTACAACTACAAATATGGCCAACGAATGCGGAGCAACACATTTTCACTAAGTTTTAATTTGTATGAAGATGCACAAGTGTCATTTATTTGCAAATTCTGGCTTGTCAGTGACAGTTTAACCGTTTTCAGTACAAAAGAGAGATGTTAGCTAGCATGCTAGCAGGTTGTGCCGCCTCAGGCCATTCAAATCAATATCAGCTAACGGTGTTAGCTTAGTAAGTGAAAGCTGTAGTGACATGATCGCCGTAATAGCCGTCTAAGTAGTCCGTCTAAATAATCTGGGATATTTCAAAATTCACACTACAGTCTATTTTGCACAAAACCAAGAAACCACGTCCTTGTTTCTACACTCACTGTCCATTTTATCAGCTCCACTCACCAATAGAAGCACTTTGTAGTTCTACAATTACTGACTGTAGTCCAACTGTTTCTCTGCATATTTTTAACCTGCTTTCACCCTGTTCTTCAATGGTCAGGACCCCCACAGGACCACCACAGTGACATGGTGGTGGTGTGTTAGTGTGTGTTGTGCTGGTATGAGTGGATCAGACACAGCAGCGCTGCTGGAGTTTTTAAATACCGTGTCCACTCACTGTCCACTCTATTAGACACTCCTACCTACTTGGTCCACTTTGTAGATGTAAAGTCAGAGACGATCGCTCATCTATTGCTGCTGTTTGAGTCGGTCATCTTTGAGATCTTCATCAGTGGTCACAGGACGCTGCCCACGGAGCGCTGTTGGCTGGATATATTTTTGGTTGGTGGACTATTCTCAGTCCAGCAGTGACACTGAGGTGTTTAAAAAATCCATCAGCACTGCTAACACATACTAACACACCACCACCATGTCAGTGTTACTGCAATGCTGAGATTGATCCACCACCCAAATAATACCTGCTCTGTGGTGGTCCGGGAGAGTCCTGACCATTGAAGAGCAGGGTGAGAGGGGGCTAACAAAGCATGCAGAGAAATAGATGGACTACAGTCAGTAACTAAAGTGCTTCTGTATGCTAAGTGGAGCTGATAAAATGGACAATGTGTGTAGAAACAAGGAGGTGGTTTTAATGTTATGGCTGATCAGTGTATATAGTGTCAAACATATTGTCAAACAATGGTCAAATAATGTAATGCTTATGAAACTGTATAAGGTCATCCAGAACAAGTGAATGCTTACTTAGCTAAAAGTCAAACATTTGTTCATCAAACACTTAATTTACACTCATTGTACACCCTGTCATCCTGAATACCCAGGTGTCATGATGAATGTTTCATGAAAAGGTTACAGCAGCATGTCATTATCTCTTATTTAAACACAAGACTTTCACAAGATCTGGGTTTGAAGGCATCTACACAGACATGATAGGGTATGTCTAGGAAACTATGTGATGGATTGGCGCCTTGTCCAAGGTATTCCCACCTTGTGCCCAGTCTTTTCCAGTGAAATCAGACCTACTGAGACCCTGACCAGAAAAAAATGATGAATTAAATTAAATGAATAAACCAAAACATTAGGATCTCCCACCTAATATGCAGACTAAACAGCTCTAACACGTGGACACATGTCGCATTTGGTACCAGCACATTAGCAACAGGTCGTTCAGCTTCTGTACAGTGAACCATCCTACAGTAATGTCATTCCTTCCACAGGTAAACGATACACACATGCCTGGCCTTCCACATCATAATCTTTTGAGAAAAGTGGACATGGCCAGTCAACATTCCTTCATTGCACAATGTCCAGTTCCATGGCCACGGGTGTATAAAACCAAGCACCTAGGCATGCAGACTGCTTCTACAAACATTAGTGAAAGAACGGGTCGCTCTCAGGAGCTCAGTGAAGTCCAGTCGTGAAATTTCCTCTCTATTAAATATTCCACAGTCAACTGTCAGTGGTATTATAACAAAGTGGAAGTGATTGAGAATGACAGCAACTCAGCCACGAAGTGTTAGGCCACGTAAAATGACAGAGCGGGGTCAATCAGTCAATCACTACAGACCTCCAAACTTCATGTGGCCTTCAGATTAGATCAAGAACAGTGCTTGGAGAGCTTCATGGAATGGGTTTCCATGGCCGAGCAGCTGCATCCGAGCCTTACATCACCGAGCGCAATGCAAAGCGTCGGATGCAGTGGTGTAAAGCACGCCGCCACTGGACTCTAGAGCAGTGCAGACGTGTTCTCTGGAGTGACGAATCGCGCTTCTCCGTCTGGCAATCCGATGGACGAGTCTGGGTTTGGCGGTTGCCAGGAGAACGGTACTTGTCTGACTGCATTGTGCCAAGTGTAAAGTTTGGTGGAGGGGGGATTATGGTGTGGGGTTGTTTTTCAGGAGTTGGGCTCGGCCCCTTAGTTCCAGTGAAAGGAACTCTTAATGCTTCAGCATACCAAGACATTTTGGACAATTTCATGCTCCCAACTTTGTGGGAACAGTTTGGGGATGGCCCCTTCCTGTTCCAACATGACTGCGCACCAGTGCACAAAGCAAGCTCCATAAAGACGTGGATGAGCGAGTTTGGTGTGGAAGAACTTGACTGGCCTGCACAGAGTCCTGACCTCAACCTGATAGAACACCTTTGGGATGAATTAGAGCGGACACTGCGATCCAGGCCTTCTCGTCCAACATCGGTGTCTGACCTCACAAATGCGCTTCTGGTAGAATGGTCAAAAATTCCCATAAACACACTCCTAAACCTTGTGGAAAGCCTTCCCAGAAGAGTTGAAGCTGTTATAGCTGCAAAGGGTGGACCGATATGATATTAAACCCTATGGATTAAGAATGGGAGTATGAGTGTCTTACCACCACTTTATCCTATTCATATCTAGAAAGACTTCATTATCTACAATTAACCTGACTGTACGTCTTTGGACTATAGGATGAAACCGAAACACCCAGAGGAAACCCACACAGACACAGGAGAACATGCAAACTCCACACAGAAAGGACCAGGACCACTCCACCTAGGAATCAAACACAAAACCTTCTTGCTGTGAGGCGGCAGTGCTACCCACCGAGCCACCGTGCTTCCCTGTATGTGTGTGTATGTACAGATATACTGTACATATAAATATTCATAATTTCCACTGTTTTGCACAGCATATATATTATTGATTACTCGCATGGCCGAGCAGTTACCAAAGCATTTCACTGATGATTTGTCTTATTATAGGTGCTACCGTTTTTTTTACTGACTACATTATCAAGACTGTCTCGTCTGGCTCTGTTCACAAGTTGGACGAGCCGTGTTTTACCAGTTCCTAGCTGCTTTGAGGTATTGTTTCCACGGATTCTGTAATTGTGTATCGAGTTCTTTATACTGACTGTATGTAGCCAAGCAGAGAAACCGAGTTCCATGTCAGGGTGTTTGTTATGGTAGAACTGTTCCCTACTTCAGGCATTAATGAATGGGCTGAATAACGAGCTACTATACGAGCTAATGGGGTGATGGGGTGAGCTGGCATGTTGTTTACGCTACCACAAAGATGTAGCACGAGATCATAGGGTCTAGTTTCTCGGGTTTATTCTTAAACATACAGCGGTACCTTGAAACTCAACGTCAATTGGTTCTGGGAGTGGCATTAAGTTTAAAAGGTGTTGAGTTTCAACGTTTTTTTCCCATAAGGATGTATGGGTAACTTATTAATGCGTTCCATGTGGTGGAACTGCATATACTTTCTCTATTCTACACCCACTGTCCATTCTATAAGCTCCACTTACCATATAGAAGCACTTTGTTGTTCTACAATTACTGACTGTAGTCCATCTGTTTCTCTACATACCTCTTTAGCCTGCTTTCACCCTGATCATCAATGGTCAGGACCACTACACAGCAGGTATTATTTAGGTGGTGGATCATTCTCAGCATTGCAGTGACACTGACATGGTGGTGGTGTGTTAGTGTGTGTTGTGCTGGTATCAGTGGAGAAGACACAGCACCGCTTATGGAGTTTTTAAACACCTCACTGTCACTGCTGGACTGAGAATAGTCCACCAACCAAATATATCCAGCCAACAGAGCCACGTAGGCAGCGTCCTGTGACCACTGATGAAGGTGGACCAACTAGGTAGGAGTGTCTAATAGAGTGGGCAGTGAGTGGACACGGTATTTAAAAACTCCACCAGCGCTGCTGTGTCTGATCCACTCATACCAGCACAACACACACTAACACACCAGCACCATGTCAGTGTCACTGCAGTGCTGAGAATGACCCACCACCTAAATAATACCTACACTGTGGTGAAAGGATAAAAGCAGGCTAAAAAAATATGTAGAGAAACAGATGGACTACAGTCAGTAATTGTAGAACTACAAAGTGCTTCTATATGGTAAGTGGAGCTGATAAAATGGACAGTGAGTGTAGAAACAAGGAGGTGATTTTAATGTATTTTGTATCTTCACCTCACTTGCATGTCTTTAGACATAAAACCCACACAGACATAAGGAGAACATGCAAACTCCACACAGGAAGACCCAGAACACTCCACCTGTGAATCAAACCCAGAACCTTCTTGCTGTTAGGCGACAGTGCTACCCACTAAGCAACCGTGTCTCCCCATTTTAACCTATTCACTGTGCTGCTGTTTCAAATCCCCACCAACAATTCAAAGATGCAAATTGCACTTCAGTCTTACCCTGGTAAAATTTTGATTTAGACAACCCCAAACCCCTTTCTGGTAAATTTCTGGGTACAATTTGTGACAAAAACACTCACACTGCTAATCCAGGGTGCTGTGAGGAATGCTGGTTACGAATAAGCAGCAAGCCTTGATTAAAATGACATGTAATCAGTGTGGGGTCATCACGTAATGATCGCGTTAATGCTGTATTAAATTGGGCATGAAGACTGAATGACGGCAGATACACGTTTATAGTTTGTCGGCCTGAATGCGCCATGAATTCAAATGTGCGTGTGTGTGAGTAGAAAGTAGTTATTTTTATTTTGTAAGGCATGTGCCCCTGAATTTAAGAGTATGAGGCATTGTTTTATGGTTCTGCATAATTTAACACGTGTGTGTGTGTGTGTGTGTGTGTGTGTGTGTGAGTGGTACGAGTGCTGGTACGTGTTGTATCAGTGTGTGTTGTGAATTGCTCAGGGCAGAAAATCTGCTGGTCCTTCACTCTGAAACAGCATTAATATTCTCACCTTCTCCCCCCTCACTTTCCTATCTGCATCTCCATATCTCTGTACTGTAGATCTCTCCTCTCAGTTGTTTTTATTTTAGTACTTTATTATTTTTTTTCCCTAAAGCGAGTCCTTTTACCTCTGCTGCTACATCTTTCTTGTTTTCAAATACATTTCATGTGTCTTCTGGCTACGTTCGCTTTTTGTCTCTCTAGCCAGTCGTTTTTCCCCCGACCTGTCTCTCTTCTTTTCTCTCAGGATGTGGCACAGATCTTTAAAAAGTGCTGCTGACAAAAAAAATGTATGCATTGTATCCTTGCAACTTCGCATTAGGAAGACGCGTTAACAGGAACGACGCCCATATTTTTTCCTTTGTAGATGTAAAAAAAGCAGTAGGGCTACATCAATCCAAAAAAATGCATACATATTAAGATTCAGGGAGTCTTTGATGAGCAAAGATGATCAGAGGATCTCTAGTTTGTCAACAAATGTGTGAGAAAATTATTGAAAGAAGGATTTGAAGGGATTTGCATATTTCTCCCTCTACAGTGCATAATATCATTAAACAATTCGACGAATTTCAGTGTGTAAAGGCCAAGGGCGCAAGCTTAAGCTGAACGCCCGTGATCTCTGATCCCTCAGACGGTACTGCATCAAGAACCGCCACTTAACAATAGCTGATATAACCACATGGGTGAGGGATTACTTTGGCAAACCTTTATCAAGCACTACAATACAGAGTTACATGCACAAATGCCACTTCAAACTTTACTGTGCAAAAAAGAAGCCTTATGTTAACCATGTCTAGAAGCGGCATCAATTTCTCTGGGCTCTGAGGCATCTAGCATGGACCATCACACAGAGGAAACATGTATTGTGTTCAGATGAATCAGCATTCCAGGTCTTTTTTTGGAAAAAATGAACGCCGTGTGCTCCAGACCATCCAGACTGTTATCAGCAACAAGTCCAAAAGCCAGGGTCTGTTATGGTATGGGGTGTGTCAGTGCCCTTGGTAAAGGTCATTTACACGTCTGTGATGGCAGCATTAATGCAGAAAAGTACATTGAGATCTTAGAGCAACATGTGCTGCCTTCAAGACGTCATCTTATCCAGGGACGTCCATGCATTTTTCAACAAGACAATGCAAAACCACATGCTGCACACATTACAAAGGCACGGCTGAGGAAGAAGAGGGTACGGGTACTGGACTGGCCTGCCTGCAGTCCTGACCTGTCCCAAAAAGGGGACGTGTGGAGAATTTTGAAACGAAAAATGTGACAACGACGACCCCGTACTGTTACACATCTTAAGACGTGTTTGCAGGAAGAATGGGACAAAATAAAAGCTGAAACACTAAATCACTTGGTCTCCTCGGAGCCAAAACATTACAAAGTGGTAAATGCT
The DNA here is from genome assembly GCF_030014385.1 of Trichomycterus rosablanca. NCBI lineage: Eukaryota > Metazoa > Chordata > Actinopteri > Siluriformes > Trichomycteridae > Trichomycterus > Trichomycterus rosablanca. The sequence continues at coordinate 10,651,960 of NC_085989.1, forward strand.
TTAATGACCCAACTTTTTTTGGAATGTGTTGCAGGAATGCAGACAAAGACAAAACACAAAATATATCAGGACCAATCCTGTCTGCAATCAAATACAAGTCAAAGTAAACGTAAGAAACTTGAATTATGAGTGGAGCTACAGAGCTCTCTATACATGAGTGTATAGGTACAGGTTGCTGAATTGTGACTCATCCTCACCCACCCTCAGTGCACATGCACCAGTTATGATTCATAAACTCACATATGGAGCACATATGGATCTGTGATTATATAATATAATAAAATATTTTGGAGATTTAACATTATGTCCTAATGCTTACCTTAGAACTGTAATGCTTGGTGTATTTTGATTATGATTTTTACTAGCATGTGTGGTATACCCTTGTCATTAACTGTTTGCTATCTAATTTGTGCCCTAAATTCAGCCCACATTTTCCATGTTAAGGGTTTTTTTCATTTATTAAACGAAGAAGACTTGTTGGTGAAGCTCAGTGGTGTGCTCAGTAATCTGCTGCTATCTAACTAATGACTGTTATTGATTATCATTATTAGAACAGAATAGAACACCTTTATTTGTCATATATACTAGAGATGGAAGGATCGATCGGCTATGTATCGAAATCGGCCGATTTTTAATCAAAATATGCGATCGGCGATCGGTCGATATTTCCTAAATTCAACAGATCCGATCGCGTGATATATAAACATCACCTCCATGTTAAGCTTAACAGCTCAGTGGATTGATCAAGACTTTGAGCTACAAAGCGCCAACCATCGCATCACCATTCATCAACAATCGCATCACCATTCGTCAACCATCGCATTTCACAACCTAAAATAACAATTAACGTTGTGCATCATACATACGATGCAATTTTGCTGATTGAAATATTTACTTTAAAAAGATAATTCAACCCGATCCCATCTGAGTCGATTCTATGAGCACATTATATAAATTCGTAAGTGGTTCTTGCTTTTGATGTAGATGAGAACAGAAAACGTTACAGAGCCAATCAGAGGCAAAAGTTTATTCATTACTAAATTCGTTAGTTCAGGATCATCTGCTCTGACTGACAGAAAACTTTTAGCTCCACAGGCAGAACGAGTCTGACTCGGTTACAGATCTGTGGTAACAGCAGATTAATTAAGCTTTTCAATTAAGCGTTTTAACGTAAAAAAGTCACACAAAATGTTCTGTAGTAGCTGGTGTTTATTTAAAACCACGACATTAATTAATAACAGTAAACACAGAGAGATAACTGAGAAGAGAAACTTATGCTTCACATAAAATGAACCGACTCCTGAATCACTTATATCGATACTGTGAACAGAGCGTCTCTCTTAAAGACAAACACACGCCGTTGCTTTTGTTACCGGTTCATCTTCATTTTTATGATCTTCATCATCTATTTTTAAGGTTTTTTCAGACTGAACTGGATAACATAAACCTGCGTGTGTGTGGTCAGTTAGACTAATGAGATATGTCTCCTGTGGGTGAAAAAATTAATTGCTTTAGTTTTAGAAGTAAAAAAAAAATCTCGCAATGCCACGCCCCCTGGTCAGGCACTCGCGTCCCCCCAGACAAGTACTCGCCCAACCTCCCCCTCCCCCCGGGGGCGCGCCCCACAGGTTGAAAACCCCTAGTCTAAATATAATCATTACAGTATTGGCTGAATTTGTTTGATTTACTTTGTTGATTTACTGCTAATTTTGTGCTAAAAGGTTCATCAGTTCACAAGGTTATATCAAAGTCGCACTCGACTCGTGACTCGTAAAAAATGAATTGTGGACAACAAAAGTCAGCAACTTTAGTTACGTGTGACAATTATATATATATTATGATCCGACATCATTCTGATCGTGTCATTTTCTGCTCTCTAATAACGCTCCGGCCGTCTTAACCTGCAACACCTGCAATGGCTAAATGTTCCAGCCAGCTTCGGGCGTGGTGATGAAGAGTCGCTCCCTACTTTGAATATGAATCTCACTTAAAATGGTGGAGTACCCTACCAAGTGCACTTCACAGTAACAGTTAATGTGAATGGAATGCTCCTACAGAATTGGCGCTAATGATTGAAAGAACCGCTTTATGAACCAATCAGACCTTCTGATTTTAATTGTTAGTAAGAAATGCTGTTATTTGCATGTATTTAGTTTGCAGCGTCACACAGATGATGTGTGAATGAAACGCTTGATTGGCTTTGTAACGAGTTCGTGTTTTACTTCACAACCGGGAAAAGTTTAAATGGTTTTTAATTACACGCACATTTACAAAATAACTGATTATATTCCTAATGGGACACACGATTATAAATTTAATAGCATCTGGAAGAACATAAGCTAAGGTAAGCAGTGGTTATAAATATTTTGCTGTGTTTTGGATTTTGGCCGCTGTGCAGTAATTTGCAATGAAAACAAAACGTCAGTTTAAGCTTTTAACTGGTACTTAGGAAAGTAAAGGCACGAAATAAAACGGCAAAATACAGTTGCTAATCTGTTGTTGTTTTTTATCCGAACGTACATATTATATTACAGTATATGTTTTGTGTGGATAATATTGACTCATGACTCGACTCAGACTCTAGCCTAAAGACTCGTGACTTGACTCGGACTCTAGCCTAAAGACTCGTGACTTGACTCGGACTCTAGCCTAAAGACTCGTGACTTCACTCAGACTCTAGCCTAAAGACTCGTGACTTGACTTATACTCTAACCTAAAGACTTGTGACTCGACTCGGACGCTAGCCTAAAGACTCGTGACTCGACTTGGACTCTAGCCTAAAGACTCGTGACTTGATTCGGACTCTAGCCTAAAGACTCGTGACTCGACTCGGACGCTAGCCTAAAGACTCGTGACTTGACTCGGACTCTAGCCTAAAGACTCATGACCTCACTCAGACTCTAGCATAAAAACTCGTGACTTGATTCGGACTCTAGCCTAAAGACTCGTGACTTGATTCGGACTCTAGCCTAAAGACTCGTGACTTGATTCGGACTCTAGCATAAAGACTCGTGACTTGACTCAGACTCTAGCCTAAAGACTCGTGACGACTCGGACTCTAGCCTAAAGACTCATGACTTGACTTGGACTCTAGCTTAAAGACTCGTGACTGGACTTGGACTCTAGCCTACAGACTCGTGACTCGACTCAGACTCTAGCCTAAAGACTCGTGACAGGACTAGGACTTTAGCCTAAAGACTTGTGACAGGACTAGGACTCTAGCCTAAAGACACGTGACTCGACTAGGACTCAGGACTCAAAACTAAAGACTTGTGACTTGACTCGGACTCTAGCCTAAAGACTCGTGACTCGACTCGGACTCTAGCATAAAGACTCATGACTTGACTAGGACTCTAGACTAAAGACTCGTGATTCGACTCTGACTCTAGCCTAAAGACTCGTGACTCGACTCGGATTCTAGCCTAAAGACTCGTGACTTGACTCGGACTCTAGCCTAAAGACCCGTGACTTGACTAGGACTCGAGACTAAAGACTTGTGACTTGACTCGGACTCTAGCCTAAAGACTCGTGACTCGACTAGGACTCAAGCATAAAGACTCGTGACTTGACTAGGACTCTAGACTAGACTCGTGATTCGACTCGGACTCTAGCCTAAAGACTCATGACGACTCGGATACTAGCCTAAAGACTCGTGACTCGACTCAAACTCTAGCCTAAAGACTCGTGACTCGACTCGGACTCTAGCCTAAAGACTCGTGACTCGACTCGGACTCTAGCCTAAAGACTCGTGACTCGACTCGGACTCTAGCCTAAAGACTCGTGACTCGACTCGGACTCTAGCCTAAAGACTCGTGACTCGACTCGGACTCTAGCCTAAAGACTCGTAAACATCTCTGAGTTATATCAAACACAGTCATAGACAATTTAGTATCTCCAATTCACCTCACTTGCATGTCTCCGGACTGTGTGAGGAAACCGGAGCACGCAGACACGGAGAGAACATGCAAACTCCACACAGGAACGACCCTGACCGCCCCACCTGGGGATCGAACCCAAAACTTTCTTGCTGTGATGCGACAGTGCTACCCACTGAGCCACTGTGCCGTTCTTATATGGAATATGAAATATGGAACAATGCTCCATGTCTCCAAGACAGTTCTATAGACTTATACAATCTACACCCAGGCACACTTAAGCTCAGAAAAATAAGTGTTACTCAACACCTTACTGAGTCACTTTATGTTTTCGTATACATGTAAAACAGAGTAAATTGAGTCACAAAGTACTGCATTTTTACCACTTGGAGTTCCTACTGACTATACATAAAAAGCTATACTGACACGTTACTCATTAGGAAAAGCCCCAAGAATGCATGATCAGAACTATACTATGTACTATGATTTATTTTGTGTAGGCAGGCAGAGAGAAATAAAAACAGACCCACTCCCTGACATCAGAGTGGATAAATTCATTTCTACATGCGGTAGTGCTTCCGCCCACAGACACACCAACACACATCCTCATTCTGCCTCTCTTTTGTGCTGCCCTCAAACAGGCTGCCTCAAACATGGGCATCTCTGGCAGTGACGGACAACCACGAAGAACTGAGAAGATTTCAGCCAAGCACTTCAATGCAGAACAGCTTTACCTCTTACACACTATGTTTTAGGGCAGCGGACCTCAACCTTTTTTTTGCACCATGGACCGGTTTCATATATAGGAAACCCTTGACACAAGACAGGAATACCATGAACAAGACGCCATGAACAGCTGATTACCCTCTAACACAGCCGATTATGTCTGTGTAGATGCCCGACTGTCCGATAGCACTGCTAAAATTCAAACCTGGATCTCAGCTTCGTAACAGGCTGCTGCGCTACCAGAGCACCTCATCATCAAATATGTTATTTATTTATTAGGACGTCATGTTTTACACACTTTGGTTGCATTCATGACATAAATGGAAGTTACTTGTTACACAAGATTCATCAGATCATCTCACTTGTATATGGGAGGAAACCGGAGCTCCCGGAGGAAACCCACACAGACACGAGAAGAACATGCAAACTGCACACAGAAAGCACCCCATCTGGGGATCGAACCCAGGACCTTCTTGCTGCTACCCACTGAGCCACCGTGCCACCCTCAAATATGTTTACCCTGAATAACAGCAAGTAACCCAGGTCCTACTGCAGCACCCCAGCATTATACATTTTCAGCATTTAGCAGACGCCTTTATCCAAAGTGCCTTACAGTACTGTGACAGTATACAGTCTGAGCAATTGAGGGTTAAGGGTCTTGCTCAAGGGCCCAACAGCAGCAGCCTGGCAGTGGTGGGACTTGAACCAGCAACCTTCCGATTACTAGTCAAGTACCTTAACCACTAGGTCACAACTGCCGCTATGTGCTACTTGGCAGCCATAACAAGAACCATATATATATACAGTACAGGCCAAAAGTTTGGACACACCTTCTCATTCAATGCGTTTTCTGTATTTTCATGACTATTTACATTGTAGATTCTCACTGAAGGCATCAAAACTATGAATGAACACATGTGGAGTTATGTACTTAACAAAAAAAGGTGAAATAACTGAAAACATGTTTTATATTCTAGTTTCTTCAAAATAGCCACCCTTTGCTCTGATTACTGCTTTGCACACTCTTGGCATTCTCTCAATGAGCTTCAAGAGGTAGTCACCTGAAATGGTTTTCCAACAGTCTTGAAGGAGTTCCCAGAGGTGTTTAGCACTTGTTGGCCCCTTTGCCTTCACTCTGCGGTCCAGCTCACCCCAAACCATCTCGATTGGGTTCAGGTCCGGTGACTGTGGAGGCCAAGTCATCTGCTGCAGCACTCCATCACTCTCCTTCTTGGTCAAATAGCCCTTACACAGCCTGGAGGTGTGTTTGGGGTCATTGTCCTGTTGAAAAATAAATGATGGTCCAACTAAACGCAAACCAGATGGGATGGCATGTCGCTGCAGGATGCTGTGGTAGCCATGCTGGTTCAGTGTGCCTTCAATTTTGAATAAATCCCCAACAGTGTCACCACCAAAACACCCCCACACCATCACAGCTCCTCCTCCATGCTTCACAGTGGGAACCAGGCATGTGGAATCCATCCGTTCACCTTTTCTGCGTCTCACAAAGACACGGCGGTTGGAACCAAAGATCTCAAATTTGGACTCATCAGACCAAAGCACAGATTTCCACTGGTCTAATGTCCATTCCTTGTGTTTTTTGGCCCAAACAAATCTCTTCTGCTTGTTGCCTCTCCTTAGCAGTGGTTTCCTAGCAGCTATTTGACCATGAAGGCCTGATTTGCCCAGTCTCCTCTTAACAGTTGTTCTAGAGATGGGTCTGCTGCTAGAACTCTGTGTGGCATTCAACTGGTCTGTGATCTGAGCTGCTGTTAACTTGCGATTTCTGAGGCTGGTGACTCGGATGAACTTGTCCTGAGAAGCAGAGGTGACTCTTGGTCTTCCTTTCCTGGGACAGTCCTCGTGTGTGCCAGTTTCGCTGTAGCGCTTGATGGTTTTTGTGACTCCACTTGGGGACACATTTAAAGTTTTTGCAATTTTCCGGACTGACTGACCTTCATTTCTTAAAGTAATGATGGCCACTCGTTTTTCTTTAGTTAGCTGATTGGTTCTTGCCATAATATGAATTTTAACAGTTGTCCAATAGGGCTGTCGGCTGTGTAGTAACCTGTCTTCTGCACAACACAACTGATGGTCCCGACCCCATTGATAAAGCAAGAAATTCCACTAATTAACCCTGATAAGGCACACCTGAAAACCATTTCAGGTGACTACCTCTTGAAGCTCATTGAGAGAATGCCAAGAGTGTGCAAAGCAGTAATCAGAGCAAAGGGTGGCTATTTTGAAGAAACTAGAATATAAAACATGTTTTCAGTTATTTCACCTTTTTTTGTTAAGTACATAACTCCACATGTGTTCATTCATAGTTTTGATGCCTTCAGTGAGAATCTACAATGTAAATAGTCATGGAAATACAGAAAACGCATTGAATGAGAAGGTGTGTCCAAACTTTTGGCCTGTACTGTATATATATATATATATATATATATATATATATATATATATACAGTGAAGCCCGAAATTATTCATACCCCTGGCAAATTTTGACTTAAAGTTACTTTTATTCAACCAGCAATTTTTTTTTTGACCAGAAATGACACAGGTGTCTTCCAGAAGATAATAAGACGATGTACAAGAGGCATCATTATGGAAAAAAATATTTCCCAGCTTTTATTTACATTTGAACAAAAAGTGGCATGTCCAAAATTATTCATACCCTTTGCAAACTGTCACAGTCTATGGGAAAATCCAAAGTTCTATACCATTCCAAATAGTCCAAGCTGTTCTAAAGCATCCTAATTACCCTGATTCATTGGGAACAGCTGTTTTAATCAACTCAACAGGTGAAAAACAGCAACTCTCTGCAGTTGGTTTGTGGACAGTCATGGCTAAGACAAAGGAGCTCACTAAGGACCTGCGGCTGTGCATTGTGGCAGCTCACAAGTCAGGAAAGGGCTATAAGGCCATATCTAAATGTTTTCAAGTTCCAGTGGCTACAGTGCAAAGTATTATTAAAAAATACAAGACATTCCGCACTGTGGAAAATCTCAGAGGACGTGGTCGGAAGCCAAAAGTGACACCTGTGCTGGCCAGGAGGATAGTGAGAGAGGTGAAAAAGAATCCAAGGATCACCACCAAGGCCATCCTGGTGAATCTGGGCTCTGCTGGTGGCAACGTCTCAAGGCAGACAGTCCAACGGACACTGCACACTGCTGGGTTCCACGGACGCAGACCAAGGAGGACGCCACTTCTCCAGAAAAGGCACACAAAAGCTCGCTTGGCCTTTGCAAATGCTCATCTGGACAAAGAAGACGACTTCTGGTCTTCTGTTTTATGGTCAGATGAAACAAAAATTGAATTGTTTGGCCACAATGATGTATCCTTCATTTGGCGTAAAAAAGGAGAAGCCTTCAACCCTAAGAACACCATCCCCACTGTCAAACATGGTGGTGGGAACCTAATGATTTGGGGGTGTTTTTCAGCCAATGGACCAGGGAACCTAATCACAGTAAACGGCATCATGAAAAAAGATCAATACATCAAGATTCTCAACAACAACATCAGGCAGTCTGCAGAGAAACTTGGCCTTGGGCACCAGTGGACATTTCAGCACGACAACGACCCAAAACACACAGCAAAAGTGGTGAAGAAATGGTTAGCGGACAAAAACATTAACATTTTGCAGTGGCCCAGCCAGAGTCCTGACTTGAATCCAATTGAGAATCTGTGGAGGTAGCTAAAGATCAGGGTGATGGCAAGGAGACCCTCCAACCTGAAAGAGTTGGAGCTCATCGCTAAAGATGAATGGGCAAAAATACCAGTGGAGACATGCAAAAAGCTGGTCAGCAATTATAGGAAGCGTTTGATTGCTGTAATAGCCAATAAAGGCTTTTCTATTAATTATTGAGAAGGGTATGAATAATTTTGGACATGCCACTTTTTGTTCAAATGTAAATAAAAGCTGAGAAATATTTTTTTCCATAATGATGCCTCTTGTACATCGTCTTATTATCTTCTGGGAGACGCCTGTGTCATTTCCGGTCCAAAAAAAAAATTGCTGGTTGAATAAAAGTAACTTTAAGTCAAAATTTGCCAGGGGTATGAATAATTTCGGGCTTCACTGTATATATATATATATATATATATATATATATATATACACAGTATATATACAGTATATATACATATACACACAGTGGAGACGTGTTCTCTGGAGTGACGAATCACGCTTCTCTGTCTGGCAATCTGATGGACGAGTCTGGGTTTGGCGGTCACCAGGAGAACGGTACTTGTCTGACTGCATTGTGCCGAGTGTCAAGTTTGGTGGAGGGGGGATTATGGTGTGGGGTTGTTTTTCAGGAGTTGGGGTCGGCCCCTTAGTTCTAGTGAAAGGAACTCTTAATGCTTCAGCATACCAAGACATTTTGGACAATTTCATGCTCCCAACTTTGTGGTAAAAGTTTGGGGATGGCCCCTTCCTGTTCCAACATGACTGCGCACCAATGCACAAAGCAAGGTCCATAAAGACGTGGATGAGCAAGTTTGGTGTGGAAGAACTTGAATGGCCTGCACAGAGTCCTGACCTCAACCCGATAGAACACCTTTGGGATGAATTAGAGCGGAGACTGCGAGCCAGGCCTTCTCGTCCAACATCAGTGTCCTCACAAATGCACTTCTGGAAGAATGGTCAACAATTCCCATAAACACACTCCTAAACCTTGTGGAAAGCCTTCCCAGAAGAGTTGAAGCTGTTATGGCTGCAAAGGGTGGGTCGACATGATATTAAACCCTATGGATTAAGAATGGGACGTCACATAAGTTCATATGCGTGTGAAGGTTGATGAGCGAATACTTTTGGCAATATAGTATCAGACATCCCAAGTCTCCCGGAAGTTCGGGGAGTCTCCCACATATACATAGCGGCTCCCTGATGCCTGCAAGTCAGATAAAATCTCCCGGAATCTAGAACGAGTGGCCAAGAGCGACACACACACACACACACACAGAGACACACACACACACACGCACGCAGGCGACACAGACTTTATTCCCGATCGCGAATTAAATCCGTTATCTGATACACAATCTAGCGCACTGTGTAGGGAAGATAAATCAATTGTCTAATATACTGTTTAGTGCACTATGTACGGAACACAAATCATCATCTAGTTATACTTTCTAGTGCACTATGTAGTGAACATGAACGCATTATCTGATATACAATCTAGTGCACTATGTAGGGAACCTAAATCCGTTAACTAATACGCTACCTAAAGCATTATGTTAGAAACATAAGTCTATTATCTAGTACACTCTAGTGCACTATGTAGGGAACCTAAATCCGTTAACTAATACGCTACCTAAAGCATTATGTTAGAAACATAAGTCTATTATCTAGTACACTATCTAGTGCACTATGTAGGGAACCTAAATCCGTTAACTAATACGCTACCTAAAGCATTATGTTAGAAACATAAGTCTATTATCTTTCACACTCTCTAGTGCACTATGTAGTACACATTAATGTGTTTGTGACACGAACAGTTAGCTTAGTAGCTCAGTTAGCAGCTCCTAAAAGTTCTGTTAGCACCCATATCCTTTGGTGTGTGCGAGAGGTTTTTTTTAGCTTTTTTTTTTTTTGGGGGGTTTGGGAGGTCGGGGGTCGAAGTCCGGGGGTACCTCCCTGAAATAAGTTTTTGCAACTTGGGATGTCTGTAGTATATATATATACAGTACAGGCCAAAAGTTTGGACACACCAGCCAAAAGTTTGGACACACCTTCTCTTCAATGTTTTTTCTTGATTATTTTTATTTTTTACATTGTAGATTAATACTGAAGACATCCAAACTATGAAGAATTATGTAGTGAACCAAAAAGTGTTAAACAAACCAGAATATGTTTTATATTTTACCAACTCTACCTCTGCACAACCCAACTGATGGTCTCAAACACATTAAAAAAGCAACAAATTCCAAAAATTCACTCTAGACAAGGCACAAACATTCATTGAAAACCATTCCAGGTGGAAACCTAATAAAGCTGGTTGAGAAAATTTCAAAGAGTGTGCAAATCTGTCATTAAAGCAAAAGATGGCTACTTTGAAGAATCTAAAATATAAAACATATTCTGGTTTGTTTAACACTTTTTTGTTTACTACATAATTCCATATGTGTTCCTTCATAGTTTGGACGTCTTTAGTATTAATCTACAATGTAGAAAATTTTAAAAAAATTAAGAAAAACCACAGGAATGAGAAGGTGTGTCCAAACTTTTGGCCTGTACTGTATATAAATATATATATATATATACAGTGTATCACAAAAGTGAGTACACCCCTGACATTTTTGCAAATATTTGATTATATCTTTTCATGGGACAACACTATAGACATGAAACTTGGATATAACTTAGAGTAGTCAGTGTACAGCTTGTATAGCAGTGTAGATTTACTGTCTTCTGAAAATAACTCAACACACAGCCATTAATGTCTAAATAGCTGGCAACATAAGTGAGTACACCCCACAGTGAACATGTCCAAATTGTGCCCAAATGTGTCGTTGTCCCTCCCTGGTGTCATGTGTCAAGGTCCCAGGTGTAAATGGGGAGCAGGGCTGTTAAATTTGGTGTTTTGGGTACAATTCTCTCATACTGGCCACTGGATATTCAACATGGCACCTCATGGCAAAGAACTCTCTGAGGATGTGAGAAATAGAATTGTTGCTCTCCACAAAGATGGCCTGGGCTATAAGAAGATTGCTAACACCCTGAAACTGAGCTACAGCATGGTGGCCAAGGTCATACAGCGGTTTTCCAGGACAGGTTCCACTCGGAACAGGCTTCGCCAGGGTCGACCAAAGAAGTTGAGTCCACGTGTTCGGCGTCATATCCAAAGGTTGGCTTTAAAAAATAGACACATGAGTGCTGCCAGCATTGCTGCAGAGGTTGAAGACGTGGGAGGTCAGCCTGTCAGTGCTCAGACCATACGCCGCACACTGCATCAACTCAGTCTGCATGGTCGTCATCCCAGAAGGAGGCTGACGCACAAGAAAGCCCGCAAACAGTTTGCTGAAAACAAGCAGTCCAAGAACATGGATTACTGGAATGCCCTGTGGTCTGACGAGACCAAGATAAACTTGTTTGGCTCAGATGGTGTCCAGCATGTGTGGCGGCGCCCTGGTGAGAAGTACCAAGACAACTGCATCTTGCCTACAGTCAAGCATGATGGTGGTAGCATCATGGTCTTGGGCTGCATGAGTGTTGCTGGCACTGGGGAGCTGCAGTTCATTGAGGGAAACATGAATTCCAACATGTACTGTGACATTCTGAAACAGAGCATGATCCCCTCCCTTCGAAAACTGGGCCTCATGGCAGTTTTCAAACAGGATAACGACCCCAAACACAACCTCCAAGATGACAACTGCCTTGCTGAGGAAGCTGAAGGTAAAGGTGATGGACTAAACCCAATTGAGCACCTGTGGCGCATCCTCAAGTGGAAGGTGGAGGAGTTCAAGATGTCTAACATCCACCAGCTCCGTGATGTCATCATGGAGGAGTGGAAGAGGATTCCAGTAGCAACCTGTGCAGCTCTGGTGAATTCCATGCCCAGGAGGGTTAAGGCAGTGCTGGATAATAATGGTGGTCACACAAAATATTGACACTTTGGGCACAATTTGTACATGTTCACTGTGGGGTGTACTCACTTATGTTGCCAGCTATTTAGACATTAATGGCTGTGTGTTGAGTTCTTTTCAGAAGACAGTAAATCTACACTGCTATACAAGTTGTACACTGACTACTCTAAGTTATATCCAAGTTTCATGTCTATAGTGTTGTCCCATGAAAAGATATAATGAAATATTTGCAGAAATGTGAGGGGTGTACTCACTTTTGTGATACACTGTATATATGTATATATATATATATATTATATATATATATATTATGGCAAGCCAAACAGGAAATATATAGCAAATGCTGATATATATGGAATGAAACTTGATATATATATAATGAAACTCGATATATATATAATGAAACTCAATATATATATATAATGAAACTCGATATATATATAATGAAACCTGATATATATATAATGAAACTTGATATATACAGTGTATCACAAAAGTGAGTACACCCCTCACATTTCTGCAGATATTTAAGTATATCTTTTCATGGGACAACACTGACAAAATGACACTTTGACACAATGAAAAGTAGTCTGTGTGCAGCTTATATAACAGTGTACATTTATTCTTCCCTCAAAATAAATCAATATACAGCCATTAATGTCTAAACCACCGGCAACAAAAGTGAGTACACCCCTAAGAGACTACACCCCTAAATGTCCAAATTGAGCACCGCTTGTCATTTTCCCTCCAAAATGTCATGTGACTCGCTAGTGTTACTAGGTTTCGGGTGTGCATAGGGAGCAGGTGTGTTCAATTTAGTAGTACAGCTCTCACACTCTCTCATACTGGTCACTGAAAGTTCCAACATGGCACCTCATGGCAAAGAACTCTCTGAGGATCTTAAAAGACGAATTGTTGCGCTACATGAAGATGGCCAAGGCTACAAGAAGATTGCCAACACCCTGAAACTGAGCTGCAGCACAGTGGCCAAGATCATCCAGCGTTTTAAAAGAGCAGGGTCCACTCAGAACAGACCTCGCGTTGGTCGTTCAAAGAAGCTGATTGCACGTGCTCAGCGTCACATCCAACTGCTGTCTTTGAAAGATAGGCGCAGGAGTGCTGTCAGCATTGCTGCAGAGATTGAAAAGGTGGGGGGTCAGCCTGTCAGTGCTCAGACCATACGCCGCACACTACATCAAATTGGTCTGCATGGCTGTCACCCCAGAAGGAAGCCTCTTCTGAAGTCTCTACACAAGAAAGCCCGCAAACAGTTTGCTGAAGACATGTCAACAAAGGACATGGATTACTGGAACCATGTCCTATGGTCTGATGAGACCAAGATTAATTTGTTTGGTTCAGATGGTCTCAAGCATGTGTGGCGGCAATCAGGTGAGGGGTACAAAGATAAGTGTGTCATGCCTACAGTCAAGCATGGTGGTGGGAATGCCATGGTCTGGGGCTGCATGAGTGCAGCAGGTGTTGGGGAGTTACATTTCATTGAGGGACACATGAACTCCAATATGTACTGTGAAATACTGAAGCAGAGCATGATCCCCTCCCTCCGGAAACTGGGTCGCAGGGCAGTGTTCCAGCATGATAATGACCCCAAACACACCTCTAAGACGACCACTGCTTTATTGAAGAGGCTGAGGGTAAAGGTGATGGACTGGCCAAGCATGTCTCCAGACCTAAACCCAATAGAACATCTTTGGGGCATCCTCAAGCGGAAGGTGGAGGAGCGCAAAGTCTCGAATATCCGCCAGCTCCGTGATGTCGTCATGGAGGAGTGGAAAAGCATTCCAGTGGCAACCTGTGAAGCTCTGGTAAACTCCATGCCCAGGAGAGTTAAGGCAGTTCTGGGAAATAATGGTGGCCACACAAAATATTGACACTTCAGGAACTTTCACTAAGGGGTGTACTCACTTTTGTTGCCAGTGGTTTAGACATTAATGGCTGTATATTGAGTTATTTTGAGGGAAGAATAAATTTACACTTATATAAGCTGCACACAGACTACTTTTCATTGTGTCAAAGTGTCATTTTGTCAGTGTTGTCCCATGAAAAGATATATTTAAATATCTGCAGAAATGTGAGGGGTGTACTCACTTTTGTGATACACTGTATATAATAAAACTCGATATATATATATAAAGAAACTCAATATATATATATAATGAAACCTGATATATATATAATGAAACCTGATATACAGTATATATATAATGAAACTTGATATATATACAGTGTATCACAAAAGTGAGTACACCCGTCACATTTCTGCAGATATTTAAGTATATCTTTTCATGGGACAACACTGACAAAATGACACTTTGACACAATGAAAAGTAGTCTGTGTGCAGCTTATATAACAGTGTAAATTTATTCTTCCCTCAAAATAACTCAATATACAGCCATTAATGTCTAAACCACCGGCAACAAAAGTGAGTACACCCCTAAGAGACTACACCCCTAAATGTTCAAATTGAGCACTGCTTGTCATTTTCCCTCAAAAATGTCATGTGACTCGTTAGTGTTACTAGGTCTCAGGTGTGCATAGGGAGCAGGTGTGTTCAATTTAGTAGTACAGCTCTCACACTCTCTCATACTGGTCACTGAAAGTTCCAACATGGCACCTCATGGCAAAGAACTCTCTGAGGATCTTAAAAGACGAATTGTTGCGCTACATGAAGATGGCCAAGGCTACAAGAAGATTGCCAACACCCTGAAACTGAGCTGCAGCACAGTGGCCAAGATCATCCAGCGTTTTAAAAGAGCAGGGTCCACTCAGAACAGACCTCGCGTTGGTCGTCCAAAGAAGCTGAGTGCACGTGCTCAGCGTCACATCCAACTGCTGTCTTTGAAAGATAGGCGCAGGAGTGCTGTCAGCATTGCTGCAGAGATTGAAAAGGTGGGGGGTCAGCCTGTCAGTGCTCAGACCATACGCCGCACACTACATCAAATTGGTCTGCATGGCTGTCACCCCAGAAGGAAGCCTCTTCTGAAGTCTCTACACAAGAAAGCCCATAAACAGTTTGCTGAAGACATGTCAACAAAGGACATGGATTACTGGAACCATGTCCTATGGTCTGATGAGACCAAGATTAATTTGTTTGGTTCAGATGGTCTCAAGCATGTGTGGCGGCAATCAGGTGAGGAGTACAAAGATAAGTGTGTCATGCCTACAGTCAAGCATGGTGGTGGGAATGCCATGGTCTGGGGCTGCATGAGTGCAGCAGGTGTTGGGGAGTTACATTTCATTGAGGGACACATGAACTCCAATATGTACTGTGAAATACTGAAGCAGAGCATGATCCCCTGCCTCCGGAAACTGGGTCGCAGGGCAGTGTTCCAGCATGATAATGACCCCAAACACACCTCTAAGACGACCACTGCTTTATTGAAGAGGCTGAGGGTAAAGGTGATGGACTGGCCAAGCATGTCTCCAGACCTAAACCCAATAGAACATCTTTGGGGCATCCTCAAGCGGAAGGTGGAGGAGTGCAAAGTCTCGAATATCCGCCAGCTCCGTGATATCGTCATGGAGGAGTGGAAAAGCATTCCAGTGGCAACCTGTGAAGCTCTGGTAAACTCCATGCTCAGGAGAGTTAAGGCAGTTCTGGGAAATAATGGTGGCCACACAAAATATTGACACTTCAGGAACTTTCACTAAGGGGTGTACTCACTTTTGTTGCCGGTGGTTTAGACATTAATGGCTGTATATTGAGTTATTTTGAGGGAAGAATAAATTTACACTGTTATATAAGCTGCACACAGACTACTTTTCATTGTGTCAAAGTGTCATTTTGTCAGTGTTGTCCCATGAAAAGATATACTTAAATATCTGCAGAAATGTGAGGGGTGTACTCACTTTTGTGATACACTGTATATATATATATATATATATATATATAATGAAACTTGATATATATAATGAAACTTGATATATATATACTGAAACCTGATATATATATAATGAAACTCGATATATATATATATATACTGAAACTTGATATATATATAATGAAACTCGATATATATATATAATGATACTGAATATATATATATAATGAAACTTGATATATATATAATGAAACTTGAATGAAACCAGGGCAGGCCCTAGGACCCCCGATTTTCTCACTGGAAATCGGACATATACGCGCACGCGCGTGCATGCGCTTACATGCTTATATTATTGTTTAGACAGTGTAAATCAAACACAAGTGTTTAAAAAGTAATAATAACGACGCGTCCTGTTGTTCTGACTTTTGTGTTTGTATTTGTGACGTGGACATATTTGCTCTATCTGCAAAAAATAAAATAAACAATGTGGGGAAGCGATTTTCGTACTGGACGTTGTAACGTTGTCATGTAAGTTATAGGGTTGCCCACTGTCCCCTAAAATACAGAATCGTTCCTTATTTGGAAACTAAACGTCGCGTTCCGTATTGACCTGAAACGGGACATGCTTTGTTCTGTATTTTTATCAATGGGAAAGAAATGCCGCAGATTAGACTGAGACAGGGCGATATGTATGAAACAGAAGGAAACTGCTGCTGTCGTGGGAATAAAAAAGCGTCTGGTTATTATTTTAAGTAGTATTTAAAATGTGTGCGCCGCAGACATATCAGCATAAACCTTTTACTATTTCAATGTTTAAGTAGCGCAGTGGGCAGCGCGTCTAGAACCGGGGCTGCATGTCAGTGTAATGATGGATTATGTAAAAATGTTGTTTGCACTATTGAGAAAAAATTTTACATGATGTTCTTTACAGTGGGGGTTCTAGACTATGTGAGGGCGGGGGGGCAGAGGCTATGTTAGAGGGGCCAATTACTTAATAAAATGTGGGTTACTTTGGTGTGCAGCCTTGTCGCTGTGTGTTCGCAAGTTCGCAATTAGGGGGGCCGTAGGGGGGGCCAAGCTGGTTGTCACACTGGCCCAACATCCCACCCCACACCCTATGCCTTCCGCCAACCCGCCAACTCGCGTTCCTTATTTCTGAAAGTTGGCAACCCTAGTTTTATACACAAAAGTCAGAACAGGGGTCAGATCTTATTACTATCAATGTGTGTTTGTTTATTATTTGAAACGAAACTGAAAACTGAAACCTTTTCAACTTTGGGATTTGAAGTGAAAAACTAATGACCAAAGGTACACAAACCCCTTTGCATTGCGCTTGGGGGGGTAGTTTTCATTCCATATATATCAAGTTTCATTATATATATATCAGGTTTCATTATATATATATATATATATATATATATATATATATATATATATATATATATATATATCGAGTTTCATTATATATATATCAGGTTTTATTATATACATATCGAGTTTCTTTATATATATATCGAGTTTCATTATATATATATCAGGTTTCATTATATATATATCAGGTTTCATTATATATATATCGAGTTTCATTATATATATATCGAGTTTCATTATATATATATCGAGTTTCATTATATATACATCAGGTTTCATTATATATATATCGAGTTTCATTATATATATATATATATGAGTTTCATTATATATATATCAAGTTTCATTATATATATATATATCGAGTTTCATTATATATATATCAAGTTTCATTATATATATATCGAGTTTCTTTATATATATATATATCGAGTTTCATTATATATATATATCGAGTTTCATTATATATATATCAAGTTTCATTATATATATATATCGAGTTTCTTTATATATATATATATCGAGTTTCATTATATATATATATATATATGAGTTTCATTATATATATATCAAGTTTCATTATATACAGTGTATCACAAAAGTGAGTACACCCCTCACATTTCTGCAAATATTTTATTATATCTTTTCATGGGACAACACTATAGACATGAAACTTGGATATAACTTAGAGTAGTCAGTGTACAGCTTGTATAGCAGTGTAGATTTACTGTCTTCTGAAAAGAACTCAACACACAGCCATTAATGTCTAAATGGCTGGCAACATAAGTGAGTACACCCCACAGTGAACATGTCCAAATTGTGCCCAAAGTGTCAATATTTTGTGTGACCACCATTATTATCCAGCACTGCCTTAACCCTCCTGGGCATGGAATTCACCAGAGCTGCACAGGTTGCTACTGGAATCCTCTTCCACTCCTCCATGATGACATCACGGAGCTGGTGGATGTTAGACACCTTGAACTCCTCCACCTTCCACTTGAGGATGCGCCACAGGTGCTCAATTGGGTTTAGTCCATCACCTTTACCTTCAGCTTCCTCAGCAAGGCAGTTGTCATCTTGGAGGTTGTGTTTGGGGTCGTTATCCTGTTGGAAAACTGCCATGAGGCCCAGTTTTCGAAGGGAGGAGATCATGCTCTGTTTCAGAATGTCACAGTACATGTTGGAATTCATGTTTCCCTCAATGAACTGCAGCTCCCCAGTGCCAGCAACACTCATGCAGCCCAAGACCATGATGCTACCACCACCATGCTTGACTGTAGGCAAGATACAGTTGTCTTGGTACTTCTCACCAGGGCGCCGCCACACATGCTGGACACCATCTGAGCCAAACAAGTTTATCTTGGTCTTGTCAGACCACAGGGCATTCCAGTAATCCATGTTCTTGGACTGCTTGTTTTCAGCAAACTGTTTGCGGGCTTTCTTGTGCGTCAGCTTCCTTCTGGGATGACGACCATGCAGACCGAGTTGATGCAGTGTGCGGCGTATGGTCTGAGCACTGACAGGCTGACCTCCCACGTCGTCAACCTCTGCAGCAATGCTGGCAGCACTCATGTGTCTATTTTTTAAAGCCAACCTCTGGATATGACGCCGAACACGTGGACTCAACTTCTTTGGTCGACCCTGGCGAAGCCTGTTCCGAGTGGAACCTGTCCTGGAAAACCGCTGTATGACCTTGGCCACCATGCTGTAGCTCAGTTTCAGGGTGTTAGCAATCTTCTTATAGCCCAGGCCATCTTTGTGGAGAGCAACAATTCTGTTTCTCACATCCTCAGAGAGTTCTTTGCCATGAGGTGCCATGTTGAATATCCAGTGGCCAGTATGAGAGAATTGTACCCAAAACACCAAATTTAACAGCCCTGCTCCCCATTTACACATGGGACCTTGACACATGACACCAGGGAGGGACAACGACACATTTGGGCACAATTTGGACATGTTCACTGTGGGGTGTACTCACTTATGTTGCCAGCTATTTAGACATTAATGGCTGTGTGTTGAGTTATTTTCAGAACACAGTAAATCTACACTGCTATACAAGTTGTACACTGACTACTCTAAGTTATATCCAAGTTTTATTTCTATAGTGTTGTCCCATGAAAAGATATAATGAAATATTTGCAGAAATGTGAGGGGTGTACTCACTTTTGTGATACACTGTATATATATCGAGTTTCATTATATATATATCAAGTTTCATTATATATATATATCGAGTTTCTTTATATATATATATATCAAGTTTCATTCCATATACAGTATATCAGCATTTGCTATATATTTCCTGTTTGGCTTGCCATAATATATATATATATATATATATATATATATATATATATATATATATATATATATATATATATATATATATATATATATATATATATATATATATATATATATATACACTGTATATATATATACTGTATATATATATATATATAATATTTTTAATTTCTCCCAAATGCCACACAAGTACTGAAGTATCTCTTGATTACCAGTTGTTTAATTTTACAGGTATTGTTACTGACTACCAAAATGCTGCTCTCACCCCCAACTGTAGACAAATAATGAGGAAGCAAAGCAAGGCATTGATATTCAGCACACCCACACACAGTATGGTTAGAATTTGAAATCTGGCTTCCGTGCGAGTTAAACTCACTGCAGTACTCTGCACCATCATCGTTAGGTGCGCACATACGCACACAAGCTGATATGCAGACAATGAACAAATCACACTGCATGTTTCAACAGATGAATGTGTTTGTCAGAACGTGCAACAGAAGACGCGTCCGTACGATGGGCATGTGTGCCATGCACGATATGCAAAAGAGCATCGAACTCTGATTCCCTCATACATAAACCATAAAGAGATTTACACATCAAGGCAGCCGGGTGCGTTCCGAATCGATTCGTGATTCGAACCTGCACCGGTCTAGAGTAAATGATGGAGTTAAAAGAACATGGAGCATTTGCAGGGTGAATTGCTATTCCCAGCACCCGGGTCTGTTTTTTTTTTTAAGGTTTATTATCGATTGCTGTTTGTGTTTGCTGCTAGTGAAGAACCCGGAGAGACAGTGATAGTATGTAGGCAGCCTGGGCATAATCACCATGGATGAGGGGCACCGCTTCTCATTTTCACTTTCTCGCAGATAACACATCGAGGGTAATTGCGGCCTTGTTTTTCCATCACGGAGCAAATGTCGGTGGATGAGAGGGATGAAGCGCATGGAGCTCAACGGTGGAGTAGGGATTAGTTCCATTAGCTTGTCTTCCCCCCCACTTCAATTCGGCTCTGGAGGCTTCTTACTCTGTTGCACTTCATCGGGAAGAGTGCTTTTAATTTGTTACAATGTCGTCCTGTCAGCACCGTTTATCTCGGACTTCTGGAACACACGCAACTGCTGATGAACAGTGGTGTCCTTGATAAGAATGTACCTGAATGTTTAAAGGAAGGTCAAACTACTGTACATTCTTACCTGCCTGACTGAGCTATTTTCACTATTTGCTGTTATTTATGTTTATATAATTCTGCCAGTAAGCAGAAGAACTGTAGTTAAGGTTTAAGTTCAGAATGCTCATACTGAAAATACAAGTAACGCTACTCAGACCTGTTTTGTTTTACTGTCAGACAAACAGTCTTATTGTCTGAATCTTAATTGCTAAATTAAGTCAAGTACGCAGACAGAGAATGCTAACATAATCAAAGATCATTAAAGATTAAAGACGTGAGTCTTTAATCGTCTTTTGAAGACGGCGAGGGACTCAGCTGCTCGAACGAACAGGGGAAGTTTATTCCACCACCTGGGTGCATGTACAGAGAAGAGCCTTGATGCCCGGCCGGGTGGGGCTGATCTAAACTTTGTAGATGAGCATTATTGTCTTAAACCAAGGAGGTAGCCATGAATTAAACATTTGGGGAACCCACTGTACTGGGATTGTTAATATAACTACGCTCCAGTACTATTAGACCTTCATGCTGCGTTAACATTAAAACCACCTCCTTGTTTCTACACTCACTGTCCATTTTATCAGCTCCACTTACCATATAGAAGCACTTTGTAGTTCTACAATTAAAGACTGTAGTCCATCTGTTTCTCTGCATGCTTTGTTAGCCCCATTTCACCCTGTTCTTCAATGGTCAGGACCCCCACAGGACCACTACAGAGCAGGTATTATTTAGGTGGTTGATCATTCTCAGCACTGCAGTGACACTGACATGGTGGTGGTTTGTTAGTGTGTGTTGTTCTGGTATGAGTGGATCAGACACAGAAGCACTGCTGGAGTTTTTTTAAATACCGTGTCCACTCACTGTCCACTCTATTAGACACTCCTACCTACTTGGTCCACCTTGTAGATGTAAAGTCAGAGACGATCGCTCATCTATTGCTGCTGTTTGAGTTGGTCATCGTCTAGACCAGATCAGTGGTCACAGGACGCTGCCCAAGGGGTGCTGTTGGCTGGATATATTTTTGGTTGGTGGTGTTTAAAAACTCCAGCAGCGCTGCTGTGTCTTATTCACTCATACCAGCACAACACACCACCACCATGTCAGTGTCACTGCAGTGCTGAGAGTGATCCACCACCCAAATAATACCTGCTCTGTAGTGGTCCTGGGAGAGTCCTGACCATTGAAGAACGGCATGAAAGGGGGCTAACAAAGCATGCAGAGAAACAGATGGACTACAAGCAGTAATTGTAGAACTACAAAGTGCTTCTACATGGTAAGTGGAGCTGATAAAAATTACAGTGAGTGTAGGAACAAGGAGGTGGTTTTAATGTTACGGTTGCTACATGATAAAATTAAAATAGTTTATATTCCATGTGCTCCTGACAATAGATAAAGCCACAGACTAATATAAAGTTAGTGTGTGTTGTACTGGTATGAGTGGATAAGACACAGCAGTGCCGATGGAGTTTTTAAACACCTCACTGTCCCTGCTGGACTGAGAATAGTCCACCAACCAAAAATATCCAGCCAACAGCTACCCATGGGCAGCGTCCTGTGACCACTGATGAAGGTCTAGAAGATGACCGACTCAAACAGCAGCAATAGATGAGCGATCGTCTCTGACTTGACAAACTGTTGCCTTATGCTGAGGGGAAATGTGTACTAATAATCGGATGTAATCAAAGAACCACCAAAAATGAGATACAAAGTAATACTGACCACAGCAAAATGAGCCCGACATCGTTATAAGCTTAAAAAGTAACCCCTGTTCTGGCTCTTTCTGTGTCCACTTTAGTCCGAACTGGAGCTTTTTTCTCATGTCGCAGCTTCGAAACTCATTGCAAGGCAATGAACCGTCATAACATGTGAAATCGCTCAAGATTGATTCTTGAGCCCCTTTTATCAATACTTTACAGACCTGTGCTGTACATTTCTACAGGCTGAATACTGCAAGCCAACAAAACCGCTTATCATAGCCAGGCAGAACACACACAGAGTGCAATAACCTTTTTGTGAATGCATAAAACACACCAACTGTTTAAATTCCCAGGAACTGGTGTGCTGGTAAATAGAAATAAACCGGCGTTACTAGGTGTGACAGTCAGTTCGTTCTACAGCAAAAAAACATCAACAGGAAATTTATAAATGAAACAGGGAACCAAACATTCTTTAGCAATACCACTTGATAAAGTATCTATTTCAAATGTATATTAGCATTTGTGCCAATCTATGCCAAATTACCAGTGGTTCTTAACAGGGGGTCCTTAGGAACCCTCAGTGAGCCTATAAAGGGCCCCGATGCATTTAACTGAGAAGAGTAAAAACTAATCACACTTGATGGAATGGGAAAATGAATAGGCTACTGGTCTATGGGAGATTTCTTGAGATGTCATTACAGATCTATTTTAAACTGTCTATAGCCTGTGTTGGGTCTTAAAGAATTGGACACATATTAGATAGAGTTGTTGATGAAGATCCTGCTGAAGTAGACCAAAGTGAGGAAGCTCCCACCAACAGTTCACCACTAGATCCCACTACATAGTAAACCCACTACATTAACCAAAATTAGAAAATACCATGATAATATACCTACATTATGGATTCATAAATTTTTTTCATGAGCAAGAACACAAGACCTTTTTGTCATCGTTGCTGAAAGCATAAGAATGTCATAACCCATGAAGACGGTCCAAGAAATTTATTTTGAACACAGGGGGTCTATGAGAAAAACAGCTTGAAAACCGTTGCTCTATACCAACATTTACAAAACAAGACTAGGGCTGCCACGATTGGTCAGCGTAATTGATGACATTGGTGATAAAAATGCATTTTAAACCAATGCATAATTTTTATAATGTTTATTAATGTTCCTTTTTAATTTCTACAACGTTTCCAGTCATATAACAACTGGTTTCCCTCAGAACTACTTGCTCCTTGCATGACGTCAGTCGTATTTGGAACCAGTCATTGGTTGGCGCCATTATTATTATTTACTTATGTATTAGGACGTCATGTTTTACACCCTTTGGTTACATTCATGACAGGAAAGGTGGTTACTCATTACACAAGATTCATCAGTTCACAACAGTCATGGACAATTTTCTATCTCCAATTCACCTCACTTGCATGTCTTTGGACTGTGGGAGGAAACCGGAGCACCCGGAGGAAACCCACGCAGACACATGGAGAACATGCAAAGGACCCGGACCGCCCAACCTGGGGACCGAACCCTGGGAATCTTGCTGTGAGGCGACAGTGCTACCCACTGAGCCACCATGGCGCGCTAGGTTGGTACCATTAAGCGCAGTCTTAAAAAAAAAACAATGCCGGCTGCAGTCAGTCAGAGAACAATTGTAAAGAGCTTTTAAAGAAAAGCTTTCAAACTGACACAAAACAAAAAGTGGTTTGTACGCTGTGCAAAGCTTTAATGGTATACCACAGTAGCACTGGTGCAATGCACAAACATCTGAAGAGAAAATACACAGGCGCTATTCTGGAAGATGGACCATCAGTAAAGGCAAAATCACCATTAAGTGTTGTCTGTTCATGTTTTTACCATTAGTAGGAAAGGATTTATAAATGCTGTTGTCATTGTAGCTGGTAAATTATTTATTTATTTATTATTTATTTATTAGGATTTTAACATCATGTTTTACACCCTGGTTACATTAATGACAGGACAGGTGGTTACTCGAACACAAGATTTATCAGTTCACAAGTTTCATATCAAACA
Source organism: Trichomycterus rosablanca (assembly GCF_030014385.1). Lineage (NCBI taxonomy): Eukaryota > Metazoa > Chordata > Actinopteri > Siluriformes > Trichomycteridae > Trichomycterus > Trichomycterus rosablanca. The sequence goes on from NC_085989.1 coordinate 10,676,567, forward strand.
CAGTCATGAACAGTTTTGTATCTCCAATTAACCTGACTGCATGTCTTTGGACTGTGGGAGGTAACCGGAGCTCCCGCAGGAAACCCACGCAGACACGGAGAGAACATGCAAACTTCACACAGAAAGGTGAAGTTTCAAGGAGGGTCCGCTCCTCCTGGAAAACGAACCCAGGACCTTCTTGCTGTTAGGTGACAGTGCTACCCACTGAGCCACCGTGCCGTCCTAGCTGGTAAATTAACTCATTATTAAAGCCATAAAGTTGTCTGTCTACCCTAGAAGTAAGTTATGAGTAAATCTGTAGTCTAGAATCTGATCTCATTCTGTCTTTACTGTACATTAGACTTGTTGAGACATGCCTATTTCTATTTTATTTTTATAATTGTAGGCATATTGCTTTGTGTACGGAATGCCATAAACACCCTCACTCCTCACTTTCTTAACCGCTTATCCAATTAGGGTCGCAGGGGGGGTGCTGGAGCCTATCCCAGCTTTTCAATGGGTGCAAGGCACACAGTAACACCCTAGACGGGGCACCAGTCCATTGCAGGGCACACACACATTCACCTATAGGGCAATTCAGTGCCTCCAATAAACCTGACTGCATGGTTTTGGACTGTGGGAGGAAACCAGAGCTCCCGGAGGAAACCCACACAGACATAGGGAACAACATGCAGACTCCACACGGAAAGGACCCTGAGGCAACAGTGCTACCCACCGAGCCACCGTGCCGCTCATGCCATAAACACGTTGCACTTTGTTTAGTATTGAGCAGTGACCTGAATTTGATAAAAGGTTTACTTTAAGGTTAATTTGGATTTCTTTTTAGAGTTGCACTACTAAAATAAGAAGCCTTCATTGTGGTCTTGATGGTGTTGTCACTTTAAAACGATTGTTTTGCTCTATTTATAAACTCTGTTTACATTTTTTTTGTGCGATATTATTTTATTTTATTATTTTAAATATTGTATTATTTATTTCTTTTATTATTAATTTTATTAGTTTAAATATTTTACAATTATTTAATTTAGTATTTATTTATTTAATTTATTATTTATTTATTTTATTATCATTTATTTTATTATCATTTATTTTATTATTTTAAATATTTTACAATTATTTAATTCATTATTTATTTAATTTATTATTTATTTATTTATTTTATTATTATTTGTTTAATTTATTATTTATTTATTTATTTATTTTATTATTATTTATTTTACTATTATAATTAGATTTTTGGAGCCCTAAACAAGACTTAAAACTATCTTATCCACATGTGCCAGAAACACAGTTTTTCGGTTTGCACCAAGACCCCTTATTTTTGCTGCTGCAGTTCTACCCATTATATCTTTCTTAATGCAGCATACATTTGCATTTATAATCTCTTAAGCATTAAGACTTTTCATTAAAGCGCTCAGGACATGGAACAAAGTGCTCATTTGTTTTCATCATATTGACACAGTCTGACCAATTAACAGTGTCTGCTCTGAGACTGGGCTTTGGTGCCCAACTGACACAAGGTCACCGAGACAAGGCTGCCACAGCGACTGTAACAGAGCCAAGCAAGAGCGAAGCTTCACATTTTACTGGGCTCATTTTCCAGTGGGCACACAAACTGCTGTTATTTAATGAATAGAGCGATAGTAATGGGTGCATGCCAGGAAAAGGTACCGTAATGTGATTGTTTCCAACTATCTTAATACTTCCATTTTTTTTTTATTTGGCAGACACATTTATCCTAAATGTTTAACAAATGCGCAAGTAAAGCCAAGAGCTGTTTATGAAACCAATACTGCTGTGGGACCAGGTACTGATCAGCCATAACATTAAAACCACCTTGGTTCTACACTTAATGTCCATTTTATCAGCTCCACTTACCATATAGAAGCACTTTCTACAATTCTACAATTACTGACTGTAGTCCATCTGTTTCTCTGCATGCTTTGTTAGCCCCCTTTCATGCTGTTCTTCAATGGTCAGGACTCTCACAGGACCACTACAGAGTAGACATTATTTGGGTGGTGAAACATTCTCAGCACTGCAGTGACACTGACATGGTGGTGGTGTGTTAGTGTGTGTTGTGCTGGTACGAGTGGATAAGACACAGCAGCGCTGCTGGAGTTTTTAAACACCTCACTGTCACCAACCAAAAACATCCAGCCAACAGCACCCTGTAGGCAGTGTCCTGTGACCACTGATGGTCTAGAAGACGACCAACTGAAACAGCAGCAGTAGATGCGCGATCATCTCTGACTTTACATCTACAAGGTGGACCAACTAGGTAGGAGTGTCTAATAGAGTGGACAGCGAGTGGACACGGTATTTAAAAACTCCAGCAGCGCTGCTGTGTCTGATTCACTCATACCAGCACAACACACACAAACACACCACCACCATGTCAGTGTCACTGCAGTGCTGAGAATGATCCACCACCTAAATAATACCTGCTCTGTGGTGGTCCTGTTGGGGCCCTGACCATTGAAGAACAGGGTGAAAGCAGGCTAAAAAGATATGTAGAGAAACAGATGGACTACAGTCAGTAGTTGTAGAACTACAAAGTGCTTCTATATGGTAAGTGGAGCTGATAAAATGGACAGTAAGTGTAGAAACAAGGAGGTGGTTTTAATGTTATGGCTGATCAGTGTATACTATAAGAAACAGTCTGACATCATTTGTACACAAAATGTAAGTATAGTTATTATTAATTATCCCACTACTGGTAAAATAATTGTTTAATAAATGCTATCAATGCTTAATTTTAAGTTGAGCTATCACCTCTAATGCAGTAAGAATTTAGTTTGCAAAACAAATAAAACATAGCCGCTCAGGTGGCAAGAGCTGGGATTTCGAATACATTGTATCAAATCTCAGCCCTGCCATCCGGCTGGGCTGCTCGGCTACATGAACAACCCTTGGCTGTTGTTCACAGGGTTGGTAAGCCGGACCAGGGTTCCTCATAACTGGTGCAATTATGACCTCTGCTGGCTGACTGATGGCACCTTGCGCAGGGTTGGAGAATAATGCCGATCAGGGTGTGGCTCTCCGTGCACAAGGCTGGTCCACATATGAACTCGCCTCGTGCAGGTGAAAAGATGCAGTCAGTACTGCACGCGTGTCGAAGGGGGCGTGTGTCAGTTGCGAAGCTTCTCAGTCAGAGATGGAGGGTTGTATTGGCAGAGGTGAAGCGTAACGCGATCAAGGTAATTGGATACAGCTAGATTAGGGGGAGAAAACTGCATTAATGTATTTGTTATTAAAAATTTATTGATAGAAGAGGAGGGCTGTGCACGTGTCGGAAGAGGCGTGTACAGCGACGTCCTCTCCTAGGATGCAATCGGGTATCCCTCAGCAGCGGAAGACGATTTGACTACACTAAATCAGAAGGAAAATGGGGAGAAAATGCATAAATAAAGGAACCAGTTACCAATTTCTTCTTCTTGCTGCTTTGAACTGGTTTCTTTTTTTTTTGCCCTTTTTCTCCCCCTTTAGCACATCCAATTGTTCAATTTGCATCGTGCTTCCTCTCTGTCTATGCCGAACCCTGCCCTGACCGAGGAGATCGAAGCTAACCCATATCCCCTTCGAAACATGAGCAGCAGCTAGATGCATTTTTGCCACCCACACATTGATGAGTTTGGCGCCACCTAGCGTTGCATGCGGAGAGACACACCCTAAGGGCACTCTTCCTCATCTCCTGTGCAGGCGCCTGTAATCAGCCGGCAGAGGTCGTAATCGCATTCTGACAGAGAGAGACCCACATCCGGTTCTTTGTCCCACCCCCCAACTGAGCAACCGGCCAATCGCTGCCCATATAGCCACTCAGCTTAGAACCGGTGAAGCAGAGCTAGATTCGATACTACGTACTCAGAATCCAGCCCTGGTTGCAGCGTGTCTTTTTACCGCTGCGCCACCTGAGCGGCCTAGCTCTGGTTTCTGACATAAAACACAATCACATAAGTAATAATCTTTCTACATGCATTATTGCATTTATTCAAATAAATATTCAAACAGTTGCAATTTAGCCCATGAGTAATAGTTATGGAATTTCAATGATTATTAAACCATCCTTTTTGTGTGACTATTTACATTTAGAGCATTTAGCACACGCTCTTGTCCAGAGTGTTTGCTTTATGAACATTTCCTCACGCTCTTAAAAGCAGACATAGATCTAGCAACACAAATCTGTTGAAACCCTGTTAGATTAAAAGATGAGTAGTAAGTGCAGATTAGTTTCTATTTAAGTGCTTAGTAAAAAAAAAAGTGATAGTCTTTTGAAGATGGTGAGGGACTCAAAACTGTTCGAATAAAAGGGGGAAGCTTATTCTACCACCTGGGTGCTAGAACAGAGAAGAGCCTTGATGTCTGTCTTGCTCGAGTTCTGACTGGTGGATCGAGACGAGTGAGACTAGTGGCTCAAAGGGTGCATGGTACAAGACAGAGTTTGATAAGTTGTCTAAGATAGTTCAGGGTTGGTCCAATTTAATTGTTTACTTATATTTTTACAGTATATTGGGGGAGGGGGGGTATTTTGACCTTATATGGACATTGTGATTACGGTCTTGTTTTAAACTGAATGCATTACGTCTAGAGATGATCAGCCGATCAGCGTTTTTGAGGCCGATTCCGATCGCCGATCACCTTTCAGCGCGATCGGCTGATAGCCGATACCGATGTAGGGCGGGGCTATACGCCACGGCAGGGCAACTTGCAATTTTTAGCGCAAGCAAGACATGAAACATGGTCTAAACTGGTTTATTACCATTTTTAACGAACTCATGTGAAACAGCATAATATCTTTAACAAAATTTGCAGTAAATAAACAAAGTAAATCAAACAAATACAGCCAATACTGCAATGATTATATTTAGACCATTAATTAATTTAAAACGAAAAAAGTAAATTAAATAAATGCAGTCAAAACTGCAGTCATTAAACGCAGACTCTGGGTTATTTTAAACGAAAAACTGCAACCATTAAATGTAGATCTTGAATTGTTTTAAAACGAACTCAAATTGTTTTTAAACAGTAAATTAAACAGTCAATACTGCAAAATGCGCCATGCACAAGCATGGATAGTGAAAGATTGTTTAGCGTCGCTTCAAATATACTGACTGAAAAGAGGAACCGACTGTCATCCCATAAAGCTGAAATATTACTAATTTTGAACAGAATTAAAACAGGCCCAGTTGTTTAATTTCAAACGTTCCATATTTTATATAGCTGCTGTTATATTTCATCTACGTATAATTAATTCAAGACCCACGATGACTGCGTGATTTCAGTGACGCTATGCAGACAACATTTGTTTAATTTGATGTTTTTCGTTTAAAATAACCCAGGGTTTAATGACTGCAATTTTGACTGCATTTATGTAATATACTGTTTTTCCGTGTTAAAATAATTAAATGGTCTAAATTGAATGATTGCAGTTTTCTGATACTCACTGTATTCAGCCGCGTGCATGGTGTACTCTTAAGTGCCGTATCAGATTAGTAGTGTTAAATGTCTTTGTTTTGGTTCCCCCGCGAGACACGTTGGTTTTACAAATTTTACAAAACGTCCTGGATGAATCTGTGTCATATACGGTAAAACAAACTGCCAGACTGACGACATGCTTCCTGTCCACATATGCAGCTGAACACCATAAACTGTTTCTTTATCCGCTCGCGATCGGCTAATTTTGAGAAATATCGGCCAATCACCGATTGTATATTTTGATTAAAAATCGGCCGATACCGATACATAGCCGATTGATCCTCCCATCTCTAATTACGACTTTAATACCAACAGACCACAAGTGGTGAGAATTGGGGACCATACATCGTCGACAATAATCACAACAAGCACAATTAAAAGCATCCTCTGTCTCTGTATGACTGTTTGGTATGCCAGCTGTACAGCACAAGACAGGAAGGACCTGGCCCGGGTGGTGAGAACAGCACAGAGGATCACAGGAAGTCCGCTCCCAGACCTGGACTCAGTGTATGGCTGGCCACCTCCAAAAGAAAGCCAGCAACATTAGACTCACAGACTGTCTAAGCAAATAGGTAAGAGCCTCCCATTGAATAATTACTGCAGGGGTGATTATGTTTCAGCTGGCAACAAGTTATTTAACCCTATCTGATGCAGTAAGTAGCTTCTCATTTTTTAAACAACCATGTGGAAAGACACATCCTGTGGTCGTGGAAAAGATGTTAATCTGTTTCAGAAGGGTCAAATTATTGGCATGCATCAAGCAGAGAAAACATCTAAGGAGAAGCTGAAACTACTAAAATCGGGTTAAGAACTGTCCAGCGCATTATTAAAAAGTGGAAGGACAGTGGGGAAACATCATCTTCAAGAAAGGAATGTGGTCTGAAAAAAATCTTGAATGATCGTGATCGGCGATCACTTAAACGTTTGGTGAAATCAAATGGTAGAAAAACTCCAGTAGAACTCAGGGATATGTTTAGTAGTGAAAGTAAGAGCATTTCCACACACAATGCAAAGGGAACTCAAGGGACTGGGATGAAACAGCTGTGTAGCCTTAAGAAAATCACTCGTCATTGAGGCTAACCGGCAAAAACGACTTCAATTTGCTAGGGAGCATAAAGATTGGACTCAATGGAATAAGGTGAAGCAATGGAAGAAGGTCATGTGGTCTGATGAGTCCAGATTTACCCTGTTCCAGAGTGATGGGCGCATCAGGGTAAGAAGAGTGGCGGCTGAAGTGATGCACCCATCATGCCTAGTGCCTACTGTACAAGCCTGTGGGGGCAGTGCTATGATCTGGGGTTGTTGCAGTTGGTCAGGTCTAGGTTCAGCAACGTTATGCGCCCAAAGAATGAGGTCAGCTGACTACCTGAATATACTGAACCACCAGGTTATTCCATCAATGGATTTTTTCTTCCCTGATAGGCACGGGCATATTCCAAGATGACAATGCCAGGATTCATCGGGCTCAAATTGTGAGAGTGGTTCAGGGAACATGAGACATCATTTTCACACATGGATTGGCCACCACCGAGTCCAGACCTGAACCCCATTGAGAATCTTTGGGATGTGCTGGAGAAGACTTTGCGCAGTGGTTCAAATCTCCCATCATCAGTACAAGATCTTGGGGAAAAATTAATGCAACTCTGGACAGAAATAAATGTTGTGACATTGCAGAAGCTTGTGGAAACGATACCACAGCGAATGTGTGCCATACTCAAAGCTAAAGGCGGTCCAACCAAATATTAGACTGTATGACCTTTTTTTTTGGGCCAGGCAGTGTAATTCACAACAGCAACTTTTCGGTGCCCATGTAAAGTTTAGCTTGGTCGCCAAGATTTAGAAAAAAACCAAACTGTCACATTATGCTTAATGCTTATTTGTCCAGACTGTCAGATAAAAACAGATCTGCCATGAGTTAGAAGCTGTTGACACACTGGCAACATGGTCCACAGTGAAGCAAGCATCACACTGCCATGCAAGAAGAAAGCCTCTACTATAAAGTCTAAACTTGCAGCTTGACTGAAGTTCAGTGCTAATCACAAGAATAAACAGGAAAGTGTAGGATCAGGAAATTCTTTCTTGCACAGCAGCCCCTTGGACAAAGTTCCTCTAGGCATAAAGTGACAGCCTGGGCTCTTTTCCAAATGTTGGCAGGAGACCATGTTTTTTGTACATTCTAATCGATGCAGACAGGCTTGCCCTATTTGCCTGGGCACCGTATTCAATCAGAATCACTAATAAAAATTGAAACAAAGCTTAATGGAATTATAGAACTTTTTTAACCACTACATTAAAGATCTGAGTTGTTGTATGTACAGCAGTGAGTTATTGTCTGACCAAAATCAAACAATCAACTCAAAATTATTTTATCTTTGCTCAAAACTAAGTGCTGTCGTCAAATGACACACAAACGCCAATATATACATATACACCGATCAGCCATAACATTGAAACCACCTCCTTGTTTCTACACTCACTGTCCATTTTATCAGCTCCACTTACCATATAGAAGTACTTTGTAGTTCTACAATTACTGACTGTAGTCCATCTACTTCTCTACATACCTTTTTAGCCCTCTTTCACCCTGTTCTTCAATGGTCAGGACCCCCACAGGACCACTAAAGAGCAGGTATTATTTAGGTGGTGAGCGATTCTCAGCACTGCAGTGACTGACATGGTGGTGGTGTGTTAGTGTGTGTTGTGCTGGTATGAGTGGATCAGACACAGCAGCGCTGCTGGAGTTTTTAAATACCGTGTCCACTCACTGTCCACTCTATTACACACTCCTACCTAGTTGGTCCACCTTGTAGATGTAAAGTCAGAGACGATCGCTCATCTATTGCTGCTGTTTGAGTTGGTCATCTTCTAGACCTTCATCAGTGGTCACATGACGCTGCCCACAGAGCGCTGTTGGCTGGATGTTTTTGGTTGGTGGATTATTCTCAATCCAGCAGTGACAGTGAGGTGTTTAAAAACTCCAGAAGCACTGCTGTGTCTGATTCACTCGTACCAGCACAACACACTAACACACCACCACCATGTCAGTGTCACTGCAGTGCTAAGAATGATCCACCAGCTAAATAATACCTGCTCTGTAGTGGTCCTGGAAGAGTCCTGACCATTGAAGAATGCAGGGCAACAGATGGACGACAGTCAGTAATTGTAGAACTACAAAGTGCTCCTATATGGTAAGTGGAGCTGATAAAATATATAAAGTTGAACTCCTTAATTGTCACGCTCCCGACCAGGACAAAGCAGTTAATGAAATTTAAATCCTTTAAATATTTATTCATTTTTATTCATCCCTAACGCACACAAATCTCCCTAATCTGACCGACATCCCAAGTATACACAATATGGAGCTTATCGCATTTGCTTGTTAGTTTATAGAAGTTCAATGGAAACTGTTAACCTAAGAGACTTAAAATACAGACATCCCAAGTCTTCCGGAAGTCTCCCGCATATACATAGCGGCTCCCGGATGCCCGCAGGTCAGATAAAATCTCCCGGAATCTAGAACGAGCGGCCAAGACACACGCACGCACGCACGCAGGCAACACAGACTTTTTTCCCCGATCGCGTATTAAATCCGTTATCTGATATACAATCTAGCGCACTGTGTAGGGAACATAAATCAATTATCTGATATACAATTTAGTGCACTATGTAAGGAACATAATTAATTATCTAATACACTATCTAGTGCACTATGTAAGAAACACAAATCATCATCTAATTATACTATCTAGTGCACTATGTAGGGAACATAAATCCGTGATCTGATATACAATCTAGTGCACTGTGTAGGGAACATAAACTAATTGTCTAATTCACTATCTAGTACACTACGTAGGGAACATAAATTCATATCTAAAATACTATCTAGTGCACTATGTAGGGAACATAAATCCGTGATCTGATATACAATCTAGTGCACTATGTAGGGAACCTAAATCCGTAAACTAATACGCTACCTAAAGCATTATGTAAGAAACATAAGCCTATTATCTAGTACACTATCTAGTGCACTAAGTAAGGAACATAAATTATTTTCTAATATACAATCTAGTGCACTATGTAGGGAACATAAATCTATTACCTTTCACACTCTCTAGTGCACTATGTGTTTGTGACGCGAACAGTTAGCTTAGTAGCTCAGTTAGCAGCTCCTAAAAGTTCTGTTATCACCCATATCCTTTGGTGTGTGCGAGAGGTTTTTCTTCTTTTTTTTTGGGCTTGGGGAGTCGAGGTCCGGGTCCGGGGGTACCTTCCTGAAATGAAAGTTTTTGCAACTTGGGATGTCTGAAAATAACACTTCATATTATTCCTTACATTCACAGTAGTATAAATGAGCAACAGTCTAATATTAGAAGAAAAGGGAAATAATAGTCATAAAGAATTTTAATCACAGCATTTACTTGGTCAAAAAGTCATATCCTATGAACGGTATTAACTTTTAAACCTGTATACGACTAAAATAATAAAGTATATTTGCATTTAAATGAATGAGTGTTAGTGTCACTTGTTTGCTTATATGTATGGTATTTTTGTATGGTTTTGTATCAGTGTGTGTGTGTGTGTGTGTGTGTGTGTGTGTGTGTTCTTTTTCTCCAGTCATTAAGGCAGCTGTAATGAGCTTAGCTAGCGGTTGCAGAGCCAGTGGAAGTGGAGAGCTGCCTCCTTAATGGTGGTGTGCAAATGTAATCAAAGCTTAAGCGTGGGTTTCTGATCCAATGCTACACACTCTGTTCCTTTTTTCTGCTTTATTGTTTATGTTGAGTCATGCCTGTGTTTATTACACAGAGACTAGGACTTGGGGAATTTGAATACACTATGCATAATGCATGGCAGATGCCTTACTTTAGAGATATATTCTAAGCAAACAAGGGTTAGGGACCTTGCTGCTACTTGTTAGGAAGGAGTTTGAACCAGTAACCCTCCTATTAATGGTCCGGTACATAAACCGCTGAGTTAAAACTTACTGATATTTAAACAGAAAAATGCTTCCATCTGTGTGTACAAAAAACTTTAACAACAACAACATACTGTTTTCACAGAGGTGGGTAATTAAATTTTCCAAGAGGGCAACAGAAACTCAGTAAAAGTTCGGTAAAACACATGCTGTTCACCAGACCTGAGATCTCGAATACATCGTATCGAATCTCGGCTCTGCCTCGCCGGCTGAGGCCGAGTGGATACATGAACAACGATTGGCCTGTTGTTCAGATAACTAAAGCCGGCGGGACTAAAGCCGAATGGGTCCTCTCTCTCAGACTAGTGCGATTACGACCTCTGCTGGCTGGTTGGTGGCGCCTGCACGGAGATGGGGAAGGAGTGCGACAGGGGGTGTGGCCCTCCGTGCACAGCGCTGTACCGCACTGCGCTCGTCAATTGTGGGTGATGAGATGTTCGATTGCTGTGCACGTGTAGGAGGGGCCGTGGAGCAGCCTCGTGCTCCTCAATCAGGAGCAGGGACCAGCATTATTGAGAGGATGATTGACGGGTAGAAATTGGATGCGCTAAAGTGGGAGAAAAAGGGGTAAAAAAAAAAAAAAAAAAAAAAAGAAACTGGGATCAATAAGTTAAACTTAATTCTGCACAATATTAATTATATCTCTTTATAAAAAGTAGTAAATTGTACAGTTTTGATAAGCTGTTACTGTTAGTATATGAGAGTATATGTTACTGTCAAGCAACAAAAATGAGAAGCAGGCAGAATAAAAACATCAAGATTATTTAACTATCAGGCCACTCAGGTGTCGCAGCGATAAAAAGACACGCTGCAACCAGAGCTGGATTCTGAGTACATCATATCGAATCCAGCTCTGCCTTACCGGTCCGAGGCTGAGTGGCTGTATGAGCAACGATTGGCCGGTTGCTCAGTTGGGGGGCGGGACAAAGAGCCGGATGTGGGTCTTTCTCTGTCAGAATGCGATTACGACCTCTGCCGGCTGATTAGAGGCGCCTACACAGAGATGAGGAAGGGTGCCCTTAGGGTGTGTCTCTTCACATGCAACGCTAGGTGGCGCCACACATCAATATGTGGGAGGCAAAAATGCATCCGGCTGCTGACCATGTTTCTGAGGGGATGTGGGTTAGCTTCGATCTCCTCGGTCAGGGCAGGGTTCGGCATAGACATAGGAAGCACGATGCAAATTGAACAATTGGCTGCGCTAAAAAGGGGGAGAAAAAGAGGGGAAAAAAAAGATTATTTAACTATCTAAGCAACTTTCACGAAAAGGTAAATTGAACAAAACCCTTCAAAAAAAACAAAAAAAACAATGCCTTTTGCTTTGCTTGAACGAAACTAGTGTCAAGTAAAATCTAAACTAAACCGAAAACAATCTCAAAACTGGACAGAAGCTTTCCGAAATCAGAAATGAGGCAGAGAAAATAAGGTTAGACATATATTAATTCCGCAATTTTATATGTTCATTTATTTACTTATTTATTAGGATTTTAACATCATGTTTGACACACTTTGGTTACATTCATGACAGGACAGGTGGTTACTCGTTACACAAGATTAATCAGTTCATAAGTTTAATTAATGTCAAACACAGTCATGGACAATTTTGTATCTCCAATTCACCTTATGCCAAGTTCACACTACACGACTGGATCTCTTGTAATCGGGAGTCTTTCAAGTCGGCGTGGCTTTCACACTACATGACTGATCGGCGATAGGGGGTTTCACACTACACCATCTACCATCAGGAGGAATCGCAGGTGGGTCTCTCTGGTCTCCCAAACTACGTTTTGTCACAAAAAAACACGTGAGAAGTGACGAGGGGTTTGATGATACCACATCCAAAAATGCACGTCAACAATAAGCGAGCGACCAAAGTTTGTGCGCTGATGTGCAGCGTAAAAGCAAGTAGGAAGAATAAATGAATCTGAGTGGATTTGGCTATGCGGCCAGCAGGGATTGTTTGTTCTATAGTGATAGGTTAATAAATATTTTTGGCAATGCAACGTTGGTGTTATGTTTTGTAGAGAACAAAATATAGAAGGTCAGAAATACTGTAAAACTTGAGTGTGTGCCCCTGTCCCACCTTTTTACAACTCCTCCCCTGCGTTTCCCCTAACCCCGTATCTTGCGTTCTCATTGGCTGTTCGACACCGCACTCATTGCCAGTCGGCCGACTCATATCCAGATATCTAGCAAGCTAGATATTTACTGTATATTCAGTCGCCGAGCGCTCGGCGAGCCGCTCGGATTGAGCGAACGACGAGTTGCTCCCGAGCCGGCAAATCTAGTGCCGACCAGTCCGCGAGCGAAAATCAGGGCAACAATCGTGTAGTGTGAACTAGGCATAACTTGCATGTCTTTGGACTGTGAGAGGAAACCCACGCAGACACGGGGAGAACATGCAAACTCCACACAGAAAGGACACGGACCGCCCCACCTGAGCCACCGTGCTGCCCCAATTTTATGCTTTGTCAGAGTATGTATGTGAATTGTAAATCACCTACGTATGAATAACAAAATTCTGGATAATGATCAAAAAACAAACACTCTTATCACCCAGGTTTGAATGTAAAAGGGAGTAATAAGGCTATGTTGTCTGGTTGATCCTGTTATACCATATACTCGCTTTTCAGTAAGGAATTCAAACTTAGTTTGGAAGGAATGATAGTTTGTAGAATTCTGAGCTTTCCTGCATTTTGTAAGAGAAAAGACAGACAACCCCACTAAAAGTCCTCACCCCAATTTCTTTACAACTAGGAACCATTGAGCTGCCAATTAAATTAGGCCACAAAAGGGTGTAGCAAATTAGGATCTCATCTGATAGCGTGATCTTTATGCCCCTGGCCTGAAGCGTGTTCGGAAGATTCTGCCCGATTTGGGCACTTCTTTAGATTCTAGAGCCCAAGGCAGCAAACCTCCAAGGACTGATAAGAGATCTGTATTCATGGAGTAAGGCCACAGCGGGCATCTCAGCTTCCTGCAATCTGGGTCAATTAAAGCAATATTCTGTGGCCTTCGTTACAGCCTAGGAGAATAAAAAAAGGGCTGCCCACTAAGATGCTATTACTAACAGATTAATGAATTAAGACAATAGTCTGTGCAGGTCACAAAGACAGTAAATGTGTGAAATATACAGTATAGTTTAAATAATCATTTGTTTTTAATTATTCAATGTAAGCACTGGTCTGGTGTACCTGAATGAACTAATAAATAATGCAGATGAATTTCGTCAGTGCCTCATACGAAAAATGCACATGCAGCACGTTCACTAAATGGATAATTAACATTGACATAGTAGTGGTTACAGAGGAGGAAGTGCAAACTGGGAAACCTGTGACCGTGATATGCATTGTTAAGATCCTGTGGCTCCAAAAATGAGCTACGGCAGTGGTAAGCGTCTCTATGCACACATTTGCATGCACATTCATTATTGCACTTACATGCACATGACGACACCAGCACAAAATGCACCCATACACATCCATACACCCCCCATACGCAACCGCGCACACACCCGTTCTCTGATAGACTTCATTGTCCCCAGCAGCTGCAGATTATTGAGCTGGTGATTAACACCAGAGGTTAGGGGGCACTCGCAAGCATTCAAGAAAAAGCTTGTAGCTCATGTAAATGTAAAGTGGTGTCGTGAAGAGAGTAAGTATATTCGGAAGAAAAGGACGGATGGACGTACGGATGGTTGGATGGGTGGAAACAAATTAATACAATTAAATATACACCGATCAGCCATAACATTAAAACCACCTCCTTGTTTCTACACACATTGTTCATATTATCAGCTCCACTTATCATATAAGAGCACTTTGTAGTGCTACAATTACTGACTGTAGTCCATCTGTTTCTCTACATGCTGTGTTAGCCTCCTTTCATGCTGTCCTTCAATGGTCAGGACCCCCACAGGACCACTACAGAGCAGGTATTATTCGGGTGGTGGATCATTCTCAGCACTGCAGTGACACTGACATGGTGGTGGTGTGTTAGTGTGTGTTGTGCTGGTATGAATGGATAAGACACAGCAATGCTGATGGAGTTTTTAAACACCTCACTGTCACTGCTGGACTGAGAATAGTCCACCAACCAAAAATATCCAGCCAAGAGCGCCCCATGGGCAGCATCCTGTGACCACTGATGAAGGTCTAGAAGATGACCAACTCAAACAGCAGCAATAGATGAGCGATCGTCTCTGACTTTACATCTACAAGGTGGACCAACTAGGTAGGAGTGTCTAATAGAGTGGACAGTGAGTGGACACGGTATTTAAAAACTCCAGCAGCACTGCTGTGTCTGATCCACTCATACCAGCACAACACACACTAACACACCACCACCATGTCAGTGTCGCTGCAGTGCTGAGAATGATCCACCACCCAAATAATACCTGCTCTGTGGTGGTTCTGTGGTGGTCCTGACCATTGAAGAACAGGGTGACAGCAGGCTAAAAAGGCATGTAGAGAAGTAGATGGACTACAGTCAGTAATTGTAGAACTTCAAAGTGCTTATATATGGTAAGTGCTGAGAGCTGATCAAATGGACAGTGAGTGTAGAAACAATGAGGTGTTTTCAATGTTATGGCTGATCGGTGTATATCCCAATCCAAATTGTGGATTGTGTGGATTGAGACCAGTACTTGTCTAAATCACTAGACCAGTCTCAATCTGGTCCACTTGCATAATTATACGGTGAACATGTGTGATATATTTGACAAGATACAGGCTGTCACTAGTAAAACAAAATCACAAAAGATCGGGCAATCATGCACTCCACCATCACGACTGTCATTTTGTATATCTTTGCGGTCAGCTCCACCACTGTGAGGATGTCAGTATTAGATAAGTATCAGGACTGGATCAGAAATGCAAAATGTCAACAGGATATAGACAGCAAACACACACACACAGATGCCATTTTGGCTTTTCGGAAGGCTCGAAAGCTCAGAGGGGTAAACCTCCGAGGACTGATAAGAGATCTGCATCAAAGGAGCAGGCACCTGTAATTTAGACTGGTTCAAGAATTAACATAGGTAGATAAGGGTGGGTAAAGTAAGATAAGTATGTAGGTAAGTGAATGGATAGAATAGAATCACAGTAATCAAGTGTACTAATGAACGGGTAAAATTTGTGGGATATAGAATATAAAAATGCCCTATATGATGAGTAGTGGTCACAATGTGGCATTCAAACATTACAGGATTTGGCTCAGACTTTTAAAAAGTACTGCTAATGCTTTCCTACAAGAATACACAACATTGCTTCAGGTAGAGCTGATGAATCTGTTCCGCTTATAATAAATCTAAAGGATCGATGGGTGGATGGATCCAGACAGATGGATAGATGGATGGATGGATGGGCAGAAATGAGCACAGAGAATGAAGATGCACAGATAACCGAGTGAGCTGAATACAAATTAAAGTGTGCACAATGCAGAATAATGCACAATGCGATTTGTAATTACATTACTAAGTCACAGCAATTCAAACATACCCCTGACTGACTTGTGCTGCAGGGGCAGTTTTTTTTGTACTATCTATATACAGTACAATCCAGAATACACAAAATACAGCTTATTAGGCATCTATTGTTCACAGTAGATTTAAATACCTGGAACAGTAAACACACATGCTGGCATGGTGAAAGACAAGAAAAGGCAAAGGAAAAAAAGCACAGGATGGTTCATGATGGAGTAATATGGTGGCATATAAAATATTTAAACGTGGATCTCTCTGCCATCAACGTGTAACCTACTTTACATTGAACAATGCACTTTAAAGAGAAACCAGCAAAAAGTACCAATGCAGAAAGATCTCACCAGCCTTGTATATATGAATTGCTGTATTATATTCAATTAAGCATAATCAAATGACATGGTGCTTGCTCATTCAACCATAGCAAGCTGGATCATTTATTCGAGGACAGATCAGAGTATTGCAAGTAGAAGAGAGCAGAATACTAAGCAGTAGGAAAGTAATGTAGTGCACGTACTGAATGTTGGAGCTGTTCCAATACACAGCATGCCGGTTGTTCCCTTGAGTCAGGAGCAAGTTGGTGAAGGCGAACACTACGAGCCAAATCGCTTGGACAGCCATAATAATATCCTCCTGGTTTGTTTGTATGTTCTTCGGTCGTCCGACCGTGTTCACTTTAAAACATCCTCTGCAGCTTCAAATAATCAGGACAGTGAACGCAGCGTCGCTCCAACGGACACAGGCTTTTCTGGTCTTCGCCTGGTTAATTCCACAGCGCAGTCATCCAACCATCGTTCCTGTCCGTTTCTTTATACTCAATTTCATTCCAGTATACAAAAAAGAAGCCAAAGTATCACGAATAAATCCGTTTGTCCATAAACCTTTCACAATATAACCGATATAAAACAATATAAAGCCCTCATGTCGGTGGGTTTGTCGCCAGCGCGCTCGAGCGTCTTTTTAAATCCCCCAAACGCCGCGAAAACAAAACACTCCGCCACGAATAAAACGAATTTAAAACGCACCTAACCTCGAAGTTTTCTTATTCACAGTCCAGCGTACGGTTCTGTACATAAAAATGCTACTTTTAAGCGCTTAAAGTGGTTAAAATATATACTTGTTCACATATTTTCATTAACAGCGGTCCGCGCAGCACGCGCTCATCTGTCTGAGCGTCTCCATACCGGACAACCTGCGCGCTCACGGCGTGGCCACGCCCCCTCACTCATACGGCCACGCCCCTGTCACGTCGCTTATTCCCATTCATCTCTTAATCATGGCAGGTTTGTTACGGTCACCGTCTGGGAGTAAATTTACACAGTTTTTGTGTAAAGTGGGTTTTTTCAAGGTATTATAGCTTCCTTCCACTATCTAAAGCATACAATTACTCCTAGCTGGCCTAAATTACTCCTACGTGTAAATGAGTGAATATGTAAATACAGGACATGTTGCAGCTGGTGCAGTGGTACATTGGTACAGTGAAAGACTAGTGGGTAAAACTAGAAGGTTTTGGATACTAATCTTGAAATTTGTATTATTATTATTGTTATTATTATTATTATTATCATTATTAATATCATTATAATCATTATTATTATTATCATTATTATTATTATTATATTTATTATAAGAATTATTATTATTAGACTTATTATTATTATTATCATTACTATCATTATTATTATCATTATTATTATTATTATTATTATTATTATTATTAGAATTATAAGAATTATTATTATAATAATTATTATTATTATAGCCCTAAATCAGAAAAAGTTGGGACACTCACCTGTTTGGAGTCACATCATAATTACTTTTCACCTTATTACTAGCCCTAAATTGCCCCCGTCCGAACTTGTTTTGGAATGTGTTGCAGGCCTGAAATACAGGAATGAAGGTATATTAACAAATGAAATGAAGTCAATCAACCGCACAGTATACAACCATGCAATATCAATGCTTGTACAATATGGTGATATTACTTTGATTTTAACTTCTTTTGTGTATTACAGACCACTGTAGAGCTGATGTTGAATAAAAGGTGACACCAACCTCAGGCAAAATATGATGTGCGACAGTTACAATGTTCGCCAATGGTGCCCCTATGGGTGGATGGTGTCCCTACCATTTGTCTATACTGCCTACTGCCTTGCACTTAGTATTTTCAGGTGACAATCTTCTTGATTTGAGGTTTTATTTATTTTTGCTATAAACAAATCATGATCCTAAAGGTACATACACTGATCAGCCATAACATTAAAACCACCTCAATGGATTGTTTCTACTGTCCATTCTATCAGCTCCACTTACCATATAGGAGCACTTTGTAGTTCTACAATTACTGACTGTAGTTTGTTTCTCTACATACCTTTTTAGCCTGCTTTCACCCTGTTCTTTAATAGTCAGGACCCCCACAGAACCACCACAGAGCAGGTATTATTTAGGTGGTGGATCATTCTCAGCACTGCAGTGACACTGACATGGTGGTGGTGTGTTAGTGTGTGTTGTGCTGGTATGAGTGGATCAGAAACAGCAGCGCTGCTGGAGCTTTTAAATACTGTGTCCACTCACTGTCCACTCTATTAGACACTCCTACCTAGTAGGACGATCGCTCATCTATTGCTGCTGTTTGAGTTGGTCATCTTCTAGACCTTCATCAGTGGTCACAGGACGCTGCCCATGGGGCGCTCTTGGCTGGATATATTTTTGGTTGGTGGACTATTCTCAGTTCAGCAGGGACAGTGAGGTGTTTACAAACTCCAGTAGGGCTGCTGTGTCTGATCCACTCATACGAGCACAACCACACAATGTGACCATTGAAGAACAGCATGAAAATGGGCTAACAAAGCATGCAGAGAAACAGATAGACTACAGTCAGCAATTGTAAAACTACAAAGTGCTCCTATATGGTAAGTGGAGCTGATCAATTGGACAATGTGTGTAGAAACAAGGAGATGGTTTTAATGTTGTTGGTGTTTCTTTCAAACTTTCAAAATCATCTGCATTCTTTATGTCGCTTGTGATTTTCTTTCATCCTGCCAAGGAGTTTTGGACCTCATTTTAATCAGTGTTACATGCCCGTGGCACAGTCCGTTGCCTGGCTGCAGGAGACTTGCTAAAAATTAAGCTGTCTTTGTGTATTTCCTCACAGGGGCTTTGATTCATTTACAAGTAGTCCTGGTATGGGCACATTGATTATCCAGGTAATCCATTATCATTAATCTAACTAATTGCAGCTCTGTATCATGGGCTTATTCTTAATTGCTTTCCCTGAGGTTTCATGCACTGAAAGTACAAACCTCATTTCGTGGCTCGGTGGGTAACACTGTCGCCTCACAGCAAGAAGATTCTAAGTTCGGTTCCCAGGTGGAGCGATACGAGTCCTTTCTGTGTGTTCTCTCCGTGTTTGCATGGTTTTCCTCTGGGAGCTCCGGAGTGTAAGTAAGGTGAACTGAGGAGTCATGTGTAACCTGTAACTACCTGCCCTACTATAGTGTATAACATGACATTACAACCCCAATGAACAAACAACAACAACAAACCCTATTTCCAAAGAAGAGTCAAGGGTGAGAAACGAAAGAGAAAATGACATATTTGAATACCCCAGCAAGTAATGGGTGAGGGGGCCTATCTTTTAGGCTATGTCTGGAACATGGCCGCCATCTTGAAAGCCACCATATTGGATCAAGGGCAAGTTTTTCCAATGGAAAGCTGATCATATAGCATATCAAAGAAGACCAGAATTTTCTCAGAAATTGATTGACGCAATCAGATTTGCAATATCTCTTGTTGTTCAAAAGTTATCAACACAAAGTTCAAAACTTTTGTTGTTCGTTACAGGTAACTGAAGATGGAATTGACAAAAGAAGAGAGGATTGAGGTGATTCTGATGTCTGGGGTATGGGCAGCTGCCGTATCATTGGTTGTGACTTCAACAACCGACACCCTGAAAGACCACCAATTTCACACAGCACTGTTGCATCCCTCGTAGCCAAATTCAGAGAAACCGGGATTGTGCACAACAAGCCGCGTAGCGGTCGTCCGAAGACCGCTACCGACGAAGAAACCTCAACAGTGGTTTTGGCAGCATTTGCAAAAAAAAAAGTCCATGACGCGGCACGCGACGTCTCGCAGCAGAATGTGGTGTCAGCCAGTCATCCCTTGTACGGATTCTACATACCAATAAGTGACACCACTTCAAGATCCAGCTGCAGCAGAAACCATCAGAAGATGACCCTGATAGACGTGTCAAGTTCTGCAGCTGGCTTTCAAGATGCTCCAGACATAGCCTAAAAGATGTTCCAGACATAGCCTAAAAGTTGTTCCAGACATAGCCTAAAAGATAGGCCCCCTCACCCATTACTTGCTGGGGTATTCAGATATGTCATTTTCTCTTTCGTTTCTGAAGTAAAAGAGTGTCCTGCAACTTTGACTCACCCTGTATTTTGTAAATAGAAACATTAATAATTTGATGCCTGTAACACACTTCAAAAAGTTGGGAAACGTTTATAGAATAATCTAGTTACAGCATTTCACAATAAGAAAGTGAACTGGTAACATGTGAGGGCACCATAATTGGATATAAAAGGAGGATCCACCAAGGGATCAGCCTTTACTAACAAAAATGGGTCATGGTACACCACTTTGTATCAAACTTCAGTAAAGAATTGCCAATCAGTTCAGTCTTTCACCATCTACTGTTCATAATATTGTGAAAAGATTTAGGGAATCTGAAGAGATCTCAGTCTAGAAAGCACTGTTGAATGTGCATGATCATACATTGATCAGCCATAACATTAAACCCACCTCCTTGTTTCTACACTCACTGTCCATTTAATCAGTTCCACTTACCATATAGAAGCACTTTGTAGTTCTACAATTACTGACTGTAGTCCATCTGTTTCTCTACATACTTTTTTAGCCTGCTTTCACCCTGTTCTTCAATGATCAGGAGCACCACAGAGCAGGTATTATTTAGGTGGTGGATCAATCTCAGCACTGCAGTGACACTGGTGTGTTACTGTGTGGTACTGGTATGAGTGGATCAGACACAGCAGCCCTGCTGGAGTTTTTAAATACCGTGTCCACTCACTGTCCACTCTATTAGACACTCCTACCTAGTTGGTCCACCTTGTAGATGTAAAGTCAGAGACGATCGCTCATCTATTGCTGTTGTTTGAGTTGGTCATCATGTTGGTTGAGTTGGTGGACTATTCTCAGTCCAGCAGTGATGGTGAGGTGTTAAAAAACTCCAGCAGCGCTGCTGTGTCTAATCCACTCATACCAGCACAACACACACTAACACACCACCACCATGTCAGTGTCACTGCAGTGCTGAGAATGATCCACCACCCAAATAATACCTACTCTAAGTTGGTCCTGTGGGGGTCCTGACCATTGAAGAACAGCATGAAAGTGGGCTAAAAAAGCATGCAAAGTATCATATGGACTACAGTCAGTAATTGTAGAACTACAAAGTGCTTCTATATTGTAAGTGGACAGTGAGTGTAGATACAAGGAGGTGGTTTTAATGTTATGGCTGATCGGTGTATAGCCACATGAGCTAGGGATTACTTAAGAAACCCATTGTCCCCAACACAGTCCGCCACTGCATCAAGAAATGCCATCGGAAATTCTATTACACAATGAGAAAGCCGTACATCAATTCTATGCAGAAACACCTCTAAGTTCTCAAAGCACAGGCTCATCTCAGATGGTTGGAAAGACAGTGGTTAGATGAGTCCACACTTCAGCTAATTTTTGGGAAAAAAACAGACAATGTGCCAAAGATGAAAGAAACCATCCAGACTGTTATCAGTGAAAGGTGCAAAAGCCAGGGTCTGTCATGGTATGGGTCACTTGCATATGTGTGAAGGTACCATTGACACATTGAGACATGCAACGTCTTCTCCCAGGATTATTCGATATAATATCATACCAAGCTAATATACTCTGTGTTCCAGGGTCCTGACAAATGCATTTATTTGTTTTGTCTTTTTGCACTTTCCATTCCTGTCTTCATCTATCTTATGGTCCTGATAAACTAATTTTAATGTATAAAACATGCAAACTTGTAACGAACAAAAAAAACCACACATTTGTTGATGCAATTTCATTTAGTACAAAGCACAAAGTGTCATTTAATGCCAGTAGTGTAATTGAGGGTCTACACTAATCAGAGGAAAGAGCAAGCATAATCTGATATGTAATTTGCCCAATGGCTGCAGCTGTGTTGCGAAATAAATTATGCTAATCGGGACACAAAGAAACTGTAAACTGTCAACGTTTTTGAAATGTCAGAATTAATTGGAGAAAATAGATTTGCACGTCATCTTCCGCCTCTTTTTTAACTCACTCCTGCCAGCTGAAATGCACTTCATATCTGCATTCTTGCACACGTTTACTAAATGCCATTTATAGTCAGCTTCAGAATTACTCACACCCATAGCATTAAAACCACCTCCTTGTTTCTACACTTACTGTCCATTTTTATCAGCTCCACTTACCATATAGAAGCACCTTGTAGTTCTACAATTACTGACTGTAATCCATCTGTTTCTCTACATACTTTTTTTAGCCTACTTTCACCCTGTTCTTCAATGGCCAGGACTCTCCAAGGACCCCCACAGAGCAGGTATTATTTAGGTGGTGGATCATTCTCAGCACTGCAGTGACACTGACATGGTGGTGGTGTGTTAGTGTGTGTTGTGCTGGTATGAGTGGATCAGACACAGCAGCGCTGCTGGAGTTTTAAAATACCGTGTCCACTCACTGTCCACTCTAGTAGACACTCCTACCCAGTTGGTCCACCTTGTAGCTGTAAAGTCAGAGATGATCGCTCATCTATTGCTGCTGTTTGACTTGGTCATCTTCTAGACCTTCATCAGTGGTCACAGGACGCTGCCCACGGGGCGCTGTTGGCTGGATGTTTTTGGTTGGTGGACTATTCTCAGTCCAGCAGTGACAGTGAGGTGTTTAAAAACTCCATCAGTGCTGCTGTGTCTGATCCACTCATACCAGCACAACACACACTAACACACCACCACCATGTCAGTGTCACTGCAGTGCTGAGAATGATCCACCACCCAAATAATACCTGCTCTGTAGTGGTCCTGGGAGAGTCCTGACCATTGAAGTACAGCATGAAAGCAGGCTAACAAAGCATGCAGAGAAACAGAAAGACTACAAAGTGCTTCTATATGGTAAGTGGGGCTGATAAAATGGACAGTAAGTGTAGAAACAAGGAGGTGGTTTTAATGTTATGGCTGATCTGTATAAACAAAGCTGAACACATTGAGTTTAAGGGTACAAATTTCTCCACGAAGTGCGTTGAGTTTAAAAGATTTAGAGTTTAAGCAACGTTGAGTTACAAGATACCACTGTATTCAAGGTAACAGGTTCATGATTGGGTATAAAAGAAGGATCCACCAAAGGATCGGTCTTCAATTTAGCCACTGCTGGCTTAAATTCCTGCCACATCATAATCACACTAAGTAACTCCAAAATTCTTATTCTGTTCCTTATAATCTATTTGGAGGTGGACTTGGAGGTGCTATGGATTGATGTCTTGGTGCATTAGCCAATTGCGCCTGAGCTTTAAATCACAAACTAATAACCTGACAGGCTCCATTAGGTTGTTCTTACAAAGAGCAAAATTCATACTTGCATCAATTTGGGAGGCCAGGCTCTTAAGGGACAAATCATCCTCTCGACAAGTACCATGGTTGACTGTAGGAATACTGTTCTGATTGTGAAATGCAGATATATGATCCAGATATTAGAAAAAAATAAATAAATAACAAAAAATAAACCACGTGCCGCTCAGTGCTAGCACACCAGAGCTGGGATTTCGAATACATCCGTCTGGGCTGGGCGACTACATGAAAAACGATTGGCTGTTGTTCACAGGGTGGGACGAGCCGGACCAGGGTTCCTCATAACTGGTGCAATTACGACCTTTGCTGGCTGATTGATGGTGCCTGCGCAGGGTGTGGCTCTCCATGCACAAGGCTGATCAGCATATGAACTTGCCTCCTGCAGGTGAAAAGATGCAGTCGGTACCGCACACGTGTCGGAGGGGGCGTGTGTCAGTTGCGAAGCTCCTTAGTCAGCAGTGGAGGGTAGTATTGGTCGAGCTGAAGCATAATGCAATCAGGGTAATTGGATACGACTAGATTAGGGAGAAAATTGGGGTCTCAATGGTACCTTCATACATTCCATAAATGCTTTTGCACCTTTTCACTAAAAGGAGTCTGGATGGTCCTTTCTGTCTCGCATAAAGAAATGTGGACTGATCTGACCACAGCACACTTTTCTACTGTCTTTTAGTCCTTCTAAAATAAGCTCAGACCCAGAGAACTCTGGGCTTTTTAGCTTAGAATTGATGTATGGCTTTTCCTTTGCATAATGGAGTTTCAGGTTGCATTTCTTGATGGAGCAGCACACTTTCCAAAGTACTCCCAAGCCCATACGGCTATATTTATTACTGTGGCATGGCGGTTTCTCATGCAGTGCCATCCGAGGGCTCATTGGTCACACAAATTCCCCACCGTTCTGTAAATGGAGTTTGTATTCTGATACCTAGTGAGCTCTGTACATAGACAGCATTTTACATTATCCTACACGCACTTCCAAGAAGAAGGCTGGCTTAATTTCTGAATGCCTCAAAATGCTGCCTACCGAGATACCTTATTCTGAGCGATATTCTGACTGAATAACTAGAAAGCTCTGTGTGCTTCCTCACCTGCCAAGGCAATCCCAGCATTCAGTATGACAACTTTTCTTACAAATAAGTTCTAATATGGCGGACAGAAACGGAGCAGCGAGCGGAGTTATTTTTATCAAGGAGTACAAGTGTAATTTATTTGCAATTTTGGGTTTGCCAGTGACAGTTTTCTGTACACAGAGGGAGATTTAAGCTGGCATGGTAGCAGGTTTTGTCGCCTCAACCCATTGGTTTGAATGGCCTGAGGCTAACTGTGTTGGCTTATGCCTAGTTCACACTACACGATTTTTGCCCTGATTTTCGCTCGCCGACTGGTCAGCGCTAGATTTGCCATCTCGGGAGCAACTCGGCGTTCACCCGGCGATCGAAACTCGGCTCTCAATCGCTATGTGTGAACTGCTCAACAACTCGATCGGAGCGGTTCGTCGAGCACTGGAGATAAATATGTAGCTTGCTAGATATCTGGATATGAGTCGGCCGACTGGCAATGAGTGCTATGTCGAACAGCCAATGAGAACGCAAGATACGGGGTGAGGGGAAACACAGGGGAGGAGTTGTAAAAAGGTGGGACAGGGACGCACACTCAAGTTTTACAGTATTTCTGACCTTATTGTTCTCTATAAAACATCAACACTGCATTGCAAAAAAACATTTATTAACCTTCAACTCACTATAGAACAAACAATCCTTGCTGGCCACATTGCCCAATTCACGCAGATTCATTTATTTTTCCTCTTTTCTTTTACGCTTTAACTTTGATCACTCGCCTACTTGTTGACGTGCATTTTTGGACGTGGTATCATCAAACCCCTCGACACTTCTTGCGTGACAAAACGTAGTTTGGGAGACCAGAGAAGCTCGTCTGAGATTCCAGTTGGTGATACACACTAAGAAAATGAAGTCTGAATTTGTACTTAAAAGAGTACAAAGGCTTGTCGCTGGGGCTGTACCCTCTTTATGTACAATACAGTACCCTTCATTGCTGGTCCTATTTTGTACCCATGTTTTTGGTACCCCTTAAGGTACTATTAGGTACCCTAAGAGGCTAAAATGTACCTTTAAACTATGGTACAAATGTGTACCCTTTTCCAAAGGTACAAACATGTTCTTTTAGCCATTTTGGACCTTATAGTGACTAAAATGTACCAGAAACATACCCACTTTTTCAATGTCTGTCAAGGTTGTTTATTTAGTGGCAAACAAACAATTCGAGACAAGACCATTACAAAGACAAATTCATATTAACGTAGCTTTGTTTATAAAAGTGAAATTTAAAACAAAGACCTGCCCACCTTCACTGTTATTTTAACCATTTGATTAAAATTTGTCAACAGTATAAAGAACAAATTAAAAGTAAAATAGTAAAATGTCATTATTGCAATTTTAAAAGTGTATTTCATCCAAACATGTTAGAATTAAAGTGTACACAGAAAAAAACCATTTCAACCACCAAACCTGCACCCTCCTCTGCAATAAAAAAAAAACCCTGACATCTAGAACAGCTTCACATATAGCATCAACATACACATTTGATATTATGGCAACAGTTTTTATATGAATGAAAAAAGGTTTTACTAAAAACATTGACAATGCTGTGTTCCTATGTGCTTAGACCGAATACTTCTTTGACACAAAAAGATTATCATCAACTGAATATGTATCAAGAGCTTGATGATCAAGTTTCGTTTCTGGACTTTGTACAGTCACCAGGGTAAACGTTCTATGTGGACATTTTGTGCACTGGTGCATTGGACACATGGCTGGTTCAGTACAGAAGGTTGATCACTCGAGTCACAGTTACTGGCATTGGCTTTTCTCCGTCCTCCTTAACATTTAGAATGCACCTTTGGAGAAACATCATTGTTTTTCAGGTGTGCAGGGTATGCAATTTTGATGGCAAAATACGTACAGACAGTTGTGATAAAGGCCTCATCTATTGCAGCACAAGAGCAAACCTCAACTCCATCAACCTTCACCACACTCTGACTTCGTCTACAAATGGTGGTTTTCCAGTCCTGGTCTTTCAGCTGAATTGTTGGATATGGGGTTGTAGGTTCACCCTATAGAGAAACAAAGACAGTGCACCACTAATGCAAAGAACCATTTTTTCTGCCTGTGGTCATCTCTACAGCCTAATTAAGCTACTGTTATTCTGAGTGAACATTTCTGATATTACTAAAAAGTCATAATGTGATGCCTGTAGCAACAAACTGCAAAACACATGCGTTTATAGGAGTCAGCTAACATGGAGTCTTAATACTGCATCCAAATCACCTAAAAGCTAATGGCATCCACTTATGGAGACTATTCAGCCTACTAAAAAATTAAGTTAGTGTGTGTGTTGGTGGGCATGGATTAAAATGCATGACAACTAATTAGATCAGGTAACATGCAATAAAAGGCCATCCAGATTTTATCAAGTGTGGCTATGTCAGTTTTTGTGGCACCAGTTTCTTACCTCTCTAAAAGTAATGAGGTGGTCAATGTTCTCCCTGAAGATGGATGGTAAAAGAACAAGTCTACCCCTAAAGTCAATGCCTACATCATGAAGAAAAATGTGCTTTAATAACAATCCCACATAAACAACTTATTCAAAAGCACAGAAGCAACTAGGATTTGGGTCAAAAACACAACCTGGGAGGTCCTCAGTCAGGGCTTCCTCTCTCACTTCCATGTATAGTTTTTTCAACGATAACGTCCCCTTGACTAGTTCAACAAATTAGGGAGTACAGATGTAAATCCTTCACTGAAGCGCCGACATATGTTCACCGTCAAAGGATGGATTGCATCAACCTCATCACACAACTAAGATAAAAGCAGAAAATATACAAATATTTTGTTGATAACACAAGCTTCATTTGAATATTGCAACAAAATTTATCAATAGACAAACTTAAGAATAAAAAACTAGAATCGGAAAAGCCCATTAGACAAAGGGATGCATCATATAGCAAAATGCTAAAATATAAAATCTAGCATGTCAATCAATCACTTGCCAACCAACAGCTTACAATTATGTTATGTTAATGTTATTTCACTTACCACTGGAACTGTTCTTAAAAAGGGGTATTTGGTCAAGATGTTTTCAATAGCCATTCCTTCTGCTATTTCTCGATGCCACCATGCAAAGGTCTTCTTCATGCGGTCCTTCACGGTCAACAAATCAGGTTGTGTCTTCCTATACTGGTCATGCACTACCTTAACATGGGCCTCAACAGATGCAGCATCCTCTCCAACAAGGATTTCTTGAACAAAAACACAAGTTACCAGTAAAAATGCTGTGGATTACTCATTTATTAAACACCCCTTTCTAGGAGTGTAACAAGATCTCACAAGATTAGAACGTAATATTTTAAATCAAGTGAAAAGCTGTCTCAAGACTAGTGGACAAGTAACTTACATTGTGTACTGTGCAATCATTTCATAGAGTGTTCTAATAATTTTGTTTCGATCTCTTGGAACCTTTTCACAATGCTTTTTGGCATCCAGGCGGCTGTGGACATCTTTTGGAAAACGTAAAATGGATATGATGGCAGGCAGTCATTGGCAAACTGTCTCTTTTCTGCAAAATAAGAAAGAAATAACTGTCTCCAACTACAGATACAGGTTGATTGTTAAACTCAAAACTAAAAACAACTGGTGCCAACTGGAAGAACAGAGGCTGGTTTAATCACATTTAACTTGATAAGTAAGTAAAAAAAATAAGGCACTGCAAACAGATGGTTAATACAGTACATTTTTGAAAAATAGTATCAATTAATAAAGATGCTTACCATTCATTCTGAATCAGGTGTACTTCTTCTGTTGTGACTTCTTCCACATTAAGAGTTATCTCCTTGTACCGACACACAAAGTCTCTAAATTTTAATTGTTTTTTGAAAGACTTGTCAAAAAGATAGGCAATCATGGCTTCTGCAAGTTCACGGTCCAGTCTCTCCGTCCACATTGTTGTCTAAAATGGGTGAAAAAAGATTGGCATTACATTAGTCTTGTAGGTAAAGGTCAAAAGCTAAATAAATTTACAACTGGCAGGTAGTTTTGCTATTTAAACATAATCAAACATAATACCATTTTCAATGCAGTTTAGAATGTAGTGATGTACAAAACTATAGTACTTTTGCAACTCAAAACATTTTACAGTACAAGGGCTGGATCCAAAAATTCGACTGTTCATCGAATACGGCCTGTGTGTTTAATTTTAGACTTTAAATATTTTATAAATATAATAAAACACTGAGTAAACACGAAGCAAGCAAATACGCTAAAATAAAGGGCTATAGTTCAGCAATTTTCAAAGAGGAATAATTTTAAATCCTGCCTCTGAATACTGGCATGATAACACTTAACTTTTCTGATAAAACAGGTTTAAATGAGACCAGTCACAGAAGGTTTAAAATACAGTCTGTTTTTTGGTTTACTCTTGCAGCTTAAATTAGGTTAACTTAACTTAGGTTAACTAAAGTGTACATTACAGCAAGACATGTAACATCATATGCAAGTAAATTAAAATATTGTGTTAAATCCAAGTTCTGCTGAACCATCGCTAAGCTTTCTTTGATTCGATTCTTTTGAGTTCACAAATCGATTCGAATCGGTAACAGTGAATCCACAACAGAATGAATTCGGTGAACCGGACATTAAAACAGAACCGATTCAGTCAAAAGATTATTTTCATCGCTGCACAATGTTTACACATTGCACATATTTAACAAACGTTAGCTACTCCAGCACTCAAAGCAGCAAGACAGCCATCAAGCACCTTAACACCGTGTGGTGTTATGATATTAAACTACTGGCATACAAGTTATGGAAATGTAAAACACAATCCATGTTCACTTGCGCGAATTCTGTAACATTAATGAGGCTTACCATTCACAGGTGTACGTCACTACGTTAACCAGCCAGCGTTCGCTGTTGAACGGCCGATACATTCCTTCCTAAATCACATCACTATTTACCACGTTTACTCACCTTTTTTGCTCAGTTTTTCAATTTTCCTCAACCACGTCTTAGAACATGGGAGCAGACTAATGTGACTACACACGTTATATGAACAATTCTGGCTTTGTGTGTTACAATAAGCTTACGTATTAAGTAATGAGAATTTAATTAAAATTGACGGTGCTAACAATTATCTCTAAACCTTCACTGACGAGGTAAATTAGCTAACGTTAAAGTTAACTAATTCACTACCATTGGATTAGCTAGCCAATATTAAAGTAATTTATGAACAGTATAGAACACTTACCTCTAAATTTCTGAGCTTCCTCCGATGTTATATTAATGTCTGCTTCCACCAGCTTTTTCAAAAGAACCTCTGTTGTAAGTTCCCTCAACGCCGTTCTTAATTAACCTCTCGAGTCGCGCAGGTGAGCGACCGTTAAAAATTAAAATTTGAAGTGGAAGGTCAGGGTTGCCAGAGTGCTACAGTGGTTTCCAGCGAAAATGCAGAGGTGCATTAAAAATGCCCAAAAAATACACATAAAACTACCGATGTTCAGTATTTCAACAGTATTAAACAAGTTAAAACAATATGGCCTGATAATAAACTGCTGATATCTTAAACATGTACAACGTATTAGGTTTTTAATGTATTTATTATTGTTTGGTCAAAAACCACCCAATCTGGCAACACAGGGGAGGGCTGTTTTCATTAGGGCTTATTTTAAAGCATAAAGAAACCTTAAAGAGAAAACTTAATGTTGTTTTCTGATTTCATTTTAAGTAAGTTTAAAAATAAGCCTTAAGGAAAATCTTAACTTAAGGTGTTTTGTGCAACTGGGCCCTGACCCTTGTGTATGCACTGACACAGCAAAGGTCATGGGATGGTAATAAGTTGATTATTACTGACAATGATCTGCCACCCAAATAATAGCTGTGTGGTCCTGTGGCTGACCTGATCAAAGAAGAACAGTGAGATAAATAGGGCTAAAAGTACAGAGAAATATATATAACACATCTTCCTAATTAATTTATATACTGCTAATTATATAAATATTATAAAATACAAAATATTAATAAACATGACTTCAAACCTATACAATCGTTAAATATATCTTGTGGGATAATTTGCTGCAGTGTCTTAATTCTGTGCTAATGCTGCAGTCTATCCTGAAAGTACCTTTAGTTGGTGGTTAAAAGGTACAAATCTGTACCTTTTGCTGTAATGAAAGACTTTGTACCTTATCAGAAAACCAAAAGGTTCACATGTGACCCTAAAAAGTACAATATTATACCTTTAAGGGTACATTTGTGAAAAGTGTACCTCTGAGTACAAGACAGTACTTATATCGTACCTCTGTTTTTTAGTGTGTAGATGGTGTAGTGTGAAACCCCCCATCACCGACCAGTCGTGTAGTGTGAAAGCCACGCCGACTTGAAAGACTCCCGATTACAAGAGATCCAGTTGTGTAGTGTAAACTGTACAGTGACTTGATGGCTTGGAAAGATGTGTAGTGTGAACTTGGCATTAGTAAGCGAAAACTGCGGTAGTAAGTGGGGACAGCCGATGATGTAATCTCTGTCTAAGTAGAGCGTCCAAATAATCTGCCGTCTAAAGTTTGATGTCAGTTAGAATCCTCACAACTGTCTTGCTGCCTTGGTAGGCAATGAGCAGCAAGGCAGCTCACTAGGTTTTCAGACAGACCCAGTGTGTGTTGCTTGTTTGAACCTTTTAGCCTACTAATTGCTGCAAAGCTTTTAAATGACGTTTAGAATCAGAGGTCAGTTACTGTAAAATTAAATAATTGGTAATACAGTGGTACCTTGTACCTCGACGTCACCTAAAGTCGAAATCTTTGAAACTCGGCGCACTTCATCATGAAATTTTATGTCAAAGTGCGAATATGAGACGAATCCGCATTTGTGTGGAATAACCATCAAATTCACTCTGAAAGCTCCACATGTATCTGTGTTTAGCTGGAATGTCCGCTAGTTTCACTTTTAAACTTGTGTTATAGCTTTGGGTGCTGAGAAATAGTGAGAGTCAGCTTTTCCAAGTCTAAAATGCTCATTGTTGAGAACGACACAGGTACATTAAGCCTCTCTTAATTACTACTGCTCATGCTACCAATAGTGACACAGACACTAACAAAATGTAAACCTAGTTTGTGGTCACCACCAGCAAAGCCATTCCCTTTCTAGGGGTTGTTTGCTTAACTGATTTACAATCACTAATGCTTCCTAACTGGACAGATTAATATTCCTGAAGTTGACCCTGCAGTGTACCCATGCGTATGCCCTGACTATTATGACCACCAGCTAATATCCAGAGTAACCAGCAGGTGCAGCACAGACAGCAGCTACACGTGCCGGGAGTGACTCAATAAGGTCCTGGTAGGTTGTCGCAGGTATTTAGAGCCATGCTGACTGCAGTGCATCCCACAGCTGCTGGAGGGGGTGTGGGGGAGGATCCACAGAGCGAACATGATGATCGAGGTGGTCCCACAGATGCTCAATTGAGTTCAAGTCTGGGGAATTAGGGGACTAGGGTAGTATTTGGAAGTCTTGGTCATGCTCTTTCAACTAGTGTGAGACATTTCTAGCCATGTGACATGTCGTATTGTCTTGCTGGAAGATCCCATCTGCTCCAGGGAAGACAATTTTACCCATGGTACTTTCACCCATGACAGCAACAAAGGATATACACTGATTAGCCATAACATTTCTACACTCACTGTCCATTTTATCAGCTTCACTTACCATATAGAAGCACTTTGTAGTTCTACAATTACTGACTGTAGTCCATCTGTTTCTCTGCATGCTTTGTTAGCGCCCTTTCATGCTGTTTTTCAATGGTCAGGACCCTCACAGGACCACCACAGAGCAGGTCTTATTTAGGTGGTTGATCATTCTCAGCACTACAGTGACAATGACATGGTGGTGGTGTGTTAGTGTGTGTTGTGCTGGTATGAGATGAGACATAGCAGCGCTGCTGGAGTTTTTAAATACCGTGTCCACTCACTGTCCACTCTATTAGACACTCCTACCTAGTCGGTCCACCTTGTAGATGTAAAGTCAGAGACGATCGCTCATCTATTGGTGTTGTTTGAGTTGGTCATCTTCTAGACCTTCATCAGTGGTCACAGGACGCTGCCCACATTGCGCTGTTGGCTGGATATTTTGGTTGGTGGACTATTCTCAGTCCACCAGTGACAGTGAGGTGTTTAAAAACTTCATCAGTGCTGCTGTGTCTGATCCACTCATACCAGCACAACACACACTAACACACCACCACCATGTCAGTGTCAGTGTAGTGCTGAGAATGACCCACCACCCAAATAAAACCTGCTCTGTAGTGGTCCTGTGGGGGTCCTGACCATTGAAGAACAGCACGAAAGGGGGCTCACAAAGCATGCAGAGAAACAGATGGACTACAGTCAGTAATTGTAGAACTACAAAGTGCTTCTATATGGCAAGTCCATTGAGAGGTGTGTCCAAGGTCTTTGTGGCATTGAGAGGGTAGAGATTGGCCATGGCGCCTGTAGGGAGCACTCTAGGGTCATTAGCTTAGGCACATACAAAGCAGAATTTAGCATTTACCCTGTTTTATTCACTTATACCCCTTTTCCACCAACGTGGAACTTGATTTTGAACCAAAATAAGAGGTTCCAGACAGTAAACTTAGGTTTTTCAGTGAGACCCATGGCATCATCTGTGGGTGTGTCAAGTTGTAGAGGTTTGGGTGCATTCACATGAGAAGCTGCAAAACCGCTTTCCTATGCACTTCAATTATTTGAAGTTCACCTGATTGAATTTTGAGCCAGTTTGCCCCTGATATTTTCAACGCGACGCCCACCGTTGATGACATGACACATCCCTGGCTCCCAAAACTGGTGGAAACATGGGCCGGTTCTTTAAAAAAGTTTGAAGAAACCCGAACAGAACCGGTTCAAGAACCAGAGTTCTTTTGGTGGAACAGCGCCATCAGTGCTCTCATTGCTGCCGCCACCCCTACACCCGTGCCTTCCATCATGAGGTACGCGCTGTTGTTGTCGAAAGTAGGAAGTGACTAACTGTCTGAAACAGACTCCATAAAGGTGGCAGGCGTCATGCCCAACATCCTCTAGTGGAACCTGTGCTCACAGCCCGGCACCATGCAGGTTGATTGGTGTTTACCAGAGAGCACCAGAATTTGCAGGTCTGCCATCGGTGCCCTGAAGTCTCCCAGGACACCGTCTGTTGATATCTCTTTCTCATTGCTGCTGCCACCCCTACCCTCACCCCAACACAGAATGCCTCTATTCGTCTGCTAGAGGTGAGACCCCACAGACCGCACTGTTGCGTGCAGAGAGCCACGCACTGCCACCCATGAACAGCTGCCCCCCTGCAAGCACCCTGACCACACAGCAGAGGTTGTATTTGCCCAGAGACAAGGATCCTTGGTGTCCTACGAAGAGCTGAGATTCGAACGCTGATGGGCTAGAATATTTCACCACTGTGCCACTCAAGAACCATGATCCATATACAATGGTACCTTAAAACTCAACGTCAATTGGTTCTGGGAGTGGCATTGAATTTAAAAGAAGTTGAGTTTAAAGGTATTTTTTCCCATAAGGATGTATGGGAAACCTGTTAATGTGTTCCATGGTCCCGTGGAACTGCATATACAGTATTTTAGGTTAATGTAAAATAATGGGGTTGTTTTTGACACTTATACATTGAAAATAACACAAATATAGAGGTTAAACAATTGAAAACAGTTAAAAATTAACAGTAAATACAATAAAACCCGCACGTTACTTTTACTTCTTTATTGTTTCCTTATGCTTCTTAATCATGGAGATGCTTGATCTTGCAATACCGTATACCTTAACGAGTTCAGTAAAGGCGCATTCACATGATAAGTGGCAAAACCGTTTATGCACTGGCTGTGCCAATATTTCCTATGGAGTGTGATGGTGCACAAAGCTTAACGTGACTTATTGTACTAAAACAACAGGTGAGGAATTTCATTAGTGGCGAAAACTTATGAGCAGTAATAATTAAGCGAGGTTTAGTGTTCCTATGTCGTTCTTTTAATACATTGTCATATTAAGCTTTTTTTTTTTTAATGCATTTTCTCCCCTTTTTCTCCACCTTTAGCGCGTCCAACTACCCAATTGCGTCATGCTTCCTCTCTGCCTATGCCGATCCCTGCTCAGACCGAGGAGATCGAAGCTAACCCACGCCCCCTCCAACACGTGGGCAGCAAGCCGTATGCATCTTATCACCCACACATTGACGAGTGTTGTGCCACCTAGCGTTGTGTACGGAGACCCACACCCTGAGAGCACTCTTTCCTCATCTCTGTGCAGGCGCCTCTAATCAGCCAGCAGAGGTCATAATTGCACCAGTCTGACAGAGAGAGACCTATATCCGGCTTAGTCCCGCCCATCTGAACAACAGGCCAATCGTTGTTCATGTGACCACACAGCCCCAGTTGGCAAGGCAGAGCTGAGATTCGATACGATGTATTCGGGTTCCCAGCTCTGGTTGCAGCGTGTGTTTTTACCGCTGCGCCACCTGAGCGGCCATGTTAAGCTTTTTTTAATGATAAGCGTTTGAGACTCTTTTGGAAAAGCTGATTATCATAATTTCTCAGCACCCCGAGCTATAACACAAGTGAAACAGAAGGGAAATCCAGTTAAACACAGATACATGTGGATGCTTTCAGAGTGGATTTGACGGTTATTCCACACAAATGCAGATTCGTCTCATTCGCACTTTGATGACGTTCAGTCACACACATGTCGAGTTTAGGGGTACAAATTTCTCAAAGAAGGGCATTGAGTTTCAAAGATTTCGAGTTTAGGGAACATTGAGTGAGAAGGTACCATTGTATTTGCCTATTGAAATGGAAGGTAGGCCACCAATAGTTTCCAGAGAAGAAATGACAAGTTCTCATAACTCCTGGGTGGCTTGTACAGTGGGGCCAAAAAGTATTTAGTCAGCCACTGATTGTGCAAGTTCTCCTACTTAGAAAGATGAGAGAGGTCTGTAATTTTCATCATAGGTACACTTCAACTGTGAGAGACAAAATGAGAAAAAATCCAGGAAATCACATTGTAGGATTTTTAAAGAATTTATTTGTAAATTATGGTGGAAAATAAGTATTTGGTCACCCACAAACAAGCAAGATTTCTGGCTCTGATGAATGACCTGATGAATGACCTGATGAATGACCTGCAGAGAGCTGGGACCAAAGTAACAAAGGCTACCATCAGTAACACACTACGCCGAGAGGGACTCAAATCCTGCAGTGCCAGGCGTGTCCCCCTGCTTAAGCCAGTACATGTCCAGGCCCGTCTGAAGTTTGCCAGAGAGCATATGGATGATCCAGAAGAGGATTGGGAGAATATCATGTGGTCAGATTAAACCAAATTGGAACTTTTTGATAAAAACTCAACTCGTCGTGTTTGGAGGAAGAAGAATGCTGAGTTGCATCCCAAGAACACCATACCTACTGTGAAGCATGGGGGTGGAAACAAGGGGACAGGACGACTGATCCGTGTTAAGGGAAGAATGAACGGGGCCATGTATCGTGAGATTTTAAGCCAAAACCTCCTTTCATCAGTGAGAGCATTGAAGATGGAACGTGGCTGGGTCTTCCAGCATGACAATAATCCCAAACACACCGCTCGGGCAACGAAGGAGTGGCTCCGTAAAAAGCATTTCAAGGTCCTGGAGTGGCCTAGCCAGTCTCCAGACCTCAACTAAACTAAATACTTTTTCGGCCCCACTGTAGCTAACAACCTGTGCGCCCTAGAGTTGAACCTACATTATGCTATTATGTGTGGGACATACACCTTCTCAGTGGGTGTGTCACAGGGTCTGGGATAAACAGGTATGAATAATTTATTTGCTTAGATTTGTATTTGTTTAATTGTTAATATGTGCACTTATAATATTATATTATTAAACAGTGTCTAGAGGGCCCTAACAGTTCCCCCTCTAGGTTCCAGTGTGATCAAGATCAATGAGAAGGGACAGGGAAGTGTCTTCAGTGTAATTACTTCAGGAAACTCCAGGGAACTGTCTGGAGTGTAATTACATCTGGCCCCAATTGTCTTCTATCATGGGGTTGTACCTTAGTAGTGAAACGTGGGGTTGTACCTTAGTAGTGAAACGCAGGGTTGTACTGGGATCTGATACTGTTTAACTAGTTCTTCTTAAAAAACCTGCTCACTGGTCTGGAGTCAGTCATTCCTGTAACATGATTAGTCACATTATTCGAGAGGTATGGTAAAGGTATGATATAGTGGTTTGGTATAGATGTGACTTACCAGCCTGACAAGAAAACTGACGCAGAGGATGCTCATAAACTACAACCCCAAATCAGAAAAAGTTGGGACAGTATGGAACATGCAAATAAA
Source organism: Trichomycterus rosablanca (assembly GCF_030014385.1). Taxonomy (NCBI): domain Eukaryota; kingdom Metazoa; phylum Chordata; class Actinopteri; order Siluriformes; family Trichomycteridae; genus Trichomycterus; species Trichomycterus rosablanca. Next base: position 10,713,574 of record NC_085989.1, read on the forward strand.
ATAAAAACACAGTGTGTCTTACATTTACTTTCACTTTTATTTGATTACAAACAGGATGAACCTGAGATATTTCATGTTTTGTCTGCTCAACTTCATTTCATTTATTAATAAACATCCATTCCTGCATTTCAGGCCTGCAACACATTCCAAAAAAAGTTAGGACAGGGGCAATTTAGGGCTAGTAATGAGGTGACAACGAAATAATGATGTGATTCCAAACAGGTGATGTCAACAGGTGATTGTAATCATGGTTTGGTACAAAAGCAGCATCCAGGAAAGGCTGAGTCTTTAATAAGCAAAGATGATCAGAGGATCTCCAGTTTATCAACAAATGTGTGAGAAAATGATTGAAATGTTTAAAAACAATGTACCTCAAAGAAAGATTGGAAGGGATTTGCATATTTCTCCCTCTACAGTGCATTAAACAATTCAAGGAGTCGGGGGGAATTTCAGTGCTTAAAGACCAAGGGCGCAAGCTTAAACTGAACGCCTGTGATCTTTGACCCCTAAGATGGTACTGCATTAAGAACCGACACTCAACAATAGCTGATATAACCACATGGGTGAGGGATTACTTTGGCAAACCTTTATCAAGCTCTACAATACAGAGTTACATGCACAAATGTTACTTGAAACTTTACTGTGCAAAAAAAGAAGCCTTATGTTAACCATGTCCAGAAGTGGCGTCGACTTCTCTAGGCTTAGATGATGGACCATCACGCAGTAGAAACATGTATTGTGGTCAGATGAACCAGCATTCCAGGTCTTTTTGGGAAAAATGGACGCCATGTGCTCCGAAGACGAAAAGGACCATCCAGACTGTTATCAGCAACAAGTCCAAATGCCAGGGTCTGACATGGTATGGGGGTTTGTGTCAGTGCCCTTGGCAAAGGTCATTTACACTTCTGTGATGCAGCATTAATGCAGAAAAGTACATTGAGATATTAGAGCAACGTGCTGCACACATTACAAAGGCACGGCTGAGGAAGAAGAGGGTACGGGTACTGGACTGGCCTGCCTGCAGTCCTGACCTGTCCCCAATAGAGAATGTGTGGAGAATTTTGAAACCAAAAATGCGACAACGACGACCCCGTTCTGGAAGAATGGGACAACAGAAAAGCTGAAACACTAAATCACTTGGTCTCCTCGGTGCCAAAACGTCTTTTAAGTGTGGTGAAAATGAATGACAACATTACAAAGTGGTAAATGCTTCACTGTTCCAACTTTTTTTGGAATGTGTTGCAGGCCTGAAATGCAGGAATGGATGTTTATTAATAAATTAAATGAAGTTGAGCAGATAAAGCATGAAATATCTCAGATTCATCCTGTCTGCAATCAAATAAAAGTAAATGTAAATGTAAAAAACTGTGTATGTATAAAGCTCTACATGGTCTGATTCCAGAGTATCTGTTTGAACTGAGTGCTAATGTACATACTTTTGTCAAATTCAAATGAATTAACAAATCAGATTCTTCTTTTTATTGCCTTTTACTAAACGTCCCAACTTTTCTGGAAATAGGGTTTATAATATCCACAAGAACTAAGGAGGCAGGAAAACAGGGTTCCTGCAAGGACATTTAGGGTTCACACAACACTGGGAAGAACAAACAAATTAAAGACTGCACAGCAACTGTCTAAACCATTTCTCTTGGTGCTGTGTGCTGTCCTCTTTCTCTCTCTCTTAATTGAAAATGACCTCTAAACAAAGGTTTTCTGCCAATGATGTTGGCACAGCTCTTTGACAGTGATAATGACAGAGGAGAACGAGAATGTGTCTGAGGCAGAGGATACTATTGAAAAGGAAAGACTATGAGGGGTCTTCCTCTGATGAGAATGAGTGTTAGTGTTGACCACTGAAATTCTTCAGTGGTTTGAACTGCAGACAGGAAATGTAGCAGGTGCCAGCTCTGTCTCTACAGTATGACACTTGTTCTGATTTAGGGATGCACATGCCAGGTAATAATTGTAATTATACAGTGGTACCTTGTAACTCGACGTCCCCTAAAATCTTTGAAACTCGACGCCCTTCATGAAGAAATTTGTACCCTTGAATATGAGACGAATCTGCATTTGTGTGGAATAACTGTCAAATTCACTCTGAAAGCGTCCACATGTATCTGTGTTTAGCTGGATTTTCCTTCTGTTTCACTTTTAAACTTGTGTTAGAGCTCAGGGTGCTGAGAAATTGTGAGAATCAGCTTTTTCGAGTCTAAAACACTTATTGTAAAAAAAGCTTGATGTGACTTAATGTATTAAAAGAAAGACATAGAAACATTAAACTTCTCTTAATTCTTACTGCTCATTAGTTCTCTCCACTAATGAAATTCCTCTCTCGTTGTTTTAGTAGAAGGGTGCCCAGTACATTGATCATGATCTCCCAGTTGATCACACAGTATACGCTGGTAGATCGTGCCTCATCTAAACATAACCCCGGAATTGACATAAATTGTTACCATAGCTATGCCTCAGCCCGCCTAAAGCACTGTTAATCTAGAAAGTTTTCATTCATCAGTAGCCAGTGTGCACCATTCTTCCATTTGTAAGCTACACTGTTTGTAAAGATGAGTGCACAACCAAAAACAAAGAAACCAAAAACGGTTCGATTTGGGCAAGAACACTGCGAAGTCAGCTGTTTCGTTCATACATGGAAGAAGCTGACGGAGAATTTTTTAACCCTACAATCTGACATTCATATGAAGTCAAGGGCCTCTGCTGGACAATTTTGGAACTTGCTGGCTGAGGAAAAATATCCAAACATTAAAAAAATGTGCCACATATTTGAGCATTTTTAAATCAACATACTTGTGTGAATCGGCCTTTTCCCACATGAAAATAAATAAGTCTAAATATGGGTTCACCCTTACTGATGAACACTTGGAAGCTACTGTCCAGACTATAAAAATCTGTGTGCAATTCAGTGCAAATCATCAGAATAAGGTTAGTGTGATTTTTCAGTCGCTTGCCCTGTAATACTGAATATCAATAGGCAAGGCAAGGTTATTTGTATAGCACCTTTCATACACAGTGGCAATTCAAAGTGCTTTACATAAGGAAAAATTAAAAGCATTAAAGCATTCCTGAGATCTAGAACCTCAGAAAGACTTCTTGCAAACATTTAGTTACAATTAAGAGAACATGAAATTAAAACGAGAGATAAAAAATTAAGAACATGAAAAACTAAAAGAAAATATAGTAAAATGAGGGCCACACAGACCCAGAGACACACAGACTCTCAGTACATATCAATAAATGGGGGCCACACAGACCCAGAGCCACACAGACTCTTAGTAAATAATAGTAAAAATAGGCCAAAGAGGAAACTAATATAGGAAACTTAAGTGCATTTAAAAACAGCTTTAAAGCTTTTTGAAAAATGATGAGGCCAACCTCGATTATTAAGAAGTGTAAGGAAACAATAAAGAAGTAAAGGTAAAGTGCAGGTTGTTAATGTATTTTTTTAAAATTAATTTTTAACAATTTTTCAATTGTATTTCAGTCTTTTTATATAATATTTGTGTTACTATCAGTGTATTAGTGTCAAAAACAGCCCCATTATTTTACATTAGTCTAAAATATATGCAGTTCCACATGACCATGAAAAGCATTAACAGGTTTCCAATACATCCTTATAGGAAAAAGAACCTTAAAACTTAACGCCTTTTAAACTAGACACCAGTCCCAGAACCAACTGACGTTGAGTTTTAAGGTTCCACTGTATTGCTTTTCTGAAGGTTTAAATTGCTGTGATAAAGCTAGTAAGGTTCAGGAAAACAGAAGGGTTAAACTAATTAGTACTGTTTATGTTGTATATTATTAAATAGTTACACTTTTTTCTGTCAAGTAACTTCTGCTTTCTTTTCACTTATTACTGAACATATGGTAACAGCAAGGTTAGTTCATGAACCTGATTTAAATTGAAAAATCAATGTACAATATTTTAAACTTTTAAACAATTACATCAGACTTTCTTACAGAGTTTATCTCCAATAATATTTGTTAGCCTTGGACTATATACAACCCCAAATCAGAAAAAGTTCGGACAGCATGGAAAATGCAAATAATAATAAAAAAACAGCGTTTCTTACATTTACTTTGACTTTTATTTAATTGCAGACAGGATGAACCTGAGATATTTCATGTTTTATCTGCCCAACTTCATTTCATTTATTAATAAACATCCATTCCTGCATTTCAGGCCTGCAACAGATTCCAAAAAAAGTTGGGACAGTAAAGCATTTACCACTTTGTAATGTTGCCATTCCTTTTCACCACACATTCTCTATAGGGGACAGGTCAGGACTGCAGGCAGGCCAGTCCAGTACCCGTACCCTCTTCTTCCTCAGCCATGCCTTTGTAACCAGTGATAGCTCAGTGGTTAAGGTACTGGACTAGTAAACAGAAGGTTGCCGGTTCAAGCCCCGCCACCACCAAGTTGCCACTGTTGGGTCCCTGAGCAAGACCCTTAACCCTCAATTGCTCATTGTGTAAGTCGCTTTGGATAAAAGCGTCTGCTAAATGCTGAAAATGTAAATGTAATGTGTGCAGCATGTGGTTTTGCATTGTCTTGTTGAAAAATGCATGGACATCCCTGGAAAAGATGACGTCTTGAAGGCAGCACATGTTGCTCTAAGATCTCAATGTACTTTTCTGCATTAATGCTGCCAAAACAGAAGTGTAAATGACCTTTACCAAAGGCACTGACACATCCCATAACATGACACACCCTGACTTTTGGACTTGTTGCTGATAACAGTCTGGATGGTCCTTTTCGTCTTTGGTCTGGAGCACACGGTGTCCATTTGTTCCAAAAAAGATCTGGAATGCTGATTCATCTGATCACAATACACGTTTCCACTGTGTGATGGTCCATCCTAGATGCCTCCGAGCCCAGAGAAGTCGACGCTTTTGTACCAAATAATGATTCTAATCACCTGTTGACATCACCTGCTTGGAATCACATCATATTTAGTTTTTCACCTCATAACAAGCCCTAAATTGCCCCCGTGCCACCTTTTTTTTGGAATGTGTTGCAGGCCTGAAATGCAGAAATGGAGGTATATTAACAAATGAAATTTGAGCAGACAAAACATGAAATATCTTGGGTTCAAACTGTCTGCAATTAAATAAAGGTCAAACTAAATATAAGGAACACTGCATTTTTATTTTATTAGCATTTTCCATACTGTCCCAACTTTTTCTGATTTGGGGTTGTAGCATAAACACCTTGTCTGACTAAGTAAAGTACAAGCACTACCAACACCGGTCAAAATACCATTTGTCTTAATAAGCAGACCCTCTGCACTTGGTGGACAATTTATCACTGATTTATAATTTCCTCAAGGGATAGTGTAACTTGTCTGGTTCAGCAGAGTAGAATCATAGCCTAGATTAATCTGCAATGTCAACTGGAAGTACATGACTCAACATAATGGATTTAGATCCTTCGGCTTTTTTTGCCCCATTTAAACCTACTGTTGAAATTTTTGCAATTGGTGTCTGATGAATACAGGCCGACAGCACAGCTGAGATTCGAACCCTGGATTACAGTAGTGGTGGGTTGGCGAACCAAGTGCCCATTTATTTTTTATCATTAAGAACTTGATCTTATTTAGGTTCTTTAAGGGACTTTATTTCACCTCAACAAATGCTACTAGTTACACCTGGGAACAATGCTTTTAAAGTGTACCTGACTTCCTCTAGCTCTCTTTCTAACATTTTTAAGCTCTTATTACTCAGTCAGTAATTGGCAACAACATTCTTGTCACTGTACTGTGGATGCCACAGGCATGCTATAGTTTCATGTTTTTCTGAGTTCCCCTATCAAAAATTAGCTTCGGGATAAATAAAGTATCCATCCATCCATCCATCCATCCATCCATCCATCCATCCATCCATCCCTCCATCCCTCTATCTATTTATCCATCTATCCATCTATCTATCCATCTATCCTCGTTCCTCTGGTAAGTATTTATGTTGTAATTCACTGGTGGATTGAGTAGCTGGCAGAGTTGCACCCAAGCGCTCTTGCTTTCGGGGATGTGCAGTACCAATGGACATGGCTGCCACAGGGGTTTCACAACAGCCCCACTATTTATATAGGGATTCATAAGTTTGTTTGTTTATTAGGATTTTAACGTCATGTTTTACACTTTGGTTACATTCATGACAGGAAACGGTAGCTACTCACCATACAAGGCCCATCAGTTCACAAGGTCATATCAAACACAGTCATGGGCAATTTTGTATCTCCAGTTCACCTCACTTGCATGTCTTTGGACTGTGGGAGGAAACTGGAGCACCCGAAGTAAACCCATGCGGACACGGGGAGAACATCCACAGAGAAGGGACCCGGACCACCCCACCTGGGGATCGAACCCAGGACCTTCTTGCTGCGAGGCGACAGGGCTACCCTATCTATCTATCTATCTATCTATCTATCTATCTATCTATCTATCTATCTATCTATCTATCTACAGTGCCTTGCAAAAGTATTCAGCCCCCTTGAACTTTTCAACCTTTTGCCACATTTCAGGCTTCAAACATAACGATATGAAATTGTAATTTTTTGTGAAGAATCAACAACAAGTGGGACACAATCGTGAAGTAGAACGAAATTTATTGGATATTTTAAACTTTTTTTAGAAATAAAAAACTAAAAAGTGGGGCGTGCAATATTATTCAGCCCCTTTACTTTCAGTGCAGCAAACTCACTCCAGAAGTTCAGTGAGGATCTCTGAATGATCCAATGTTGACCTAAATGACTGATGGTGATAAATAGAATCCACCTGTGTGTAATCAAGTCTCCGTATAAATGCACCTGCTCTGTGACAGTCTCAGAGTTCTGTTTAAAGCGCAGAGAGCATCATGAAGACCAAGGAACACACCAGGCAGGTCCGAGATACTGTTGTGGAGAAGTTTAAAGCCGGATTTGGATACAAAAAGATTTCCCAAGCTTTAAACATCTCAAGGAGCACTGTGCAAGCGATCATATTGAAATGGAAGGAGTATCAGACCACTGCAAATCTACCAAGACCCGGCCGTCCCTCTAAACTTTCAGCTCAAACAAGGAGAAGACTGATCAGAGATGCAGCCAAGAGGCCCATGATCACTCTGAATGAACTGCAGAGATCTACAGCTGAGGTGGGAGACTCTGTCCATAGGACACAATCAGTCGTACACTGCACAAATCTGGCCTTTATGGAAGAGTGGCAAGAAGAAAGCCATTTCTCAAAGATATCTATAAAAAGTCACCTGGGAGACACACCAAACATGTGGAAGAAGGTGCTCTGGTCAGATGAAACCAAAATCGAACTTTTTGGCCACAATGCAAAACGTTATGTTTGGCGTAAAAGCAACACAGCTCATCACCCTGAACACACCATCCCCACTGTCAAACATGGTGGTGGCAGCATCATGGTTTGGGCCTGCTTTTCTTCAGCAGGGACAGGGAAGATGGTTAAAATTGATGGGAAGATGGATGGAGCCAAATACAGGACCATTCTGGAAGAAAACCTGTTGCAGTCTGCAAAAGACCTGAGACTGGGACGGAGATTTATCTTCCAACAAGACAATAATCCAAAACATAAAGCAAAATCTACAATGGAATGGTTCACAAATAAACGTATCCAGGTGTTAGAATGGCCAAGTCAAAGTCCAGACCTGAATCCCATCGAGAATCTGTGGAAAGAGCTGAAAACTGCTGTTCACAAACGCTCTCCATCCAACCTCACTGAGCTCGAGCTGTTTTGCAAGGAAGAATGGGCAAAAATTTCTGTCTCTCGATGTGCAAAACTGATAGAGACATACCCCAAGCGACTTGCAGCTGTAATCGCAGCAAAAGGTGGCGCTACAAAGTATTAACGCAAGGGGGCTGAATAATATTGCACGCCCCACTTTTCAGTTTTTTATTTCTAAAAAAAGTTTAAAATATCCAATAAATTTCGTTCCACTTCACGATTGTGTCCCACTTGTTGTTGATTCTTCACAAAAAATTACAATTTCATATCGTTATGTTTGAAGCCTGAAATGTGGCAAAAGGTTGAAAAGTTCAAGGGGGCTGAATACTTTTGCAAGGCACTGTATCTATCTATCTAAAAAAAATCGAACTAAATGTCCCAACTTTTCTGGAAATTGGATTTGTACTTTACTTTAATAAAGAAAAAGCTACAGTTAAACTTGAGCTTTTAAAAGTGTCTCTTTAAATACAGTGGTACCGTGTAACATGAACAGGCACTATGTTCAGCGCTCGGCTTAAGTGGTGCGGTAAAATGTCATCAAAGTCCAAAAATGAGACGAATTTGCTTTTGTGTGGAATAAACATCAAATTCACTCTGAAAGCTCCACATGTATGTCTTATAGCTCAGGGTGCTGAAAACTTGTGAGAATCAGCTTTTCCAAATCTAAAACGCTTATTGTAAAAAAAAAAAAAAGAATAAACGTGGATTAATGTACTAAAAGAATGACAGGAGCACTAAACCTCCCTTCATTATTACTGCTCATAAGTTTGTCACTACTCATGTGAATGCGCCTTTTCTGAACGGAATACGGTATTCCAAGATTAAGCATCTGCGCGATTAAGAAGCATAAGGGAACAATAAAGAAGTAAGAGTAAAGTGCAGGTTGTATTGTATTTTTATGATGATTTTAACTGTTTTTCAATTGTGTTTCAGTGTTTTTATATTGTACTTGCATTTTCAGTGTATATGTGTCACAAAACAACCCCATTATTTTACATAAGGCTAAAAAGTATGCAGTTCCACAGAATCCATATGGGAAAAAATACCTTGAAACTCAATGCCTTTAAAACTTGACGCCACTCCCAGAACCAATCGACGTCAAGTTACAAGGTATTACTGTAGTATTTGTACCATATTATAAAATACGGAGCTGTCCAAGGTCCTGCTTCAGAAAGTTTAATCATCCAATCTGTTTCTATTTACTTCTTATTCTCTCTCTGTCCCCTTATTGCTTAACAATGCTTAGCTGGTCATCCATAATTTACTGCCTGATTCACTGTGGTATAAATACATGTACAAGGTGACACAAAGGACAAAACCGCATAGTCATTTATCAATATGAGGACAATTAAACAAAAATAAATTAAAAAAAAACTTTAAATATGAGGAAAAGGGTATAAAAATAAATACATGTGAATAAAAAGGGTAACTGCAAAGACAATAAATATAAAATTTAAATAAATATAAGCTGTAATGAACCTGCTTGAAAAAAAAAAAAAAAAACAAGAACACAGTATTAGCCTAGTAAAAGCTTATATACAAAACACACCTTGGATGCCTTTCCTGATAACGATTAATCAAAGCAACTTATGAACAGCTTTAAGACCAGTTCTGCGAGTGTTTCCAATAAGCGTTCTTAGTCTCCAAAATTACAAATGAATTTTAAGTAGTGTTACTTGTTGACTTTGCCTCTGCATCTATGCTGGAAAGGCATTGCCAGTCGAAGACTTAACCAACGATTGACATACATTTTTCTCATCATACCACCACAAAAGTATCATTAGTTAAATAATTATAAAAATTGCTTGTGTAAAAACATAAAAATTATTACACTGGCAATTCCTACCTATTGCATATCAAGCATATAACAAGCACATCATTTACCTTTTGTGTGGCAGTCCAAGATTAACTCAGTCAAATGCTAAAGGAAATAAAAAAAAATAATCCAATTTTTGAAAGCTCTGGGGAGTTTATTTGCAAAGAATACATTTATTAATTTACTACTCCTACTACTTTTACTACTATAAACGCTATATCCTGCACAGAATCAAACAGAGGATCTTCCTGGTGGGAGCCTGTAACGCTTACTACTACACCATGATACACACAGCTATAGTTAATTTTATACTAACTAAATATATTATAATTATACTATTATATACTATAAATATACTATAATTATACTATTATATACTATAAATGTACTATAATTATACTATTATATACTATAAATATACTACAGGGTGAGTCAAAAGTCGCAGGACACTTTTATTTCAGAAACGAAAGGGAAAATGACATATCTGAATACCCCAGCAAGTAATGGGTGAGGGGGCCTATCTTTTAGGCTATGTCCAAAACATGGCCGCCATCTTAAAAGCCGACATATTGGATCAAGGGAGAGTTTTTTTCCCAATGGGAAGGTGGTCATGTAGCATATCAGAGAAGACCAGAATTTTCTCAGAAATCGATTGCAGCAATCTGATTTGCAATATCTCTTGTGGTTCAAAAGTTATCAACACAGAAAGTTCAAAACTTTTGTTGTTCGTTACAGGTAACTGAAGATGGAATTGACGAGAGAAGAGAGGACTGAGGTGATTCTGATGTCCAGGGAACGTAGCTGCCGTATCATAGCCGCAGACTTCAACAACCAACACCCAGAAAGACCACCAATTTCACACAGCACTGTTGCATCCCTCATAGCCAAATTCCGAGAAACCAGGACTGTGTGACTTTTATCTCAGGGGTCATCTCAAACAAATTGTGTATGCTGAGAAAATCCGCAACGAACACCACCTTCAGCACCGCATCGTGGAGGCTTGTGACAGCATTTCTCCAGAGATTCTCATCCGGGTTCATAACGATTGGATCCAGCACCTTCAGCTCTGTGTTCAGCACCAGGGACAACACACTGAACACGTCAAATAGCCGTGCAACCCAGGGAACGTTCCCGGTTGTTGTTGCAACTTTCTGTGCTGATCCACTTTTGAACCACAAGAGATATTGCAAATCTGATTGCTGCAATCGATTTCTGAGAAAATTCTGGTATTCTTTGATATGCTACATGACCACCTTCCCATTGGAAAAACTTGCCCTTGATCCAATATGGCGGCTTTCAAGATGGCGGCCATGTTCCAAACATAGCCTAAAAGATAGGCCCCCCTCACCCATTACTTGCTGGGGTATTAAGATATGTCATTTTCCCTTTCGTTTCTGAAATAAAAGTGTGTCCTGCAACTTTTGACTCAGCCTGTATAATTATACTACGTATTATAGATTATACTATTAAAACATACCAAATTTAGCGGCCGCTGTCATTTTGAGGTATAACTGCATGAGCATGTCATGTTAAGAAGTACTTACATAAGTTATGAATGGGTCAAAATACTCCAAATAAAATACCATGGTGCCCTTTAACTCGACGTCTCTTAAACTCGAAATCTTTGAAACTCTATGACGAGAAATTTGTACCTTTAAACACGACGTGTTCAGCTTTAAAAAAAAAATGTATTTATTTAATTTCAAATTAACAATGAACAGCCGCTTTATTCAGCGCCTGGTTTAAGGGTTGCGGTAAAACGTCATTAAAGTGCAAATATGAGACGAATCTGCATTTGTGTGGAATAAACGTCAAATTCACTTTGAAAGCGCCACATGTATCTGTGTTTATCTTAAGTTTCCTCCTGTTTCACTTTTAAACTTGTGTTATAGCTTGAGGTGCTGAGAAACTGTGAGAATCAGCTTTTCCGATTCTAAAACGATTATCGTTAAAAAAGATTAATGTGACCTAATGTATTAAAAGAACAACTCTCTTAATTATTACTGCTCATAGATTCTCTCCACTAATTAAATTATTTGCTCGTTCAGCTTCTCGCTCACGTTAAGCTTTGTGCGCAGCCACACTCCATAGAAAATAACGGCACAGCCAGTCACTTCACATGTGAATGCACCAGTGGCGATTTCTCTAAGACTGCAAGGGAAGCTCAGCTTCCCCTAAAATGTCCAAAATTAAATGGTCAAATATGTACAGTTGTGTTAACATTTCATTGACTAAAAATGCGTTAGAACATGTATATCTCGAAGACGAGTTCGTTCAGAATCAGCTAATTATCACAAATCGACTCGATTTTCTTAACTTAACTCATACATTCCCGTAGCGTCAATGCATTTGCCCGCAGAAGCTGAGCGTCTCTTTACTTCTATGGGACTGCGTTGAGGTTTTTTTTTTTTATGTTCCGAAACTCGCCGGTCATTGGATAAATGCCTCGATTTTGTCCCGCCCCCAGACGCTGAGCGTCTCTGGGGGTGAATGGAGCTGTGGGCGGGTCTGGACGCTGAGCTTCTGCAAGATGATTGGAGGATCAGTGGAAAGGCTGAATCCCGTTTTGATTGACAGCTAGTTTGAGCGCTACACCGTCACTTCTCAAACTCAAACTCAAAAGAAGCTTTATTGGCATGACAAATAGGGACATTCGTATTGCCAAAGCAATACACTTCATTAGTCACTTAATCACTGGGAGCTTCAGTCCTATCGCGGATTTTGCGAGTGAAGTTGAAAGACAAACTGCAACCCATTTCAGGCCATTTTCTTGTAAAAGGAACAGAGGGCAGAATTTATGTGTAAATAAATTGACAAATTTTATGATGTAAGCCGACAATGAGCTTCCCCTTTTTGAAAGACCAGCAGCCGCCACTGGAATGCACCTTTACTAAACAGAATACGGTATTCCAGGATCAAGCATCTTAATAATTTTGAAGCATAAGGAAACAATACAAAAAGTAAAGGTAAAGAGCAGGTTTTATTGTATTTTTAACTCTGTTTAAATTGTAATTCAGTGTTTTTAGTGTGTGTCAAAAACAACCCCATTATTTTACATAAGCCTAAACTATATGCAGTTCCACAAGACCATGGAACGCATTAACAGGTTTCCCATACATCCTTACGGGAAAAAATACCTTAAAACTCAATGCCTTTAAAACGTGACTATGTAGCTGTCCAAGGTCCTGCTTCAAAAAGTTTAATTAGCCAATCTGTTTCTATTTACTTCTTATTCTCTCTCGGTCACCTTAATTCTTAACAGTGCTTATATGGTCATCCATAATTTACTGCCTGTTTCATTCTGGTAAAAAGAACAAGGTGACAGAGGACAAAAACTCATTTATCAATACGTGAACAATTAAACAAAAATAAATAAAATAAAACTTCAAATATGAGGACAATGCTATAAAAATAAATACATGTGAATAAAAAGGGTTACTGCAAAGACAATAAATATAAAATTAAAATCAATATAAGCTGTAATGAACCTGCTTGAAAAAAAAACTGTATTAGCCAAGTAATAGCCTATATATACAGTGGTGTTCAAAAAAAAAACAGTCCAACGCTATTAACCTGATAAATCACTGTTTTTAATAGAAATGCTATTTCTACATAGCAAAAAATTTACTTGAAAGTAGAGTAATGAAAACAAAACAAAGCCAACAATTAGGACATGTATGCCGCTCATTCTGAGTAATCGAAGCATTGATTGAAAGGGGGTTGTTCAAAATAATAGCAGTAAGGAGTTCAATTGGTGAAGTCACTCATTCTGCAGAAGAATGGGTGTCAATTTTTGCCTTTATTTAAGGTAGGAGGGTGGCAAATGTTGCACAGGTTGGTTATAGCGCATTTCCTTCTGAAATACTGGGTAAAATGGGTTGTTCCAGACATTGTTCTGATGAACAGTGTACTTTGATTACAAAGTTAATTGTAGAGGGAAAAACATACAGAGAAGTGCAGCAGATTATTGGCTGCTCAGCTAAAATGATCTCAAATGCCTTGAAGTGACAACCAAAACCTGAAAGACGCAGAAGGAAGAGTGGAACTACTGTTCGAAAGGATAGAAGAATAGCCAAAATGGCAAATACTCAGCCAGTGATCACCTCCAGAAAGATCAAGGAACATCTGAAGTTACCAGTGAGTACAGAAGATGATTAAGTGAAGCCAGTTTACCAGCAAGAACTCCTTGCAAAGTTCCGTTGTTAAGAAAAAGACATGTCCTGAATGGGTTAACATTTGCCGAGGAACACATTGACTGGTCCAAAAAGAAATGGTTCAACATTTTGTGGACTGGTGAAAGCAAAATTGTTCTTTTTGGGTCTAGTGGCCGTAGACAGTATGTCAGACGACCCCCGAGCACTGAATTCAAGCCAAAGTACACTGTGAAGACAGTAAAGTTTGGTGGTACAAAATGATGATATGGGGATGTTTTTCATACCATGGTGTTACGCCTACTTATCGCATACGAGGGATCATGGATCAGTTTAAATATATCAGAATACTTGAGGAGATCATGTTGCTCTATGTCGAAGAAGAAATGTCCTTAAAATGGGTGTTTCAACATGACAGTGACCCAAAACATCTTGGTTACAGACAAACAAGATTGAGGTTATAGAGTGGCCAGCCCAATCCCCTGACTTCAATCCCATAGAGAACTTGTGGGCTGATATCTGAAGTGCGTTTTTTTGAGGCAAAACCCAAAATTGCAGAAGAACTGTGGAATGTAGTGTAATCATCCTGGACTGGAATACCTGTTCAGAGGTGCCAGAAGTTGTTCGACTCCATGCAACACAGATCTCGGAAATAATTGTTATGCCACTGAATATTAGTTCAGTAATTTAAAGTAAAGTAAAACCTCAAACATTTTTTTCAGTATATAGATAATAGATTTTTTTTTTTTTGAGTTTTTAAAGAAAAAATGCTGGCACGGCTATTTTTTTGAACAGCCTAATATTCATTTTTCACAAACTGGCTAAATTTTGTTAATGTTTTGATTTAGAATTGAAAGTCTAGTATTTTCAGTGCATTTGCATTTATGGAAATAAAAGTTATTATAATGATTTTGTGCTTTATTTGCTTTTTTAAAATCACTGCTATTTTTTTGAACACAACTGTATATATATACAAAACATATCTGGGGTGTGTTTCCAGATAATGATTAATCATAGTAATTTATGAACAACTTTGCAAGTGTTTCCCAAAAGTATTCTTAGTCTCCAAAATTACAAATGAGTTTTAAGCATTGTTCCTTGTTGACTGCGTCTCCGCATCTGTGCTGGAAATCTGTGCTACATTGTCTCATTATTATACCACAAACATATCATTAGTCAAATAATTATAAGAACTACCAGTATAAAAAGCATGAAAAATGTTACACTTATAATTTAGGCACATATAATTTACCTTTTGTGTGTCAGTCCAGAAGCATGGTGAACCGGCAGCACGAATGGAATTTCTTTCAAGACGAACTCCAAATGCTCGAACCAACCTAGAAGACATTAAAAATAAATAAATAAATAAAAATAGGATTCTCCAAAGCTTGAGGAAGTTTCTATGCAAAACATACATTTTAGTCTTCTACTAGTACTACTGCTGCTACTACTACATTAGGATTTTATTAGTTTATTAGGATTTTAATGTCATGTTTTACACTTTGGTTACATTCATGACAGGAACAAGATTATCAGTTCACAAGGTTATATCGAACACAGTCATAGACAATTCAGTATCTCCAATTCACCTCACTTGCACGTCTTTGGACTGTGGGAGGAAACCGGAGCACCCGGAGGAAACCCACGCGGACACGAGGAGAACATGCAAACTCCACACAGAAAGGACCCGGACCGCCCCTATTTTATGTAAATATGTATTACAAGAAGTAATCATGTACTTCAGTTAAATAATTGTTTCACGTGAATAAAATTATATACATCGATCAGGCATAACATTATGACTACCTTCCTAATATTGTGTTGGTCCCCCTTTTGCTGCCAAAACAGCACTGACCCGTCAAGGCATGGACTCCACTATACCCCTTGAAGGTGTGCTGTGGTATCTGGCACCAAGATGTTAGCAGCAGATCCTTTAACTCCTGTAAGTTGTGAGGTGGGGCCTCCATGGATCGGACTTGTTTGTCCAGCACATCCCACAGATGCTCGATTGGATTGAGATCTGGGGAATTTGGAGGCCAAGTCAACACCTCAAACTCGTTGTTGTGCTCCTCAAACCATTCCTGAAGCATTTTTGCGTTGTGGCAGGGCGCATCATCCTGCTGAAAGAGGCCACAGCCATCAGGGAATACCGTTTCCATGAAAGGGTGTAAATGGTATGCAACAATGCTTAGGTAGGTGGGACGTGTCAAAGTAACATCCACATAGATGGCAGGACCCAAGGTTTCCAAGAAGAACATTGCCCAAAGCATCACACTGCCTCCGCCGGCTTGCCTTCTTCCCATAGTGCATCCTTGTACCATGTGTTCCCCAGGTAAGCAATGAACACGCACCCGGCCTCCTTTGGCACACCCAAGATCCACCCAGACTACAAAATTCAGTGCTGTTATGATGGAATGCAAGGGGGTCAAATTGACTTTATTATTAGTCTTATACAGTTAAAATTATTTTATATTTTTCTGGGAAACCAAGTTTACCACAGATATTTTACACAAAGCCGCCAATAATATTGGAGCAGACTTTATATGATCAGTAAAAGCATATGACAAGCACAAATAATTACAAATCCAAATGCCAACATTGGTAAATATTAAGCTAGTACATTTATTCAGATTATTGGGTTTATATGGAAATATTTCTATAAGTTCTGTTGTTTATGTAAATATAATAATTTGTTTAAAATGTGTCACATTTTTCATGAATTTTTCATTATAATACAATAAAAATTGAATCAAAAGTAGTTTATCAAATTGTGAGTTATTCTTCCTTCTTGTCTTTTGTACTTACTAGTTCTGACCCACATCAATTTGCTTCTATAGCTGTTTATTTACCCTTTACTATGTAAGGTATTTTAAATGGTTTAAAAACTGGAATACAGTGGCTAGCACTGTCACCTCACGGCAAGAGGGTCCTGGGTTTGATTCCCAGGTGGAGAGGTCTGGGTCCTATCTGTGTGGGTTTCCTCCGGGTTTTCCGGTTTCCCTCCACAGTCTTGTCACTTGTCAGTGTGCTCTAGGTGCAGGTCCCAAGCCCGAATAAAAACAGGAGAGCTGTGTCAGGAAGGGCATCCAGTTTTAATACTGTGCCAAATCTTGTATGTGAACCAGATACACTGTGAAAACCCCTAATATCCACGATTTTCCTGAATTTTGACTTCGGGTTACAGTGTTTATGTTCTGAACGACAGAAGTAGTGGTCATTCGTAACTGTTTTTTTTTTAACAAACATGGCCAAAAGCGCTCGGTGGTTGGATAGTAAGTGTAGAGCGACTGTCTATTTATGCATTTTGTTAGACGAGTGCACTTTGAAGTGTGTACCCTTATTCCCTCCTCTCAGTATGTTGTTGGAACGCACCCTGCTCACTCGCATGTTCTGCGTCTCTGCAAGCTGATACTCCGAACAATAAAGCAGTTTTGTTATAGTTAAAACTGAGTCCTTTCTTAATTCCTAGCACTTGACAGTAAGGACATTTTAAGAAGCTGTGGTGACCGTGTTCTGACAGTGCTCCACCCTTCCACGCTTACAGAGTGGGTAGATGACATGAGGTTAGCTATATTGATATAAGTGAACCATTTCGTCTTTTCCGAAGCTGTAGACGGTGAGGAGCTACAGAACTATAAAAGCACAGAGGCTTACATGCGTAGGAATTGCTGAAGGTAAACATCAGGCGTGGGTAATGCTGAGGGAAAGTGGAGTAGTCGAGACGGTGGGCTACTCGTGCTTTGCCGGGTAAGGGAAGTTGTGGAAGGTAGGGATGAACCGAGGAACATTCTAATAGCTGTGAAACATTGGAAATAATAAACAATGTATCACGACTGATTTGTTGATTGTTTTTACTTCTACAACAGTGTATACTTATATTGGTTCATGAGTGGATGTAAAGCAGGAAAGGGGAGCTGAAGGGAGAGAATAAAACGCGTTGCGTTGTTTTATTTACTAAAACAATGAACTGGGAACAACAAACAGGGTATTTACACCCGTTCAGTATTCACTTGCACAAGCTGTGTCTGTCTGGGTGTCCGGATTTAAATGTTATTTGTCCAATTTCTGCAACGCTCTCTAAAATTTTGGACTATACAAAGTGAAACTGCATTATACAATATTATAAATTTTTTATTATTACTTAATTAATAAATATTATTATATTATTAATATAATTAATATGATTATTATTATATTATTATTATATTATTATAGCGCGTAAGGCGCAGCGCACGGACAATGTTTACAAATCCGCTTGTGTTCAAAGCACGAACTTTCCAATAACAGCTTCAATTTCTTTGAGTTGTTGTGGCACCCGAGAGCGGCACACATCGAGCCCGAGCTCATATTTGAACCATGCAGTCCTTACCAAAAGTAGTTTAATAATGTTGCAGTTAGTACTACAGCAAATCTAACGCGACCGGAAACGAAAAACCGGCAAACGGAAATAGGGAGGTGTCATGGCAGCCCCCATTGTGTTGCCAGGAAAATCGTGGATACACCGATCAGGAAAAACATAATGACCACCTTTCTAATATTGTGTTGGTCCCCTGTCCCCAGCAACTGTGATGCATTGTGTATTCTGACTCCTTTCTATCAGAAGCAGCATTAACTTCTTCAGAAGTTTGAGCAACAGTAGCTCGTCTGTTGGATCGGACAACACGGGCCGGCCTTCCCTGCCCACGTGCATCAATGAGCCTTGGCCGACAATGACCCTGTCGCCGGTTTACCACTGTTCCTTCCTTGGACCACTTTTAATAGATAGAGACCACTGCAGACCGAGAATACCCCACAAGAGCTGCAGTTTTGGAGATGCTCTGACTGCATTTTTTCTGGACTTGTGAAAGGAAACACCAAGCAGTCTTGATGCCACTGTGCTGCCCAAAAGTAACATTCCTTAGATATACAGGGCGAGTCAAAAGTCTCAGGACACTCTTTTATTTCAGAAACGAATGGGAAAATGACATATCTGAATACCCCAGCAGGTAATGGGTGAGGGGGCCTATCTTTTAGGTTATGTCCGGAACATGGCCGCCATCTTGAAAGCCGCCATATTGGATCAAGGGAGAGTTTTTGCAATGGGAAGATGGTCATGTAGCATATCAAAGAAGACCAGAATTTTCTCAGAAATCGATTGCAGCAATCAAAAGTTATCAACACAGAAAGTTCAAAACTTTTGCTGTTCGTTACAGGTAACTGAAGATGGAATTTACGAAAGAAAAGAGGATTGAAGTCATTCTGATGGCCGGGGAACACAGCTGCCGTATCATAGCCGCAGACTTCAACAACCGACACCTGGAAAGACCACCAATTTCACACAGCACTGTTGCATCCCTCATAGACAAATTCCAAGAAACCGGGACTGTGTGACATTTATCTCAGGGGTCATCTTAAACAAATCGTGTATGCTGAGAAAATCCGCAACAAACACCACCTTCAGCACCGCATCGTGGAGGCTTGTGACAGCATTTCTCCAGAGATTCTCATGCGGGTTCATAACAATACACTCTAAAAAGTCATTCAGATGGCTTTTAGCCAATACTTAAATATATGCACTGCTGTATGATAAAAAATCAAGTTACATTATATTACACAATTTTTTACTTGCAGTTGTTATTTTATTGAGTTCTGATAACACAAATTATAAGTGTTGTTTTAACACACTATAATGAATCACCTGAACTTAAGATATTTGGTTAAACAATAAAGAACAAAATTTAGCTTCTAGCTACTTAAAATACATACACTGTACAACTTAATTTTCTCAGTAGTTTGAATTTGCCCCGCCCACACGGACAGAAACGGTCTGTGTTCTCAAGGCGCGCTTTATTCATTGTGGAGTTTTTCACAAGCAAGGTGAGCGTTCTAACCATTACAAACATTTTTAAACCTATATATCTACAGATTTCACTTTTGTGATTTAAATAATTTGCCCGCTTTGCAGTTGAAGGTCGGCAGGCACAAACTACAAGAGCGAGAGAGCGGGGAAGAGAGAGTTTGAGTGCTATGCAAATTAGCTAGCTAGCTAGCCAGCTTTTCTTCAGCCTGGCATAGACCGACACACCATTTGGTGTTATAAACTGAGTAAAACTTGACTTTTTCATGGATTAAAATCTTTGCATTGACATAAAATTTCCCTGGTGAGCTATTAAAAACTTATTTTTTGTCTAGTCTATTTTGCGATGTTTGTGTAGCAAAAGTAGCCAAAAACTATGCTAAGGTTAGCTAGCTAATTATTACGTGTTTGCTTTCTAGGTAAAAAATAAACTAAACAATAAACATTACTCATTTGTTTAATGCATATCATTTTTCAAATACTGTATACTGTTTGGGGCATGTGTTTTGGTTAATTGCCATTGCAAGGTTTGGTGTATCATAGCTTTGTGCCCTTTTGCATTCACTTAAGTTACTTAAGTTAGACATATTTGTGGTTTACTCCACACAAAACGTGTTTTGACATATGTAATTCCTTTTTATACTGGATCTTAAAGGGGAATTGTTTGTTAATAATTTGTTAAATTGTAGTTCTACAATTACTGACTGTAATCCATCTGTTTCTCTGCATGCCCCCTTTACCATGTTCTTCAATGGTCAGGACCATCACAGAGCAGCTATTATTTAGGTGGTGGATCATTCTCAGCACTGCAGTGACACTGACATGGTGGTGGTGTGTTAGTGTGTGTTGTGCTTAGTGGATAAGACACAAAAGCGCTGCTGGAGTTTTTAAACACCTCACTGTCACTGCTGGACTGATAATAGTCAACCAACCAAAAATATCCAGCCAACAGTGCAGCGTCCTGTGACCACTGAATGAAGGTCTAGAAGATGACCAACTCAAACAGCAGCAATAGATGAGCGATCATCTCTGACTTTACATCTACAAGGTGGACCAACTAGGAGCGTCTAATAGAGTGGACAGTGAGTGGACACCATATTTAACAATTCCATCAGCGCTGCTGTGTCTGATCCACTCATACCAGCACAACACACACTAACACACCACCACCATGTCAGTGTCACTGCAGTGCTGAGAATGATCCACCACCCAAATAATACCTGCTCTGTGGGGGTCCTGACCATTGGAAAAACAGCATAAAAGGAGGCTAATAAAGTATGCAGAGAAATAGATGGACTACAGTCAGTAATTGTAGAACTTCAAAGTGCTTATATGGTAAGTGGAGCTGATAAAATGGACAGTGAGTATAGAAACAAGGAGGTGGTTTTAATGTTATGGCTGATAAGTGCATTAATGCAGGAGTTCAAGGAGTAGGGGTCAGGACACTTGTTTTATAAATGTGTTTTACAGACTGATATGTGGAATTTGTTTTTTCATAGTTTTTATTGTTGTCCACTAATGGGATTTGTTAAAAGTAGATGTGTTCTGTAATAAATGATTTTTGGTAATAATTCATGTTTCCATGTTCTTGTATCATTGTTTAAATTGTTTTACATTCAGCAGATTCAGTGCAATGCTAACAAACATTCAAATTAATGTTTAGAGATATTAGGCTACAGGATGTTGGATCAACGTAATTCTACGAGCAGTTGGCATAACTTAAAAGACTAATGGTAAATGTTGCCTTACTTTTTTGTTGTTGACCCAATGTTTTATTTAATATGAACAACTTTTAAGTTAAATGAATATTAAATAAAACATTGGGTCAACAAAAAAAATCAAGGCAACATTTTGCATTAGTCTTTTTGAGTTATGCCAAGTACTCGTAGAATTACATTAATCCAACACAATATTATAGGTTTGGTGGATTAGCTTTTCATAATTCAGTAAAAAGCATTTTTAAATAACATCAACTTAAAAATATCTGTTCATGTTGACAGTTATTAAGATTGTGTAATTTAAAATATTGTGTTGGGTCAAGGTAATTCTACGAGCAATTGGCATAACTCAAAAAGACTAATGCAAAACGTTGCCTTAATTTTTTTTGTTGACCCAATGTTTTATTTTTTAGAGTGTAGGATCCAGCGCCTTCAGCTCTGTGTTCAGCACCAGGAACAACACATTGAACACGTCAAATAGCCGTGCATCACAGGGAACATTCCCGGTTGTTGTTGCAACTTTCTGTGCTGATAACTTTTGAACCACAAGCGATATTGCAAATTCTGGTCTTCTTTGATATGCTACATGATCACCTTCCCATTGGAAAGACTTGCCCTTGATCCAATATGGCAGCTTTCAAGATGGCGGCCATGTTCCGGACAAAGCCTAAAAGATAGGCCCCCCTCACCCATTACTTGCTGGGGTAATCAGATGTCATTTTCCCTTTCGTTTCTAAAATAAAAGAGTGTCCTGAGACTTTTGACTCACCCTGTATAACACGAAATTCTTTATACGTTAGAATGTTCACCATCACAAAAACAGCTAGACTCAGGAATAAATGGACCTCTGACTAAACTTTATCTTACAGTATGGTATCTATTAGAACCACTTTAGCTCAATACATTAAATCTATCAACTGATAAGGGCAAGTATTTAAAGACTTGAATATAGCACTTAGAACAGTAATTCGGAAACCAGGCAAAGACTCTATAAAGTGCTCAAATTACCTGACTATTTACTTTACAAATACAGACCTAAAAATATATACTGTATAAGGTACTTGCACTCTGCCTTGAAAATTTGTAAGGAGATTAAGACACTTGGATCAGACAGGCTTCCAAAAAGTGTGATTACCTTTGGAGAACATCCAGCTCTTCTTAACTCCTCATTTTCCAAATGGACTCTTTTTCTTAGCTGCTAAAATGCTTTTGACCATTTAGAATGGTAATACCCAAGGCCCTACCCAAGTCATGGGCAAGAAAATCATGTCACAGACTGTGAAATTTGCTGAGGCACAACAACCAGACTCTACTTGGCAAGGCCCTTAAGCCTAAATTGCTTGGACTGTATACAGGCATATAATTATAAGTCGCTTTGGAGAAATATAGGAAATTGGTTGAAATGGTGTGCTTATACAACACACACACACACACACACACACACACACACACACACACACACACACACACACACAAACACACACACACACACACACGTATATGTGGTTGTATATGTATGTTTATATTGTACAGTTGTTGTAAAGGTATGTTTATGTAGAAAAGTGATTGTATACATGTATGTGAAAATAGTGTTTAGGTGTGTCTATATGGGAAATTGGTTATGAAGGTGTGTTTGCATGGGAAGATGGTTATAAAGATGTGTCTAGATGTGAAGTTGGATATAAAAATGGGTTTACATGTAAAAATAGTGTATAGGTGTGTCTACATAGGAAAGTGGTTAAAATGTATGATTACATGGGAACGAGATTCAATAAGTGTGTTTACATGGGAAAGTGATACTTTAGGTGTGTTTACATGGGCAAGTGGTTTGATAGGTGTGACTACATGAGAAAGTGATTTTATAAGTGTGTTTATATGAGTAAGTGGTTAAATAGATGTGTTTACATGGGTAAGTAGTTCTTTAGGTGTGTTTACATGGGAAAATAGTTTAATAGGTGTGGTTAAATGGGTTAGTGGTTCTACATGTGTGTTTACACGGGTAAGTGGTTCTATAAGTGTTTTTTAAATGCGTAAGTGGGTCTATAAGTGTGTTTACATAGGTAAGTGGTTCTATAGGTGTTTTTTACATGGGTAAGTGGTTCAATAGGTGTGTTTACATGGGTAAGTGGTTCTATAGGTGTTTTTTCCATGGGTAAGTGGTTCAAATAGGTGTGTTTCCATGGGTAAGTGGTTCTATAGGTGTTTTTTACATGGGTAAGTGGTTCAATAGGTGTGTTTACATGAATAAGTGGTTCAATAGGTGTGTTTACATGGGCAAGTAATTCAATAGGTGTGTTCACATGGGTAAGTGGTTCAATAAGTGTGTTTACATGGGTAAGTGGTTCTATAGGTGTTTTTTACATGGGTAAGTGGGTCTATAAGTGTGTTTACATAGGTAAGTGGTTCTATAGGTGTTTTTTACATGGGTAACTGGTTCTATAGGTGTGTTTACATAGTTAAGTGGTTCTATATGTGTTTTTTACATGGGTAAGTGGTTCAATAGGTGTGTTTACATGGGTAAGTGGTTCTATAGATGTGTTTACATGGGCAAGTGGTTTATAGGTGTGTTTACATGGCTAAGTGATTCTATAGGTGTATTTAAAAAGATAAGAGGTTCAAAAAGTGTGTTTACATGGGAAAGTGGTTCTATAGGTGTGTTTACATGGGTTAGTGGTTCTATAGGTGTGTTTACATGGGAAAGTGGTTCTATAAGTGTGTTTACATGAGTAAGTGGTTCTATAGGTATGTTTACATTGGAAAGTAGCTCTATAGGCGTGTTTACATGGCAAAGTTTCTCTATAGGTGTGTTTACATGTGTTACTGGTTCTATAGGTGTGTTTATATGGGCAAGTGGTTTATAAGTGTGTTTCCATGGAAAAGTAGTTCAATAGGTGTGTTTACATGGGTAAGTGGTTCAATAGGTGTGTTTACATGGGAAAGTGGTTCTGTGGGAGTGTTTACATGGGAAAGTGATTCTATAGGTGTGTTTACATGGGAAAGTGGTTCTATAGGTGTGTTTACATGGGAAAGTGGTTCTGTGGGAGTGTTTACATGATTTACTGTTTCTATAGGTGTGGTTACATGGGAAAGTTGTTCTATAGGTGTGTTTAGATGGGTAAGTGGTTCTACAGGTGTATCTGCATAGGTAAGTGGTTCTATAGGTGTGTTTACATGGGAAAGTGGTTCTATAAGTGTGTTTACATGAGCAAGTGGTTCTATAGGTGTGTTTACATTGGTAAGTGGTTCTATAGGTGTGTTTACATAAGTTACTGGTTCTATAGGTGTGTTTAAATGGGAAAGTTGCTCTATAGATGTGTTTCTATAAGTTTCTGATTCTATAGGTGTGTTTACATGGGAAAGTAGCTCTATAGGCGTGTTTACATGGCAAAGTGTCTCTATAGGTGTGTTTACATGTGTTACTGGTTCTATAGGTGTGTTAACATGGGCAAGTGGTTTATAGGTGTGTTTACATGGCTAAGTGATTCTATAGGTGTATTTAAAAAGGTAAGAGGTTCAAAAAGTGTGTTTACATAGGTAAGAGGTTCTATAGGTGCGTTTACATGGCTAATTGATTCTATAGGTGTATTTAAAAAGGTAAGAGGTTCAATAAGTGTGTTTAAACGGGTAACTGGTTCTATAGGTGTGGTTACATGGGTTACTGGTTCAATAAATGTGGTTATATGGGATACCGGTTCCATAAGTGTGGTTACATGGGAAAGTGGTTCTCTAGGTGTGTTTAAATGGGAAAGTAGTTCTATATGTGTGCTTACATGGGTAAGTTGTTCTATAGGTGTGTTTACATGGGAAAGTGGTTCTATAGGTATGTTTACATGGGTAGGTGGTTCTATTAGTGTGTTTACATGGGTTACTGGTTCTATAGGTGTGTTTACATGGGTTACTGTTTCTATAAATGTGGTTACATGGGTTACCGGTACAATAGATGTGGTTACATGGGAAAGTGGTTCTATAGGCGTGTTTACATGGTAAAGTGGTTCTACAGGTTTGGTTACATGGGAAACTGGTTCTATAGTTTTGTTTACATGGGTAACTGGTTCTATAGGTGTGGTTACATGGGTTACTGGTTCTATAGGTGTGTTTATATGGGAAACTGGTTCTATAGTATTGTTTACATGGGTAACTGGTTCTATAGGTGTGGTTACATGGGTGACTGGTTCTATAGGTGGTTTTTACATGGGTTAGTGGTTCAAAAGCTGTTTTTACTTGTGTACGTGTTACAATAGGTGTGTTTACTTGGGTTACTGGTTCTATAGGTGTGTTTACATGTGATACCTGTGCTTTAGGTGTGCTTAAAAGGGTAAAGGGTTCAATAGGTTTGTTTACATGGATAAGTGGTTCTATAGGTGTGTTTAGATGGGAGAGTGGTTATATAGGTGTGTTCACATGGGAAAGTGGTTCTATATGCGTGTTTACATGGAAAAGTGGTTCAATAGGTGTGTTTACATGGGTAAGTGGTTCTATAGGTGTGTTTACATGGGTAACTGGTTCTATAGGTGTGGTTACATGGGTTACTGGTTCAATAGGTGTGTTTACATGGATAAGTGGTGCTAAAGGTGTGGTTACATGAGAAAGTGGTTCTATAGGTGTGTTTACATGGGAAAGTTGTGTTTACATGGGTAAGTGGTTCTATAATTGTGTTTACATGGATAAGTGGTTCTATAGGTGTGTTTACATGGGTAAGTTGTTATATATGTGTGTTTACATGGGTTACTGGTTCCATAGGTGTGGTTACATGGGAAAGAGGTTCAATATGTGTATTTACATGGGTAAGTGGTTCGATAGATGTGTTTACATGGGAAAGTGGTTCTATAGGTGTGTTTACATGGAAAAGTGGTTCTATTGGTGTGTTTACATGGGTAAGTGGTTCTATAGTTGTGTTTACATGGGTGACTGGTTCTATAGGTGGTTTTTACATGGGTTAGTGGTTCAAAAGCTGTTTTTACTTGTGTACGTGTTACAATAGGTGTGTTTACTTGGGGTACTGGTTCTATAGGTGTGTTTACATGTGATACCTGTTCTTTAGGTGTGCTTAAAAGGGTAAAGGGTTCAATAGGTTTGTTTACATGGATAAGTGGTTCTATAGGTGTGTTTAGATGGGAGAGTGGTTCTATAGGTGTGTTCACATGGGAAAGTGGTTCTATATGCGTGTTTACATGGAAAAGTGGTTCAATAGGTGTGTTCACATGGGTTACTTGTTCTATAGGTGTGGTTGCATGGGTTACTGATTCTATAAGTGTGGTTACATGGGTTACTGGTTCTAAAGGTGTGTTCACATGAGTTACTGGTTCTAAAGATGTGGTTACATGGGTTACTGGTTTTATAAATGTGGTTACATGGGTTACCGGAACTGTAGATGTGGTTGCATGGGAAAGTTGTTCTATATGCGTGTTTACATGAAAAAGTGGTTCAATAGGTGTGTTTACATGGGAAGGTGGTTCTATAGGTGTGGTTACATGGTAAAAAGGTTCTATAGGTTGGTTACATGGAAAAGTGGTTCTTTTGGTGTGTTTACATTAGTTACTGGTTCTATAGGTGTGGTTACATGGGTTAGTGGTTCTATAGGTTTGTTTACATGTGAAAGTGGTTCTATATATGTGTTTACATGGAAAAGTGGTTCTATAGGTTTGTTTATATTTGAAAGTGGTCCTATAGGTGTGTTTACATGGAAAAGTAGTTCAATAGGTGTGTTTACATGGGTAAGTGGTTCTATAGGTGTGTTTACATGGAAAAGTGGTTCTATAGGTTTGTTTACATGTGAGAGTGGTTCTATAGGTGTGTTTACATGGAAAAGTGGTTCTATAGGTTTGTTTACATGTGAAAATGGTCCTATAGGTGTGTTTACATGGGACAGTGGTTCTTTTGGTGTGTTGAAATGGGTAACTGATTCTATAGGTGTGGTTACATGGGTTACTGGTTCTATAGGTGTGGTTATATGGGATACCGGTTCTATACGTGTGGTTACATGGATAAGTGGTTCTATAGGTGTGTTTAAAAGGGAAAGTAGTTCTACATGTGTGTTTACATGGGGAAGTTGTTCTATAGGTGTGTATACATGGGAAAGTTGTTCTATAGGTATGTTTACATGGGTAGGTGGTTCTATTGGTGTGTTCACATGGGTAAGTGGTTCTATAGGTGTGTTTACATAGGTTACTGGTTCTACAGGTGTTTACATGGGTTACTGGTTCTAAAGATGTGATTACATGGGTTACTGGTTCTATAAATGTGGTTACATGGGTTACTGGTTCTATAAATGTAGTTGCATGGGTTACCAGTACTATAGGTGTGTTAAAATGGGAAAGTGGTTCTAAAAGTGCTTACATAGGTAAGTTGTTCTATAGGTGTGGTTCCATGGGTTACTGGTCCTAAAAATGTGGTTACATGGAAAAGTGGTTCTATAGGTGTGGTTACATGGTAAAGTGGTTCTGTAGGTTTGGTTACATGGAAAAGTGGTTTTATATGTGTGTTTACACGAGTAACTCATTCTAGAAGTGTAGTTACATGGGTTACTGGTTCTATAGGTGTGTTTACATGGGCAAGTGGTTCTATAGGTTTGTTTAAATGGAAAAGTTGTTCTACAGGTATGTTTACATGGGTTACTGGTTCTATAGGTGTGGTTACATGGGTTACTGGTTCTATAGGTGTGGTTACATGGGTTACTGGTTCTACTGGTTCTATAGGTGTGTTTACATGGGAAAGTGGTTCTATAGGTGTGTTTACACAGGAACGTTGTTTTATAGGTGTGTTTACATGGGTAAGTGGTTCTATAGGTGTGTTTACATGGGAAAGTCGTTTTATAAATGTGTTTAAATGGGAAAGTGGATCTATAGGTGTGTTTACATAGGTAAGTGGTTCTATGGGTGTGTTTATATACGAAAGTGGTTCTATAGATGTATTCACATGGGAAAGTGGTTCTATAGGTGTGGTTACACAGGAACGTTGTTTCATAGGTGTGTTTACATGGGTAAGTGGTTCTATAGGTGTGTTTACATGGGAAAGTCGTTTTATAAATGTGTTTAAATGGGAAAGTGGATCTATAGGTGTGTTTACATGGGTAAGTGGTTCTAGATGTGTTTACATGGGAAAGTTGTTCTATAGGGTTACATGGGTTACTGGTTCTATAGGTGTGTTTATATGATTTACTGGCTCTATAGGTGTGGTTACATGGGAAAGTTGTTCTATATGTGTGTTTACATGAGTAAGAAGCTCTATAGTTGTGTTTACATGGGAAAGTTGTTCTATAGGTGTGGTTACATGGGTAAGTGGTTCTATAGGTGTGTTTACACGGGAAAGTGGTTCTATTGGTGTGGTTACATGGGAAAGTGATTCAATAGGTGTGTTTACATGGCTAACTGGTTCTTTAGTTCTGTTAACATGGGTTACTGGTTCTATAGGTGTGTTTACATGAGAAAGAGTCTTTATAGGTGTGTTTGCATGGGAAAGCGGTTCTATAGATGTGTTTACATGGGTAAGTGGTTCTATAGGTGTGTTCACATGGGAAAGTTTTTCTATAGGTGTGTTTACATGGGTAAGTGGTTCTATAGTTGTGTTTACATGGGTAAGTGGTTCTATAGGTGTGTTTACATGGGTCACTGGTTCTATAGCTGTGGTTACATTGGTTACTGGTTCCATAGGTGTGGTTGCATGGGAAAGTGGTTCTATAGGTGTGTTTACATGAATAAGTGGTTTTATAGGTTTGATTACATTGGTAACTGGTTCTATAGGTGAGTTAACATGGGTTACTGGTTCTATAGGTGTTTGTTACATGGGTAAGAGGTTCTCTATAGGTGTGTTTACATCGGAAAGTGGTTTAATAGGTGTGAAAGCATGGCTAAGTGGTTCAAAAAGTGTGTTTACATGGGTTACTGTTTTTAAAGCTGTGTTTACATTAGAAAGTGTATCTATAGGTGTGTTTAGATGGGTAAGTGGTTCTATATGTGTCTACATAGATAAGTTGTTCTATAGGTGTGGTTACATGGGTTACTGGTTCTATAGATGTGGTTGCATGGGAAAGTGGTTCTATAGGCATGCTTAAAAGGGAAAAGAGATCTATGGGTGTGTTTACATGGATAAGTGGTTCTATAGGTGTGTTTATATGGGAAAGCAGTTCTATAGGTGTGTTTACATGGGTCACTAGTTCTATAGGTGTGTTTACATGAAATAGTGGTTCTATAGGTGTGTTTATATGGGTAAGTGATTCTACAGGTGTGTTTACATGTGTAAGTGGTTTTATAGCTGTGTTTATGTGGGTTTGTGGTTCTACAGGTGTGTTTACATGGGTTAGTGGTTCTATAGGCGTGTTTACATGGGAAAGTGGTTCAATAGGCGTGTTTACATGGGTAAGTGATTCTATAGGTGTGTTTACATGGAAAAGTAGTTCTATAGGTGTGTTCACATGGTTTACTGGTTCTATAGGTGTGTTTACATGGGTAAGTGGTTCTATGGGTGTGTTTATATACGAAAGTGGTTCTATAGATGTATTTACATGGGAAAGTGGTTCTATAGGTGTGGTAATATGGGTAAGTGGTTCTATAGGTGTGGTTACATGGAAAAGTGGTTCAATAGATGCATTTACATGGGTAAGTCGTTCTATAGTTGTGGTTACATGGAAAAGTGGTTGAATAGGTGAATTTACATGGGAAAGTGGTTCTATAGGTGTGTTTACATGCGAACGTGATTCTATAGGTGTGTTTACATGGGTCACTAGTTCTATAGGTGTGTTTACATGAGATAGTGGTTCTATAGGTGTGTTTATATGGGTAAGTGATTCTACAGGTGTGTTTACATGGGTAAGTGGTTTTACAGCTGTGTTTATATGGGTTTGTGGTTCTATAGGTGTGTTTACATGGGTTAGTGGTTCTATAGGCGTGTTTACATGGGAAAGTGGTTCAATAGGCGTGTTTACATGGGTAAGTGATTCTATAGGTGTGTTTACATGGGAAAGTAGTTCTATAGGTGTGTTCACATGGTTTACTGGTTCTATAGGTGTGTTTACATGGGTAAGTGGTTCTATGGGTGTGTTTATATACGAAAGTGGTTCTATAGATGTATTTACATGGGAAAGTGGTTCTATAGGTGTGGTTACACAGGAACGTTGTTTCATAGGTGTGTTTACATGGGTAAGTGGTTCTATAGGTGTGTTTACATGGGA
Source organism: Trichomycterus rosablanca (assembly GCF_030014385.1). NCBI lineage: Eukaryota > Metazoa > Chordata > Actinopteri > Siluriformes > Trichomycteridae > Trichomycterus > Trichomycterus rosablanca. Next base: position 10,743,997 of record NC_085989.1, read on the forward strand.
AAGTCGTTTTATAAATGTGTTTAAATGGGAAAGTGGATCTATAGGTGTGTTTACATGGGTAAGTGGTTCTAGATGTGTTTACATGGGAAAGTTGTTCTATAGGGTTACATGGGTTACTGGTTCTATAGGTGTGTTTATATGATTTACTGGCTCTATAGGTGTGGTTACATGGGAAAGTTGTTCTTTATGTGTGTTTACATGAGTAAGAAGCTCTATAGTTGTGTTTACATGGGAAAGTTGTTCTATAGGTGTGGTTACATGGGTAAGTGGTTCTATAGGTGTGTTTACATGGGAAAGTGGTTCTATTGGTGTGGTTACATGGGAAAGTGATTTAATAGGTGTGTTTACATGGCTAACTGGTTCTTTAGGTCTGTTAACATGGGTTACTGGTTCTATAGGTGTGTTTACATGAGAAAGAGTCTTTATAGGTGTGTTTGCATGGTAAAGCGGTTCTATAGATGTGTTTACATGGGTAAGTGGTTCTATAGGTGTGTTCACATGGGAAAGTTTTTCTATAGGTGTGTTTACATGGGTAAGTGGTTCTATAGTTGTGTTTACATGGGTAAGTGGTTCTATAGGTGTGTTTACATGGGTCACTGGTTCTATAGCTGTGGTTACATTGGTTACTGGTTCCATAGGTGTGGTTGCATGGGAAAGTGGTTCTATAGGTGTGTTTACATGAATAAGTGGTTTTATAGGTTTGATTACATTGGTAACTGGTTCTATAGGTTAGTTAACATGGGTTACTGGTTCTATAGGTGTTTGTTACATGGGTAAGAGGTTCTCTATAGGTGTGTTTACATCGGAAAGTGGTTTAATAGGTGTGAAAGCATGGCTAAGTGGTTCAAAAAGTGTGTTTACATGGGTTACTGTTTTTAAAGCTGTGTTTACATTAGAAAGTGTATCTATAGGTGTGTTTAGATGGGTAAGTGGTTCTATATGTGTCTACATAGATAAGTTGTTCTATAGGTGTGGTTACATGGGTTACTGGTTCTATAGATGTGGTTGCATGGGAAAGTGGTTCTATAGGCATGCTTAAAAGGGAAAAGAGATCTATGGGTGTGTTTACATGGATAAGTGGTTCTATAGGTGTGTTTATATGGGAAAGCAGTTCTATAGGTGTGTTCACATGGGGACGTTGTTCTATAGGTGTGTTTACATGGGTCACTAGTTCTATAGGTGTGTTTACATGAGATAGTGGTTCTATAGGTGTGTTTATATGGGTAAGTGATTCTACAGGTGTGTTTACATGGGTAAGTGATTCTATAGGCGTGTTTACATTGGTAAGTGATTCTATAAGTGTGTTTACATGGGAAAGTAGTTCTATAGGTGTGTTCACATGGTTTACTGGTTCTATAGGTGTGTTTACATGGGTAAGTGGTTCTATGGGTGTGTTTATATGCGAAAGTGGTTCTATAGATGTATTTACATGGGAAAGTGGTTCTTTAGGTGTGGTAATATGGGTAAGTGGTTCTATAGGTGTGGTTACATGGAAAAGTGGTTCAATAGATGCATTTACAGTGTATCACAAAAGTGAGTACACCCCTCACATTTCTGCAGATATTTAAGTATATCTTTTCATGGGACAACACTGACAAAATGACACTTTGACACAATGAAAAGTAGTCTGTGTGCAGCTTATATAACAGTGTAAATTTATTCTTCCCTCAAAATAACTCAATATACAGCCATTAATGTCTAAACCACCGGCAACAAAAGTGAGTACACCCCTAAGAGACTACACCCCTAAATGTCCAAATTGAGCACTGCTTGTCATTTTCCCTCCAAAATGTCATGTGATTTGTTAGTGTTACTAGGTCTCAGGTGTGCATAGGGAGCAGGTGTGTTCAATTTAGTAGTACAGCTCTCACACTCTCTCATACTGGTCACTGAAAGTTCCAACATGGCACCTCATGGCAAAGAACTCTCTGAGGATCTTAAAAGACGAATTGTTGCGCTACATGAAGATAGCCAAGGCTACAAGAAGATTGCCAACACCCTGAAACTGAGCTGCAGCACAGTGGCCAAGATCATCCAGCGTTTTAAAAGAGCAGGGTCCACTCAGAACAGACCTCGCGTTGGTCGTCCAAAGAAGCTGAGTGCACGTGCTCAGCGTCACATCCAACTGCTGTCTTTGAAAGATAGGCACAGGAGTGCTGTCAGCATTGCTGCAGAGATTGAAAAGGTGGGGGGTCAGCCTGTCAGTGCTCAGACCATACGCCGCACACTACATCAAATTGGTCTGCATGGCTGTCACCCCAGAAGGAAGCCTCTTCTGAGGTCTCTACACAAGAAAGCCCGCAAACAGTTTGCTGAAGACATGTCAACAAAGGACATGGATTACTGGAACCATGTCCTATGGTCTGATGAGACCAAGATTAATTTGTTTGGTTCAGATGGTCTCAAGCATGTGAGGCGGCAATCAGGTAAGGAGTACAAAGATAAGTGTGTCATGCCTACAGTCAAGCATGGTGGTGGGAATGCCATGGTCTGGGGCTGCATGAGTGCAGCAGGTGTTGGGGAGTTACATTTCATTGAGGGACACATGAACTCCAATATGTACTGTGAAATACTGAAGCAGAGCATGATCCCCTCCCTCCGGAAACTGGGTTGCAGGGCAGTGTTCCAGCATGATAATGACCCCAAACACACCTCTAAGATGACCACTGCTTTATTGAAGAGGCTGAGGGTAAAGGTGATGGACTGGCCAAGCATGTCTCCAGACCTAAACCCAATAGAAGATCTTTGGGGCATCCTCAAGCGGAAGGTGGAGGAGCGCAAAGTCTTGAATATCCGCCAGCTCCGTGATGTCGTCATGGAATAGTGGAAAAGCATTCCAGTGGCAACCTGTAAAGCTCTGGTAAACTCCATGCCCAGGAGAGTTAAGGCAGTTCTGGGAAATAATGGTGGCCACACAAAATATTGACACTTCAGGAACTTTCACTAAGGGGTGTACTCACTTTTGTTGCCAGTGGTTTAGACATTAATGGCTGTATATTGAGTTATTTTGAGGGAAGAATAAATTTACACTGTTATATAAACTGCACACAGACTACTTTTCATTGTGTCAAAGTGTCATTTTGTCAGTGTTGTCCCATGAAAAGATATACTTAAATATCTGCAGAAATGTGAGGGGTGTACTGACTTTTGTGATACACTGTACATGGGTAAGTCGTTCTATAGTTGTGGTTACCTGGGTTACTGGTTCTATAGATGTGGTTGCATGGGAAAGTGGTACTATAGGCATGTTTAAAAGGGAAAAGAGATCTGTGGGTGTGTACATGGATAAGTGGTTTTATAGGTGTGTTTATATGGGAAAGTAGTTCTATAGGTGTGTTCACATGGGGACGTTGTTCTATAGGTGTGTTTACATGGGTTACTAGTTCTAAAGGTGTGTTCACCAAAAGATTTAAGTTTACTAAACAAAAAAAAAAACTTTTCTATCAGATTAACTTAAAAAAGTTAAGTTAAGGTAATAAAACAGAAAAACGCCCCCATTTACGTGTAAGTCTGCCTTTTTTCAGCTTGCTGTTGGTGAATCAGGCAAAAATGATTTTCTTGTGTTCGGGTAGCCTTTTGTTTTAATTTTTGTAACCTGTTGTTGCAAATTACTTTTTACTTTTCATTTAAGGCTTTTTGCAAAAGTAAACTTGTCTTTTGTGAAGTGGAACCTTTGTTAAACTAAATGGACGAACATTTTCTTACTCATTATGCTATTTTTGAGTAGCATGTACACCAGTCTGATGGGACTTTTTCATCTTCCATCCAATTTTGGTAAGTGTTGTACTTTACTTAACAATTTTGTTTAAAATAAATTATATTAATGTTGACACTAAATAAATAATCAAACAGCGCTGCTTTATTTGCCGTGTTTAGGCTACATGCTAGCATGCTAGTCTTCATACGAAGAAAAGAGTGTGCTGGCCTGCTTTATTTTAATCCTTAATTAATGCTATAGGTGTGTTTACATGGGTTACTAGTTCTAAAGGTGTGTTCACCAAAAGATTTAAGTTTACTAAACAAAAAAAAAAACTTTTCTATCAGATTAACTTAAAAAAGTTAAGTTAAGGTAATAAAACAGAAAAACGCCCCCATTTACGTGTAAGTCTGCCTTTTTTCAGCTTGCTGTTGGTGAATCAGGCAAAAATGATTTTCTTGTGTTCGGGTAGCCTTTTGTTTTAATTTTTGTAACCTGTTGTTGCAAATTACTTTTTACTTTTCATTTAAGGCTTTTTGCAAAAGTAAACTTGTCTTTTGTGAAGTGGAACCTTTGTTAAACTAAATGGACGAACATTTTCTTACTCATTATGCTATTTTTGAGTAGCATGTACACCAGTCTGATGGGACTTTTTCATCTTCCATCCAATTTTGGTAAGTGTTGTACTTTACTTAACAATTTTGTTTAAAATAAATTATATTAATGTTGACACTAAATAAATAATCAAACAGCGCTGCTTTATTTGCCGTGTTTAGGCTACATGCTAGCATGCTAGTCTTCATACGAAGAAAAGAGTGTGCTGGCCTGCTTTATTTTAATCCTTAATTAATGCTATTAATGTTGATATTAATACTTCTTTTTCTTGTTTCTTTGTTCTGCAGCCAAACATTAAGAAATCAGCTCGCTGTGTGAAACTGAGTACAGGTTCATGGTTACTGTGAAGAGCTGTTTGTGTTTCATCAGAACTTTATATACAGTTTGTACAGTTTTTAAGATGTTTTCTTGACATGTTGTATTTTAAGTAAATACTTCTGAAGTGAAATAAAGAACAATTATTTTATTATTCTGTCTGTTTTTCTATAAACATTTCTAATTGATATTTAAAACGTAATTAACAAGAAAACTAAGAAGAAATCAATATTTTTGTCCATTGAGCTCAAGATAATAAGTAGAATTATTGGGAAAAGCAGTTGGTATAACCAAAAAAATAAAGTTTAATCAACTTGCCTTTTAGGTGTAATAACTTAATGTTTTAAGTTATGCTAACTCAAGTTTTCATTATACATTACTTAACTTTTTTAAGGCAACCGGTTTCCTCAAATTTTTTAAGTAGATTGAACTTATCCGGGCTTACAGTGCATGGGTTTGTTGTTCTATAGGTGTGTTTACATGGGTTTGTGGTTCTATAGGTGTGTTTACATGGGTAAGTGATTCTATAGGTGTGTTTACATGGGAAAGTAGTTCTATAGGTGTGTTCACATGGTTTACTGGTTCTATAGATGTGTTTACATGGGAAAGTGGTTCTATAGGTGTGGTTACATGGGTTACTGGTTCTATAATTGTGGTTACATGGGAAAGTGGTTCTATAGGTGTGTTTACATGGGTTACTGGTTCTAAAGGTGTGGTTTTACATGGGTTATTGGTTCTATAGGTGTGTTTACATAAGTCACTGGTTCTATAGGTGTGTTTGCATGGGAAAGTGGTTCTATAGGTGTGTTCACATGGGTAAGTGGTTCTATAGGTGTGGTTAAATGCATTACTGGTTCTATAGGTGTGTTAACATGGGAAAGTAGTTCGATAGGCGTGTTTACATAGGAAAGTGGTTCTAATGGTGTGCTTGCATGGGAAAGTGATTTTATAGGTGTGTTTACATGGGTAAGTGGTTCTATAGGTGTGATTACATGGGGAAGTGGTTCTATATATGTGTTGGGTAGTTGGTTCTATAGATGTTTTAACATGGGTAAGTGGTTCTATAGGTGTGTTTACATGGGAAAGTGGTTCTATAGGTGTGTTCACATGGGTAAGTGGTTCTATAGGTTTGGTTAAATGCATTACTGGTTCTATAGGTGTGTTAACATGGGAAAGTAGTTCGATAGGCGTGTTTACATAGGAAAGTGGTTCTAATGGTGTGCTTGCATGGGAAAGTGATTTTATAGGTGTGTTTACATGGGTAAGTGGTTCTATAGGTGTGATTACATGGGGAAGTGGTTCTATATATGTGTTGGGTAGTTGGTTCTATAGATGTTTTAACATGGGTAAGTGGTTCTATAGGTGTGTTTACATGGGTTACTAGTTCTATAGGTGTGTTTACATGGGAAAGTGGGTTCATAGGTGTGTTCACATGGGTTACTGGTTCTATAGGTGTGGTTACATGGGTAAGAGGTTCTCTATAGGTGTGTTTACATGGGAAAGTGGTTTTATAGGTGTGAAAACATGGCTAAGTGGTTCTAAAAGTGTGTTTACATGGGTTACTGGTTCAATACGTGTGGTTACATAGGTTACTGTTTTTAAAGCTGTGTTTACATTAGAAAGTGTATCTATAGGTGTGGTTACATGGGTTACTGGTTCTATAGATGTGGTTGCATGGGAAAGTGGTTCTACAGGCGTGTTTAAAAGGGAAAAGAGATCTATGGGTGTGTTTACATGGATAAGTGGTTCTATAGGTGTGTTTATATGGGAAAGTAGTTCTATAGGTGTTTTAAAGTGGGTCTATAGGTGGAGGAAATCTAAGCTCGGGGTTGATCTTCACTCCTACCACAATCTGCTGTCCAGGTTCTCATCTGACATGACTGCTGCAAAATGATCTTTTTACAAAGCCAAGCTTGAACAATCTGCTGCTGACCCACGTTAGCTTCATGCTATCTTTTCCTCTCTTCTAAACCCTCCTCCTCCTCCCCCTTCTGCCTCTCTCACTGCTACTGACTTTGCAACATTCTTGCAGGAAAAGATCGACAAAATCAATCAATCCTTCTCGCCGACTGACCCACTTTCAACTGACCCTCAACCCACCAACACACTTACCAGCTTCACCCCACTCACCATGGATGAGGTTACACAGCTCCTCTCATCCAGCAATCCCACTACATGCACACTTGACCCTATACCATCCACCATCCTCAAAGACATCTTACAGGACCTAATCCCCTCCATCACACCCATCATCAACAACTCCCTGACATCAGGTGTTGTCCCTACTGCTTTAAAGAAGGCACAGGTCATTCCCCTTCTTAAGAAACCTACACTAGACACTACAGACATTAACAACTACAGACCTGTCTCGCTCCTCTCTTTTCTATCCAAAATTCTTGAACGTGCTGTCTATAACCAACTATCTGCCTTTCTCACTCAGAATGACCTCCACGATCCATACCAGTCTGGCTTCAAGGCAGCACATTCTACAGAAACAGCTCTTGTAGCTGTTACTGAGAAGCTTCATGCAGCCAAAGCAGCCAAACTGCCATCTGTCCTTATTCTTCTTGACCTCTCTGCAGCCTTCGACACAGTGAATCACAGCATTCTCCTGACCACTCTCTCCAACCTTGGAGTAACAGGTTCAGCATGGCAATGGATGGCCTCCTACCTGGAAGGGCGCTCCTACCAAGTGTCATGGAGGGGATCCATATCTCCCCCATGCACTCTCTCAACCGGTGTTCCTCAGGGCTCTGTACTTGGCCCACTTCTTTTCTCTATCTACACCAGCTCTCTGGGCAAGGTCATAGCTTCCCATGGCTTCTCCTACCACTCCTATGCAGATGACACTCAGCTTGTTCTGTCATTTCCTCCTTCAGACACGCAAGTCTCAGCTCGCATCTCAGCATATCTCACAATGGATGACAGAGCAAGACAGAGATGTTGCTCATTCCTGGAGATCAGTCTCCAACCCAGGACCTAGTCATTTCTCTGGATGACTCCCAGATCAGACCATCTGATAAGGTAAGAAGTCTTGGTGTTGTCCTTGATAACCAGCTGACATTCTCTCCTCATATAGCCAACATGACAAGAGCGTGTCGGTTCCTCCTGTACAACATCAGGAAGATTCGTCCATTTCTCTCCAGGGAAGCTACCCAGATTCTGGTGCAATCACTTGTAATCTCACGGTTGGACTACTGCAACTCCCTTCTGGCTGGAGCTCCCATGTCCACGATTAAACCCTTACAGCTCATTCAAAATGCAGCTGCACGTCTGGTTTTTAACCAACCCAAACACTGCCACATCACCCCACTTCTACGTTCTCTTCACTGGCTTCCTGTAGCTGCACGCATTCAGTTTAAAACACTGACGCTTGCCTACAAAGCCAAAAATGGACCAGCCCCAAGCTACCTTCGTGGCCTAATCAAACCCCGCTCTGTACCACGCAACCTCCGAGCCTCTAGTCTCGCTCGACTTGAGCCTCCACCCAGGACTCGAGGAAGACAAGCATCAAGGCTGTTCTCTGTTCTAGCGCCGAAGTGGTGGAATGAACTTCCTCTGTCTGTCCGAACATCTGAGTCTCTTGCTGTCTTTAAAAAACGATTAAAAACCCACCTTTTTACTAAACACTTAGGCTGACTTGTACTTATTTACTAACATTTTGTTTCATTCTTTTCCACTTCCAAAAAAAAAAACCAAAAAAAAAAAAACCAGGTTTTAGCAGATTTATGTTCTTCGACTGTTGTTTATCTAAATTTGAGAAATAAAATGTTTACTATAGAAGCACTTCTGTAAGTCGCTCTGGATAAGAGCGTCTGCTAAATGCTGAAAATGTAAATGTAAAATGTGTTTTCACATGGGGACGTTGTTCAATAGGTGTGTTTACATGGGTTACTAGTTCTATAGGTGTGTTTACATGGGAAAGTGGTTCTATAGGTGTGTTTACATGTGTAAGTGATTCTATAGGTGTGTTTACATGGGTAAGTGGTTTTAAAGGTGTGGTTACATGGGTAACTGGTTCTATAGGTGTGTTTACATGGGTTTGTGGTTCTAGACGTATAGCACCTTTCATACACAGTGGCAATTCAAAGTGCTTTACATAAGGAAAAAATTAATTAAAAGCATAAAAAAATTCCTGAGATCTAGAACCTCAGAAAGAATTCTTGCAAACATTTAGTTACAATTAAGACAACATGAAATTCAAACAAGAGAGATAAAAAATTAAGGACATGAAAAATTTAAAGAAAATATTGTAAAGTATGACCTACAATTTAGGGAATATGAAATTAAAACAAGAGAGATAAAAAATTAAGAACATGAAAACTAAAAGAAAATATAGTAAAATATACACTACAATTTAGAAGAGCATGAAAAACTAAAAGAAATATGGTAAAATGAGGGTAATAGCAAAAATTTCAAGCTCAATCATAGGCACAAGAAAAAAGAAAAGTTTTTAGTTCTATAGGTGTGTTTACATGGGTTAGTGGTTCTATAGGCGTGTTGACATGGGAAAGTGGTTCAATAGGCGTGTTTACATGGGTAATGGATTCTATAGGTGTGTTTACATGGAAAAGTGGTTCTATAAATGTGTTTACATGGTTTACTGGTTCTATAGGTGTGTTTACATGGGCAAGTGGTTCTATAGGTGTGTTTACATGTGTTACTGGTTCTATAGGTGTGTTTACATGGGTTACTAGTTCTATAGGTGTGTTTACATGGGAAAGTGGTTCTATAGGTGTGTTTACATGGGTAAGTGGCTTTAAAGGTGTGGTTACATGGGTAACTGGTTCTATAGGTGTGTTTACATGGGTTTGTGGTTCTATAGGTGTGTTGACATGGAAAAGTGGTTCTATAAATGTGTTTACATGGAAAAGTGGTTCTATAAATGTGTTTACATGGTTTACTGGTTCTATAGGTGTGTTTACATGGGCAAGTGGTTCTATAGGTGTGTTTACATGGGTTACTAGTTCTATAGGTGTGTTTACATGGGAAAGTGGTTCTATAGGTGTGTTTACATGGGTAAGTGGCTTTAAAGGTGTGGTTACATGGGTAACTGGTTCTATAGGTGTGTTTACATGGGTTTGTGGTTCTATAGGTGTGTTGACATGGGTTAGTGGTTCTATAGGCGTGTTGACATGGGAAAAAGGTTCAATAGGCGTGTTGACATGGGAAAAAGGTTCAATAGGCGTGTTTACATGGGTAAGTGATTCTATAGATGTGTTTACATGGGAAAGTGGTTCTATAGGTGTGTTTACATGGGATACTGGTTCAATAGGTGTGGTTACATGGGTTACAGGTTCTATAGGTGTGGTTGCATGGAAAAGTGGTTCAACAGGTGTGTTTACATGGGTTACTGGTTCGAAAGCTGTTTTTACATGGGTAAGTGGTTCTATAGGTGTGTTTACATTGGTTACTGGTGCAAAAGGTGTGGTTACATAAGTTACTGGTACTATAGAAAAGTTCACATGGGTAAAATGTTCTATAGGTGTGTTTACATTGGTTACTGGTGCAAAAGGTGTGGTTACATAAGTTACTGGTACTATAGAAAAGTTCACATGGGTAAAATGTTCTATAGGTGTGTTTACATGGGATAGTGGTTCTATAGGTGTGTTTTTAAAGTAAGTGGTTCTTACAGAAGTGTTTACATGGGTTGCTGGTTTGATAGGTGTGTTTACATGGGTAACTGGTTCTACAGGTGTGGTTACATGGGTTATTGGTTCTATAGGTGTGGTTACATGGGTTACTGGTTCTATAGGTGTGTTTACATGGGTAAGTGTTACTATAGCTGTGTTTACATGGAAAAGTGGTTATATAGGTGTGTTTACATGGAAAAGTGATTCTATAGGTGTGTTTACATGGGTAAGTGTAACTGTAGGTGTGTTTACATGGGAAAGTGGTTCTATAGGTTTTTTTTACATGGGGAAGAGGTACTATAGGTGTGGTTACATGGGTTACTGGTTCTATAGGTGTGGTTACATGGATGACCAGATCTATAGGTGTGATTAATTGAAAAAGTGGGTCGATAGGTTTGTTTACATGGGAAAGTGGTTCTATAGGTGTGTTCACATGGGAAAGTAGTTATACAGTATAAGTGTGTTTACATGGATAAGTGGTTCTAAAGGTGTGTTTACATGGGAAAGTGGTTCTAAAGGTGTGTTTACTTGGGAAAGTGGTTCTAACGCTGTTTTTACATTGGTTAGTGGTAGAGATGGGACGATCGATCGGCTACGAATCGGTATCGGCCGATTTTTAATCAAAATATGCTATCGGCGATCGGCGATATTTCCTAAAAGTAGCCGATCCGATCGTGTGATATATAAAGACCATGTTAAGTTAACAGCTCAGTGGATTGATCCAGACTTTGAGCTACGAAGCACCAACCATCACATCACCATTCATCAACAATCGTACAGACACCATCGTGAAAGCTCTTACGATGTAATTTTGCTGATTGTAATATTTACTTTAAAAAGATAATTCAACCCGGTCACATCTGAGTCGATTCTATCAGCACGTTATATAAACTCCTGGTTCACTTTGGTAAATCGTAAGCGGTTCTTACTTGTGATGTAGATGAGAACAGAAGACGTTACAGAGCCAATCCGAGGCAAAAGTTTATTCATTACCAAATTCGTTAGTTCAGGATCATCTGCTGAACTTTTAGAAAACTTTTAGCTGCTTAGACGGAACGAGTCTGACTCGGTTACAGATCTGTGGTAATAGCAGTTTAATTAAGCTTTTTAATTAAGCTTTTTAATGTAAGAGAGTCACACAAAATGTTCTGTAGTAGCTGGTGTTTATTTAAAACCACGACATTTAATTAATAACAGTAAACACGGAGAGATAACTGAGAAGAGAAACTTACGCTTCACATAAAAACGAATCAACTCATGAATCAATGAATCACTTATAGCGATACTGTGAACTCTGCGTCTCTGTAACTCTGTAACTGCGTATCTTCTAAACACACAAACACACAAACACACAAACGCACGCTGCTCCGGTTTATCTTTACTGTGAGGCTCTTTTTAAGTTTATTTACTGCTAATGTGCTATTTAAACTGCTAGTGGTTCTATAGGTGTGTTCACATGGGGAAGTTGTTCTATAGGTGTGTTTACATGAGAAGGTGGTTCCATGGGTGTGTTTACATAGGTTACTGGTTCTAAAGGTGTGGTTACATGGGTTACTGTTTCTATAGATGTGTTTACATGGGGAAATTGGTTATATAGGTGTGTTTACATGGGTAAGTGGTTCGATAGTTGTGTTGACATAAGTTACTGGTTCCATAGGTGTAGTTACTTGGGAAAGTGGCTCTATAGGTATGTTAATATAAGTTTCTGATTCTATAGGTGTGTTTACATGGGTAGGTGGTTCAATAGCTGTGTTTACATGGGTAAGTGGTTCTATAAGTGTGTTTATATGGAAAAGTGGTTCTATTGGTGTGTTCACATGGGGAAGTAGTTCTATAGGTGAGTTTACATGGGTAAGAGGTTATATAGGTGTGTTTACATGGGTTACTGGTTCTAAAGGTGTGTCTGGAAAAGTGGTTTTATAGGTGTGTGTAAATGGGTCACTGGTTCTAAAGGTGTGTCTACATGGGTAAGAGGTTATATAGGTGAGTTTACATGGGTTAGTGGTTATATGGGTGTGTTTACATGGAAAAGTTGTAACCTTCATCCTTTCGAGACGTACACAGAAAACAAACAGAGAGGTTCCATGCACTTCTTTTCCTGTGGTTTTTAATTAAACACTCCTTCCTAGAAAACACTGATTGAACAAAAAACTGTATTAGTGTATTTAAAACAAAACAAAACTGAACAAATGTACTCATATATACACAATAAACTCAATATTTAGAAATGCCCTCTTCCCAATGTGATTTTAAATAAGTCCAGAAGGTTGACCACAGTAGGCTTGGTAGAGTTCAAAGCTGATAAGCCTTACCAGGAGTCCACATCAATGTAATCCTGAGTTATCAGTATAATGCAGCCTTGTTCAAACCTTCAGTTAGTCCTTATTGAAGTTAGATGTCCTTTTCCAAAATCCAGCAGTTAATAATGGGTAGTGGATTTCCAAAATAAACTCCATATATAGGAAAATACATACATTACCAAAATGAATTTTCTATGCAGGTTAGCATAAAGCATTAGCATTAATACCTTCCATAATATTTCCAAAATATAAATTATACCAAAAATAAGGATAATCATTTTCTTAATGAACATGGTTAAGAGTACTTACATCTAGACGTCAAACATTTAAGTTTCCTAGGAAAGGAGTTTTTAAATCCTCAAAATGATCAGCACACATGCAAAGCAGCAAACAAACAGACTAGAAAACCACTTTAGCTTCCATCAGGAAATGCTATGTACTTCCTTTCACAGAAAAAAATATAGGTCATTCCCTCTCTGTTGCCCCCTAAAGGAGATCAGGAGAACTGACCAAAAGTAACTTTATGGTGTTGGCCACAATGCCTGTTACAAAGTGGTTCAATAGGTGTGTTTACATGGGAAAGTGATTCTATAGGTGTGGTTACATGGGGAAGATATTCTATAGGTGTGGTTACATGAAAAAGTGGTTCTATAGGTGTGGTTACATTGGTTACTGGTAGTATAGGTGTGTTTACATGGGAAAGTTGTTCTATAGGTGTGGTTTCATGGGAAAGTTGTTCTATGGGAGTGTTTACATAGGTTACTGGTTCTACAGGTGTGTTTACATGGGTAAGTGGTTCGATACGTGTGTTTACATAGGAAAGTGGTTCTATAGGTGTGTTTACATGAGTAAGTGGTTCTATAGGTGTTTTTACATGGGTTACTGGTTCTATAGGTGTGGTTATATGGAAAAGTGGTTCCACAGGTGTGTTTACATGGGAAAGTGGTTCTAACGCTGTCTTTACATGGGTTAGTGGTTCTATAGGTGTGTTTACATGGGTAAGTGGTTCTAAAGCTGTTTTTACATGGGTCACTGGTTCTATAGGTGTGTTTACATGGGAAAGTGGTTAAACAGATTTGTTTACATGGAAAGTGGTTCTATAGGTTTGGTTACACGAGTAACTGGTTCTATAGGTGTGGTTACATGGGAAAGTGGTTCAATAGGTGTGGTTACATGGGAAAGTGGTTATATAGGTGTGTTTATATGGGAAAGTGATTCAAAAGCTGTTTTTACATGGGTAAGTGGTTCATTAGGTGTGTTTAGGTTAGTAAGTGGTTCAAAAGCTTTCTTTACAAGGGTTAGTGGTTCAGTAGGTTTGTTTACATGGGAAAGTGGTTCAACAGATGTGTTTACATGGGAAAGTGGTTCTATAGGTTTGGTTACATGGGAAAGTGGTTCAAAAGCTGTTTATACATGGGTAAGTGGTTCAATAGGTGTGTTTAAGTGATTTAGTGGTTCTATAAGTGTGTCTACATGGGTTAGTTGTTCTGTAGGTGTGTTTACATGGGTAAGTGGTTCTAATAGTGTGTTTACATGGGTAAGTCGGTCTAATAGTGTGTCTACACTGGTAAGTGGTTCTATAGGTGTGTTTACATGAGTACTTGTTCTATAGGTGTGTTTACATTGGAAAGTGGTTCTATAGGTGTGGTTACATGGGTTACTGCTTCTATAGGTGTGTTTACATGGGTAAGCCGAGGAAATTTAACATGCTACAGAGTCTGCTGATCCAGTTCTACACAGCAATAATAGAGTCCATCCTTACATCATCCATCACCATTTGGTTTGGTTCTTCAACATCACATGAACAAGCCAAACTCCAGTGTATAATCAAGACAGCGGAGAGGATCATTGGATGAAGTTCGCCAACGCTTCAGGACATTTACAACAGCAGAGTGCTGAAGCGTGCTGGCAAAAATACTGCAGACCCCTCTCATCCTGGACATCACCTTTTTCAAACTTTTCCATCTGGCAGAAGACTCAGGACAATAAAAACAAACACATCCAGAACAGCTTTTCCCCAGAGCTGTAACACTTCTTAACCAAAGTTGCTCTCTTAGGTAACTGTTGGTAAATACTGGTTAACAGTCCGTGTGCTGTCGGGTCTGTTAAATATGTTCTATGTTACATGTCATACATGTGTAATTATCTGTACTATTATGTGTACTGTTTGTACTACTATGTGGACTATTGTGTGTATTATTGTGTGAATCACCAAAGCAAATTCTTCGTATGTGTAACATACCTGGCAAAATAAAGTGATTCTAATTCTAATTCTGAAAAAACCCTAGTAGACCTTAATAGACGTTAGAAGACCCAACTAGACCTTACTAGACCTTAACAGACTTTACTAGACCTTAACAGACCCTACTAGAAATTACTGGAACTTAACAGACGTTACTAGACTGTATTATACCTTAACAGACCCTACTAGACCTTAAAAGACCCTACTAAACCTTAATAGACCTTAAAAGACTTTACTAGACTGTATTATACTTTAACAGACCCTACTAGACCTTAACAGACCCTACTAAATCTTACTAGACCTTAAAAGACTTTACTAGACTGAATTATACCTTAACAGGCCCTTCTAGACCTTAATAGACCTTAGAAAACCTTATAAGACCCTACTAGACCTTATCAGACTGTACTAGACTGTATTATACCTTAAAAGACGCAACTAGACCTTAATAGACCCTACTTGGCCTTACTAGACTTTAACAGACCCTACTAGATGTCACTGGACCTTAACAGACTTTACTATACCTTACTAGACCTCAACAGACCCTACTTGACCTTACTAGACCTCATCAGACCCTACTAGACCTTAACAGACCCTACTAGACCCTAACGAACCATATTAGACATTATGAGACCCTACTAGTCCTTAACAGACCCTAATACACCTTATTCGACCCTACTGGACCTTACTACACGATATTAGACCTTCACAGACCTTACTAGTCCTTAATAGACTTTAACAGACCCTACTAGACCTCAACAGACCCTACTAGACAATAACAGACCCTACTAAACTTTAACAGACCCTATTAGACCATACTAGATCTTAACACAACTAGACCTTACTAGAAAATAACAGACCCTACTAGAACTTAAAAGACCCTACTCAACACTATTAGACCTTAACAGACCCTACTAGACCTTAAGAGACTCTGCTAAAAACTATTAGACCTTAACAAACCCTTTTAGACTTTAGTAGACTTTACAAAACCTTAACAGACCCTTCTAGATCTTACTACACTTTAACAGACCCTACTAGACCTAAACAGACCCTACTGGACCTTAAAAGACCCTACTGGACTTTATGAGACCTTAACATACCCTACTAGACCTTAATATAAATTAAAATACCCTACAAGACCTTAAGAGATCTTAACAGACCATACAAGACCTTAAAAGACCCTACTAGACCAAGCTAGACCTTACTAGACCTTAAAAGACCCTACTAGAGTTTCACAGACAATATTAGATCTTAACAGACCTTACTAGACCTTAATGGACCTTAAAAGCACTTCACAGACCTTACTACACCTTAAACGACCTGTACAGACCATAAAAGACCCTAAAAAAAACCTCAACAGACCCTACTAAACTTTAACAGACCCTATCAGACCTTACTAGATCTTAACAGACACTACTAGACCTTACTAGAACATAACAGACCCTACTAGAACTTAAAAGACCCTACTCGACTTAATTAAACCTTAACAGACCCTATTAGACTTTAACAAATTCTATTAGACCTCAACAGACCTTATTAGACCCTACTATACCCTACTAGACCTTAACAGACCCTTTTAGACCCTATTAAACCTTAACAGACCCTAATAGACCTTAACAGACCCTATTAGACCCAATAAGTCTTTAAAAGAATCTACAAGACCTTACTAGACCTTAAAAGACCCTTCTAAACCTTAAGACCTTACTAGACTTTAACAGACCTTACTAGACCTTAACAGACCCTAATAGACGATAACAGACCCTACAAGACCTTAAAAGACCTTACTAGACCCCACAAGACCATTACAGACCCTAATAAACCTTAAAGGACCTTACAAGAACCTACTAGACCTTAACAGACCAAACTAGATAATTAAAAACCCTACTAGACCTTACTAGACCTTTACAGAAACTACTAGACCGTACTAGACCTTAATAGACCCTATTAGACCTTAACAGACCCTAGTAGACCTTAAATGACCCTACAAGACCTTAACAGACGTTAAAAGATTTTAAAAGACCCGACTAGATATTAACAAACCCTACTAGACCTTACTAGACCATAACAGAAACTAATAGACCATACTAGACCTTAATAGACCCTACAAGACTTTAACAGACCCTACTAGACCTCAAAAGACCCTATTAGACCCTATTAAACCTTACCAGACCCTACAAAACCTTACTGGACCTTAACAGACCCTACTAAACCTTAACAGACCCTACTAGACCTTAACAGACCTTACTAGACCCTACTAGACCTTAAAAGAGCCTACTAGACCCTATTAGACCTTAAAAGACTTTACTAGACCTTAAGAGACTCTACTAGACCTTAAAATAATTTAATAGACCTTAAAAGACCGTAGTGGACCTTAACAGACCCTAAAAAACTTTAAAAGACCATATTAAACCTTAACAGGCACTACTAGAACTTAGTAGACGTCACAAGACCCTACTTGACCTTACTAGACCTTAACAGACCACACTAGACCTTACTAGACCTTAACAGACCTTACGAGACTCTATTACACCTTAACAGACCCTAGAAGGCCATAGTAGACCTTAAAAGACCCTACTAGACCTTACTAGACTGAAAAAGAACCTATTAGACCTTACTAGACTTTGCCAGATTCTACTAGACCTTAACAGACCCTACTAGACCTTACTAGACCTTTACAGAAACTACTAGATCGTACTATACCTTAATAGACCCTATTAGACCTTAACAGACCCTATTAGACCCTAGAAGACCTTACTAGACCTTAAAAGACCCTTCTAAACCTTAAGACCTTACTAGACTTTAACAGACCTTACTAGACCTTAACAGACCACACTAGACCTTACTAGACCTTAACAGACCCTACGAGACCCTATTAGACCTTAACAGACCCTAGAAGACCATACTAGACCTTATAAGACCCAATTAGACCTTACTAGACTGAAACAGAACCTATTAGACCTTACTAGACTTTGCAAGATTCTACTAGACCTTAACAGACCCTACTAGACCTTAACAGACCCTTCTAGGCTCTATTAGACATTAACAGATCCTACTAGACCTTAAAAGACCTTAACAGACCCTACTAGAACTAAGTAGAACTTAAAAGACTTAAGACTTAAAAGTAGAACTTAACAGACCCTACTAGAAATTAACAAACTTTACTACAAACTTTACATACTAGAACTTCCTACACCTTAACAGACCCTACTAGACCAAAACAGACAATACTAGACCTTAGAAGACCTTAACAGAACCTACTAGACCTTAAGAGAGCCTACTAGACCTTAAAAGAATTTACTAGACCTTAACAGACCGTAATGGACCTTACAAGACCCTAAAAGACTTTAATAGATCTTATTAAACCCTAACAGACACTACTAGAACTTCGTAGACGTCACCAGACCCTACTTGACCTTACTAGACCTTAACAGACCCTACGAGACACTATTAGACCTTAACAGACCCTAGAAGACCATACTAGACCAAAAAGACACTACTAGACTTTACTAGAACTAAACAGAAAAAACTAGACCTTAGAAGACCTTAACAGAAACTACTAGACCTTAAAAAACCCTACTAGACCATATAAGACCTTATTACAGACCCTACTTGGCCTTACAATACCTTAACAGATCCTACAAGACCCAAGTAAACTTTAAAAGACCATACTGGACCTTACAAGACCCTTCTGGACCTTAACAGACCGTACTAGACCTTAACAGATCTTACTAGACCTTAATAAACCTTAATAGACCTTAACAGACCCTACAAGACCTTAACAGAAACAAATAGACCTACGAGACCTTAACAGACCCTACTTAAAACCTACTAGACCTTAACAGATCTTACTAGACCATAAAAGACCTTGTAAGACTATACTAGACCTTAAAAGACCCTACTACACTTTAACAGACCCTACTACACCTTAACAGACCCTACTAGACCTTAATAAACCTTGAAAGACCCTAAAGGACCTTGCCAGATCGTATGAGACCTTAAAGGACCCTAAACTACCTTAACAGACCCTATAGGACCTTAAAAGACCCTACTAGACTTTAACAGACCCTACTACACCATAAAAGACAATACTAGACCTAAACAGACCTTACAAGACCTTAACAGGACATACTAAACCTTATTAGACCTTAAAATACGCTACAAGACCTTAACAGATCTTACCAGATTTTAACAGACCCTACTAGACCTCAACAGACCCTAATAAACCTTATTAAACTTTAACAGACCCGACTAGACCTTAATAGACCTAAAATACAAAACTAGACCTTAACAGACCATACCAGATTTTAACAGACCCTACTAGACCTCAACAGACCCTAATAGACCTTATAAAACATTAACAGACCCGACAAGACTTTAAAAGACCTCAAATACAATACTAGACCTTAACAGACCTTACTAGACCTTACAAGACCTTAACAGAAAAGACCCTACTAGACCTTAACAGACTCTACTAGACTTTAAAAGACCCTATTAAACATTAACAGACCCTACTAGACCTTAAAATAACCAAATAAACCTTAAAAGACCCTACAAGACCTTAACAGATACAAAAAGACCTTAAAAGACCTTAACAGACCCTACTAGAACTAAGTAGAACTTAAAAGACTTAAGACTTAAAAGTAGAACTTAACAGACCCTACTAGAAATTAACAAACTTTACTACAAACTTTACATACTAGAACTTTCTACACCTTAACAGACCCTACTAGACCAAAACAGACAATACTAGACCTTAGAAGACCTTAACAGAACCTACTAGACCTTAAGAGAGCCTACTAGACCTTAAAAGAATTTACTAGACCTTAACAGACCGTAATGGACCTTACAAGACCCTAAAAGACTTTAATAGATCTTATTAAACCCTAACAGACACTACTAGAACTTCGTAGACGTCACCAGACCCTACTTGACCTTACTAGACCTTAACAGACCCTACGAGACACTATTAGACCTTAACAGACCCTAGAAGACCATACTAGACCAAAAAGACACTACTAGACTTTACTAGAACTAAACAGAAAAAACTAGACCTTAGAAGACCTTAACAGAAACTACTAGACCTTAAAAAACCCTACTAGACCATATAAGACCTTATTACAGACCCTACTTGGCCTTACAATACCTTAACAGATCCTACAAGACCCAAGTAAACTTTAAAAGACCATACTGGACCTTACAAGACCCTTCTGGACCTTAACAGACCGTACTAGACCTTAACAGATCTTACTAGACCTTAATAAACCTTAATAGACCTTAACAGACCCTACAAGACCTTAACAGAAACAAATAGACCTACGAGACCTTAACAGACCCTACTTAAAACCTACTAGACCTTAACAGATCTTACTAGACCATAAAAGACCTTGTAAGACTATACTAGACCTTAAAAGACCCTACTACACTTTAACAGACCCTACTACACCTTAACAGACCCTACTAGACCTTAATAAACCTTGAAAGACCCTAAAGGACCTTGCCAGATCGTATGAGACCTTAAAGGACCCTAAACTACCTTAACAGACCCTATAGGACCTTAAAAGACCCTACTAGACTTTAACAGACCCTACTACACCATAAAAGACAATACTAGACCTAAACAGACCTTACAAGACCTTAACAGGACATACTAAACCTTATTAGACCTTAAAATACGCTACAAGACCTTAACAGATCTTACCAGATTTTAACAGACCCTACTAGACCTCAACAGACCCTAATAAACCTTATTAAACTTTAACAGACCCGACTAGACCTTAATAGACCTAAAATACAAAACTAGACCTTAACAGACCATACCAGATTTTAACAGACCCTACTAGACCTCAACAGACCCTAATAGACCTTATAAAACATTAACAGACCCGACAAGACTTTAAAAGACCTCAAATACAATACTAGACCTTAACAGACCTTACTAGACCTTACAAGACCTTAACAGAAAAGACCCTACTAGACCTTAACAGACTCTACTAGACTTTAAAAGACCCTATTAAACATTAACAGACCCTACTAGACCTTAAAATAACCAATAAACCTTAAAAGACCCTACAAGACCTTAACAGAAACAAAAATACCCTAAAAGACCTTACTAGACCTTAACAAGACCCTAACAGAGTCTTTACGAGACCTTAACAGACCCTTTTAGACCTTAACAGACACAACTAGAACTTAGACAATATTAGACCTTATAAGACTTTACCAGACACTCCTAGACATTAGTAGACCTTACTAGACCTTAACAGACCCTCCACGATGTTACTACACCTTAAAAAACCCTACTAAACCTTACTAGATCTTCACAGACCCTACTAGACTTTACTAAACCTTACCAGACCATACCACACCTAACCAGACCCTACAAGGCATTAAAAGACCTTAATAGATCCTAATAGATCTTACAAGACCTTCGGAGACCCTACTAGACCTTAACAGACCCTAATAGACCTTACTAGATCTTATAAGACTTTTACAGATTGTAAAAGACCCAAATACACCTCAACAAACAATACTACACCTTAACAAAACCTTCTAGACTTTAACAAACCTTACAAGAACCTACTAGACCTTAACAGACCCTACAAGATCTTACTAGACCTTACCAGAACCAATTACACCTTACTAGACCTTAACAGACGATACTAAACCTTAAAATACCTTATTAGACCTTAACAGACCCTACTAGACCTTAACAGACGATACTAAACCTTAAAATACCTTATTAGACCTTAACAGACCCCAATAGACCTTAACAGACCCTACTAGACGCTATTAGACCTTAACAGCCTTTACTAGACATTAAGACTTTACTAAACCTTATCAAATCCTACCAGACCTTATTAGACCCTATTACACCTTAAAAGATCCTACTAGACCTAAACAAACACTACTAGACCTTACTAGACCTTAACAGACCCTACCAGACCCTACCAGACCCTAATAGACCTTTACAAACCCTACTAAAGCCTAATAGACTTTAACAGACCCTACTAGACCTAACTAGACCTTAAGACACTAGCAGACCTTAATAGACGTAAACAGACCCTAGTAGACCTTAACAGACTTTAAGACACTACTAGACCCTATTAGACCTTAACAGATCCTACTAGACATTAACATACCTTAATACACTTTAACAGACCCTACTAGACCGAAACAGACCCTACTAGAACATCCTAAACGTTCACAGACCCTATTAGACCTTATTAGACCTTAACAGACCCTAAAAAACCTTAACAGACTCTAAAAAACCTTACCAGACCCTATTAAACTTTAACAGACCTAAACAGACAATACTAGACCTAAACAGACAATACTAGACCTTAACAGACCCTACTAGACTATAACAGACCCTACTAGACCTCACAAGAACCTAGTAGACTTTTACAAACCCTACAATACCTTACAAGACATTAAAAGAAACTACTAGAACTTATTAGACATTAAAAGACCCTACTAGACCTTAACAGACCCTACTAGACCTTAATAGACCTTAAGAGAACCTACTAGACCCTATTACACCTTAAGACCCTACTGGACATTAACAGAAATTACAGGACCTTAAAATACCCTACTAGACTTCAACAGACCCTAATAGACCCTATTAGACCTTAAAAGACCCTAATAAACCTTAAGACATTAAAAGACCTTAACAGACCCGACTAGACCTAAATAGACCTTAATAGACCTTAAAGACCGTACTAGACCCTATTAGATCCTATTAAACCTTAACAGACCTTACAAGGCCTTTCAAGACCTTAACAGACCCTACTACACCTTAATAGACACAAACACCTTAACAGACCCTACTAGACCTTAACAGACCCTTCTAGACCCTATAAAACCTTAACAGACCCTACTAGACCTTAATATACCTTAACAGAGCCCACTAGACCCTATAAGACCTTAACAGACCCTATTAGACATTAACAGACCATTAACATACCCTACTAGACCTTAACAGACCCTAATAGACCTTAGAACACCTTAAAAGACCCTATCAGACCTTAGTAGACCTTAAATGACCCTACTAAACCTTAATAGACCTTAAAAGACCCTACTAGACCTTAAAAGACTTTAATAGACTTTAAGTAGACCTCAACAGACCTTACTTGACCCTAATAGACGTTACAAAATCTTATTAGATCTTCAAAGACCTTACTAGTCATTACCAGATCTTAACAGACCCTACTAGACCCTGTTGGACAAACAGACCCTAAAAGACCCTACTAGACGTTAACAGATCTTACTACACCATAAAAAACCCTATTAGACCTTACAAGACCTTTCTAGACTTTATTAAACCTTAATAGACCTTAACAGACCCGACTAGACCATACTACACATCAACAGAACCTTCTAGATCTAAACAGACCCTACTAGACCTTACTAGGCCTTCACAGACCCTACCAGACCTTACAAGATCTTAACAGACACTACTAGAACTTAAAAGACCTCAAAATACCCTACTAAACCTTAACAGACCCTACTAGAACGTACTAACACATAAACCCTACTAGACCTTAACAAACCCTAAGCAGCCCTGTTGGACCTTAACAGACCCTACTAGACCTTAACATAACATATAAAACCCTATTAGACCTAAAAAGACCCAAATAGACCTCAACAGACCCTATAATACTTTAACAGACCCTATTAGACCTCAACAGACCCTATTATACCTTAACAGACTCTACAAGGCCTTACTACACCTTAACAGACCCTACTAAACCTTAACAGACCATTGTAGACCCTATAAGACCTTAACAAACTCTACTAGACCTTGAAATACCTTAAAAGACCCTAATACACTTTAAAACACTTTACTAGACCCTATTAGACCCTAATACACTTTAAAACACTTTACTAGACCTTATTAGACCCTAGTTGAACTTACTAGACTTTACCAGTTCTTACAAAACCCTACTAGACCTTAACAAACCCTATTAGACATTAACAGAACCCAAAAAACCTTTAAAAAACCCTACAAGACCTTAAAAGACACAAATAGACCTTACAAGACCTTAACAGACCTTAACAGACCCTACAAGAATTTACAAGACCTTAACAGAAACTTCTAGACTTTAAAAGACCCTAATAGACCTTAAAAGACCCTATTATACCTTAACAGACCCAAATAAACCTTAAAAGACCCTACAAGACCTTAAAAGACACAAATAGACCTTACAAGACCTTAACAGACCTTAGAAGACCTTAACAGACCTTAGGAGACCCTACAAGAACTTAAAAGACCTTAACAGAAACTTCTAGACTTTAACAGACCCTACTAGACCTTAAAATACCCTATTAGACCTTACAGGACTTTACCAGACACTTCTAGACCTTAGTAAACATTACTAGACGTTAACAGACCCTACAACACCTTACTACACCTTAAAAGACCTTACTAAACCTTAACAGACCATACTAAACCTAAAAAGACCTTACTAGGCCTTACAAGACCTTAATAGACCCTACAAGATCTTACTAAACCTTAACAAACCCTAGTAGACCTTACTAGACCTTAAGAGACCCTATTACACCTTAAAAGACCCTAAAAGACCTTACTAGACGTTATGAGACTTTTACAGATCATAAAAGACCATACTACACCTAAAAAGAAATACTAGACCTCAACAGACACTACTACACATTAAAAGACCTTAAAAGAACCTAATTGACCTTAACAGATCCTACTAGATCTTACTAGACCTTACCAAAACCAATTGGAACTTACTAGACCTTACCAAACCCTACTAGACCTTACAAGACCCTACTAGACCTAAAGACCCTTCTAGACCTTAACAGAACCTACTAGACCTTAACAGACCCTACAAGACCCTAACAGACCTTATTAATCTTTAACAGAACCTACAAAACCCTAATAGACCCTACAAGAGACCTAGTTTACCTTACTAGACTTTACCAGACCTTACAAGACCCTACTAGACCTTAAAAGACTCTACGAAACCCTAATGGACCTTAACAGACGCTACTAGACCTTAACAGACCCTATTAGACCTTAACAGACCGTACTAGACCAAACAAGACCTTAAGAGACACTAACAGAAGATAATAGACCTAAACAGACCCTAGTAGACTTTAACAGAACTTAACAGACCTTACTAGATCTTAACATAACCAATCAGTCCTTACTAGACCTTACCAGACCTTACTAGATCTTAACAGACCCTACCAGACCTTACTAGACCTAAACAGACCATATTAGACTTTATTAGACCTTAACAAAAACCTACTAGACCTTACTAGACAATAACAGACCCTACAAGACCCTAACAGACCCTACTAGACCTTACTAGGCCTTCACAGACCCTACCAGACCTTACGAGATCTTAACAGACACTACTAGAACTCAAAAGACCTCAAAATACCCTACTAAACCTTAACAGACCCTACTAGAACGTACTAACACATTAACCCTACTAGACCTTAACAAACCCTACGCAGCCCTAATGGACCTTAACAGACCCTACTAGACCTTAACATAACATAAAAAACCCTATTAGATCCTAAAAGACCCAAATAGACCTCAACAGACCCTATAATACTTTAACAGACCCTATTAGACCTCAACAGACCCTATTAGACCTTAACAGACCCTACAAGGCCTTACTACACCTTAACAGACCCTACTAAATCTTAACAGACCATTAGAGACCCTATAAGACCTTAACAAACTCTACTAGACCTTGAAATACCTTAAAAGACCCAATTAGACCTTAAAAGACCCAACTAGACCCTATTAGACCTTAATACACTTTAAAACACTTTACTAGATCTTATTAGACCCTAGTTGAACTTACTAGACTTTACAAAACCATACTAGACCTTAACAAACCCTATTAGACATTAAAAGACCACAAAAAACCTTAAAAGACCCTACAAGACCTTAAAAGACACAAATAGACCTTACTAGACCTTAACAGACCTTAACAGACCTTAACAGACCCTACAAGAATTTACAAGACCTTAACAGAAACTTCTAGACTTTAACAGACCCTACTAGACCTTAAAAGACCCTATTATACATTAACAGACCCAAATAAACCTTTAAAGACACTACAAGACCTTAAAAGACACAAATTGACCTTACAAGACCTTAACAGACCTTAGGAGACCTTAACAGACCCTATTAGACCTTACAGGACTTTACCAGACACTTCTAGACCTTAGTAAACATTACTAGACGTTAACAGACCCTACAAGACCTTACTACACCTTAAAAGACCTTACTAAACCTTAACAGACCATACTAGACCTAAAAAGACCCTACTGGGCCTTACAAGACCTTAAAAGACCCTACAAGATCTTATTAAACCTTAACAAACCCTAGTAGACCTTACTAGACCTTAAGAGACCCTATTACACCTTAAAAGACCCTAAAAGACCTTACTAGACGTTATGAGACTTTTACAGATCGCAAAAGACCCTACTACACCTAAAAAAAATACTAGACCTCAACAGACACTACTACACTTCAAAAGACCTTACAAGAACCTAATTGACCTTAACAGATCCTACTAGATCTTACTAGACCCTACCAGAACCAATTGGACCTTACTAGACCTTACTAGACCTTACTAGACCTTACCAAACCCTACTAGACCTTACAAGACCCTACTAGACCTAAAGACCCTTCTAGACCTTAACAGAACCTACTAGACCTTAACAGACCCTACTAGACCCTAACAGACCTTATTAGGCTTTAACAGAACCTACAAAACCCTAATAGACCCTACAAGACATTAACAGACCCTAGTTTACCTTACTAGACTTTACCAGACCTTACAAGACCCTACTAGACCTTAAAAGACTCTACGAAACCCTAATGGACCTTAACAGACGCTACTAGACCTTAACAGACCCTATTAGACCTTAACAGACCGTACTAGACCAAACAAGACCTTAAGAGACACTAACAGAAGATAATAGACCTAAACAGACCCTAGTAGACTTTAACAGAACTTAACAGACCTTACTAGATCTTAACATAACCAATCAGTCCTTACTAGACCTTAACAGACATTACTAGATCTTAACAGACCCTACTAGACCTTACTAGACCTAAACAGACCATATTAGACTTTATTAGACCTCAACAAAAACCTACTAGACCTTACTAGACAATAACAGACCCTACAAGACCCTAACAGACCCTACTAGACATTAACAGACCCTAATAGACCTTAACAGACCCTACTAGACCTTACTAAACCTTAACAGCCCCTATTAGACCTTATTAGACCTTAACAGAACCTAAAAGACCTCAACAGACCATAAAAGACCTTACCAAACCATAATAGAACTTTAGAGACCTAACAGACCCTACTAAACAATAACAAACTATACTAGACCTACTAGAACCAGAAATTACAAGACCTCAACAGACCCTAAAAGACCCTACTAGACCCTATTGGACCTTAACAGACCATACTAGACCTTACCAGACCCTATTAGACTTTAAAAGGCCCTACTAGACCTTGACAGACCCTACTGGACCCTATAAAACCTTAAAAGACCCAACTAGACCTTAATATACCTTAAAAGACCCCCACTAGACCCTATTAGACCTTAAAAGACCAAACTAGACAATAATAAACCTTAACAGACTTAACTAGACCTTAAGAGACTCTACCAGACCTTAACAGACCCTAGTGGACTTTACTAGAACTTAAACTTAAAATACTTTACTATACCTTATTAGACCTTAACAGACACTACTAGACTACTAGATCTTCTTAACTAGAGCTCACCAGACCCTACAAGACCTTACCAGACCAAACTAGACCTTAACAGGCACTAGAGGACCTTACAAGATTTTAAAAGAAACAACTAGACCTTAACAGAACCTACCAGACCTTACTAGATCTTAACAGACCATACTAGACCTCAACAGACCTTACAAGAACCTATTAGACCTTACTAGACCTTACCAGACCATACTAGACCTTAACAGACCTTACAAAAACCTACAAGACCTTACTAGCACATAACAAACCCTACAAGACCTGAACCGACTCTACTTGACCCAATTAGACCTTAACAGACCATACTAGACCTTACTAAAACTTAACAGAATCTACAAGACCCTATTACACCTTAAAATACCTTAACAGACCTCACAAGACCTTAAGAGACCCTACTAGACCTCAACAGACTTTACTGGATCTCAACAGACCCTACTAGACCTTAAAAGACCCTACTAGACCTTGAAATACCATAATAGACCTTACTAGACCCTAAAAGACCCAAACAGGCCCTATTAGACCTTAAGAGACACTACTAGACTACTAGATCTTCTTTACTAGAGCTCACCAGACCCTACAAGACCTTACCAGACCTTATTAGGCTTTAACAGAACCTACAAAACCCTAATAGACCCTACAAGACATCAACAGACCCTAGTTTACCTTACTAGACTTTACCAGACCTTACAAGACCCTACTAGACCTTAAAAGACTCTACGAAACCCTAATAGACCTTAACAGACGCTACTAGACCTTAACAGACCCTATTAGACCTTAACAGACCGTACTAGACCAAACAAGACCTTAACAGACACTAGCAGAAGATAATAGACCTAAACAGACCCTAGTAGACTTTAACAGAACTTCACAGACCTTACTAGATCTTAACATAACCAATCAGTCCTTACTAGACCTTACCAGACATTACTAGATCTTAACAGACCCTACTAGACCTTACTAGACCTAAACAGACCATATTAGACTTTATTAGACCTTAACAAAAACCTACTGGATCTTACTAGACAATACCAGACCCTACAAGACCCTAACAGACCCTACTAGACATTAACAGACCCTAATAGACCTTAACAGACCCTACTAGACCTTACTAAACCTTAACAGCCCCTATTAGACCTTATTAGACCTTAACAGAACCTAAAAGACCTCAACAGACCATAAAAGACCTTACCAAACCATAATAGAACTTAAGAGACCTAACAGACCCTACTAAACAATAACAAACTATACTAGACCTACTAGAACCAGAAATTACAAGACCTCAACAAACCCTAAAAAACTCTACTAGACCCTATTGGACCTTAACAGACCATACTAGACCTTACCAGACCCTATTAGACTTTAAAAGGCCCTACTAGACCTTGACAGACCCTACTGGACCCTATAAAACCTTAAAAGACCCAACTAGACCTTAATATACCTAAAAAGACCCCCACTAGAACCTATTAGACCTTAAAAGACCAAACTAGACACTAATAAACCTTAACAGACTTAACTAGACGTTAAGAGACTCTACCAGACCTTAACAGACCCTAGTGGACTTTACTAGAACTTAAACTTAAAATACTTTATTTTACCTTATTAGACCTTAACAGACACTACTAGACTACTAGATCTTCTTAACTAGAGCTCACCAGACCCTACAAGACCTTACCAGACCAAACTAGACCTTAACAGGCACTAGAGGACCTTACAAGATTTTAAAAGAAACAACTAGACCTTAACAGACCCTACCAGACCTTACTAGACCTTAACAGACCATACTAGACCTCAACAGACCTTACAAGAACCTATTAGACCTTACTAGACCTTACCAGACCATAATAGACCTTAACAGACCTTACAAAAACCTACAAGACCTTACTAGCACATAACAAACCCTACAAGACCTGAACCGACTCTACTTGACCCAATTAGACCTTAACAGACCATACTGGACCTTACTAAAACTTAAGAGAGTCTACAAGACCCGATTACACCTTAAAATACCTTAACAGACCTCACAAGACCTTAAGAGACCCTACTAGACCTCAACAGACTTTACTGGATCTCAACAGACCCTACTAGACCTTAAAAGACGCTACTAGACCTTGAAAGACCATAATAGACCTTACTAGACCTTAAAAGACCCAACCAGGCCCTATTAGACCTTAAGAGACCCTAAAAGACCTAAACAGATCCTATTAGACCCTATAAGTTCATAACAGACCCTACTAGACCTTAACAGACCCTACTAGACCTCAACGGACCCTACTAGACCTCAACAGACCCTTGAAGAATTTAACAGGCCCTACTAGACTTTAAAAGACCTTAATAGACCCTACTAGACTTTAACAGAACCTACAGGACCTTATTAGCCCTTAACAGAAACTACTAGACTTTACAAGACATTAAAAGACCATACTAGGCCTTACTAGCACATAAACCCTACTAGACCTTAAAAGAACCTACTAGACCCTATTAGACCTCAACAGACCCTACTTGTCCCAATTAGACCTTAACAAACCAAACTAGACCTTACCAGACACTATTAGACCTTAGGAGACCTTAACAGACCCTACTAGAACCTAAAAGACCTTAACAGACCATACTAGACCTTACAAGACCCTGCTAGACCTTACTAGAACTTAACAGACTTTACTAGACCCTATTAGAATTAACAGACCCTACTGGACCTTAACAGATGAAACTAGACTTTAACAGACCATACTATACCTTATTAGATTTTATAAGACCCTATTTGACCTTAATAGACACTAATAGACCATACTAGACATTAACAGACACTACTAAAACTGAACAGACCCTAATAGACCTTAACAGACCGTACTAGACTTTACTAGACCTTAATAGACCCTACCAGACTTTAACAGACACTAGAAGACAATAATAGACCTTAAAAGATCCTACTAGACCTTAACAGACCCTACTAGAACTTCAAGACCTTAAAAGACCCTACTAGAACTTGCAAGACCTTAACAGACCCTTCTAGACCTTACAAGACCTTAACAGACACTTCTAGACCTTAGTAGACCTTAACAGACACTACTAGACCTTAAAAGACCCTACAAGACCTTACTAGACTTGAACAGACCCTTTTAGACCTTACTACACATTAACAGACCAAACTAGACCTTACAAGACCTTAAAATAAACTTCTAGACCTTAGTAGACCTTAAAAGACCCAACTAGACCTTAACAGACCCTACAAGACCTTACAATTCCTTAACATACCCTACAAGACCTTACTAGACCTTAACAGACCCTATTAGACCTTAATACACCTTAAAAGACCCTACTAGAAATTACAAGACCTTAAAAGACATTTCTAGACCTTAAAGACCCCACAAGACCTTAACAGAGCCTACAAGACCTTACTAGATCTTCACAGACAATTCTAGACATTAACAGACCCTACTAGACCTTACTACACCTTAAAAGACCCTACTAGACCTTACTAAATTTTAACAGAAACTTCTAGACCGTAACAGACCAAACTAGACATTACTACACCTTAAAAGACCCTACTGGTTTTAAACAGACACTACTATGCCTTAACAGACCCTACTAGACCCAATTTGACCTTAAAAGACTTTACTAGACCTTAAGGAACCCTACTAGACCTTAACAGACCCTAGTGGACCTTACTAGATCGTAAAAGACCTAAAAAGACCTTATAAGACCTTAAAAGAAACTACTAGACCTTACTAGACCTCACCAGACCCTACATGACCTTTCCAGAACCCAATAGACCTTACCAGACCCTACTAGACCTTAACAAACCATACTAGACCTTACAAGATTTTAAAAAACAATACTACACCCTAATAGACCTTAACAGACCTTACTAGATCTTAAGACAATACTAGACCTTACTAGACCTTAACAGACCCTACTAGACCTTAATAGACCTTAAAAAAAACTACTAGACCTTAGTAGACCTTAAATGACCCTACTAGACCTTAACAGACCTTAAAAGACTTTAAAATACTTCAGTAGACCTTAACAGAGCGTACTAGACCTTACTAGACCTCAAAAGACCCTACTTGACCATAGTAGACCCTACTAGACCTTAGTAAATCTTATTTAATCTTCACAGACCCTACTAGTCCTTTCTAGACCTTAAAAGACCCTACTAGAAACTATTAGACTTCATCAGACCCTACTAAACCTTAACAGATCTTACTAGAACATAAAAGACCCTATTAGACCTTATTAGACCTTTACAGACCCTACTAGATTTTAACAGACACTACTAGAACTTATTGGACCTTAACAGACCCTACCAGACCCTACTAGACCTTAAAAAACCCTATTAGACCCTACTAGACCTTAACAGACCCTACTAGAACTGAACAGAACCTATGAGAAAAAAACAGACGTACTAGACTTTACTAGACCTTAAAAGACCTAATAGACCTCAAGAGACCCTACTAGACCTTAACAGACTTTAATAGACTTTATTAAACATTAACAGACCCTACTAAGCCTTATTAGACCTCAACAGACCCTACTTGAGTTTAGTAGACCCTACTCGACCTTTTTAAATCTTATTAGACCTTCTATGACCCTATTAGTCCTTACGTGACTTTAACAGACCCTACTAAACACTATTAGACCTTAACAGATCTTACTAGACCATAAAATACCCTATTACTGTTATAATGAGAGAGGTAGGACCCAAAGATGCAGAGTAAAAATGAATTTCTTTATTAACAATAAATTATAATGTACAATATAAACAAAGGATAAGAGGAACAGAAAACAATTCGGGAAATCCCGAACAAAGCCGCTGACGTCAATGGCAACTGAAAAAGAGAAAGAAAAACACAAAAGCACAAATTAACTGACGCGAGGCGCGAACCCTGGTCGCTCACTCGCAAACCGAGCGCGCATCTCAACACGCTACGGCGTAGCTGAAAACAGAACAGCTCCTACAGCGTAGAGAGAGGAGGATCTCCGGAAATAACTCCGTGAGAATCGCGAGACAACACCAGGATGGGCTTTTAAACAAGCCGAATCGGCATTGTCACCAGCACAGGATTGCTGGGAAGAAGCCGATCTGGATTAGGGGAAAAAGAGACAAAGAGCGAGGCGCGGATTCGAACCGGGGTTGCACCGACACCAGAGCGGCGTTTAATCCGCTCAGCCACACAGGCTGTGATGAAGCTGGGAATCGGGAAGCGCCTTAAGAGCACTTCGGTGAGTGACTGTTATGCTAGCATTAGCCCGCTGCTAACCATGCAAGCTGGGGGTAAAGCGAGATGAAAACAAACCGCAGCTCGAGGACTGCACGAAATCGCACCGGCTTTCCCTAATAATGAAATCAAATCCCTAAATTACCTCGGCCTTACGACCTACACACCCAACCACTCTTATAGTGCCTGGGGTCACCGAACTAGCCCTACAAAACGGGAAAGGCTGGTTCAGTGCGGCATAAGCCAAAAAAAAGAACAAAAGGTGCGACGCCTGCAGTCTGGCGACGCCCCCTTAAATAGGGGGCTTGCAGCTGCAGGTCGTTCGCCCTAATCAGCTGGCCTCCTATTTGAGGCCATGCTGCTCTTTGTTCTGTAACGCCTGCGACGCTGGGAACTGGTGGTATGTTCACCAGACGTCGCAGGCACCCTAACAATTACAAGATCCTACAAGACCTTAAAAGACCCTACTAGACCTTAAAAGACCATACTAGACTTTAAAAGACATAAAAATACCCCACTAGACATTACAAGACCTTAAAAGACCAAACTAGACCTTAAAAGACTTTACTACACTTAAATAACCTTAACAGTGCAAACTAGACCTTAAAATACTTTAATACACTTACAAAACCTTAAAAGACCCTACTAGACCTTAAAAGACCTTAACAGACCCTACTAGACCTTAACAGACTGTACAAAACCCTAGTAGACCCTACTAGACCCTACGAGACCCTAAAAAACCTTAACAAACCCTACATGACCCTACGAGACCTTAACAGAACCTACTAGACCTTAAGAGACACTACTAGAGCTTAACAGAAACTAATAGACCTTAAAAGACCCTAAAAGACTTTAACAGACCCTACAAGACTCGATTAGACCTTAACAGACCCTACTAGACCTTAACAGACCATACCAAACCCTACTAGACCTTAACAGACCGTTCTAGACTTTAACAAAACCTAATAGACCTTACTAGACCTTAACAGACCCTAGTAGACCATAGTAGCACATAACAAATCCTACTAGACCTTAACAGACCCTACTCGGCCCTAATAGACCTTAATAGAAGTTACTAGACCCTAACAGACCTTACCAGCCCTTGCTAGAGCTCAACAGACCCTAATAAACCTTAACAGACCCTACTAGACCTTAAAAGACCTTTTAAAACCTTAAAAAAAAGAACAGACTTCAATAGACCTAAAAGACCCTAATAGACCCTATTGGACCTTAACAGACCCTACTAGACCTTAAAAGACCTTAAAAGACCCTACTAGACCTTAACGCTACAAGACCTTAACAGACCCTAATAGACCTTAAAAAAGCCTACAAGACCCTATTAGACCCTATGCGACCTTATAAGACCTTAATGGACCTTACTAGACCATACGATACCTTAACAGACCCTAATAGAAGTATTAGACCTTAAAAGACCCTACTAGACCCTAATAGACCTTAAAAGACCCTACTAGACCATACGATTCCTTAACAGACCCTACTAGACCTTATTGGACCTTAACAGACTCTACTAGACCCTACTAGACTTTAACAGACCGTACGAGATCCTACTAGACCTAACTAGACCTTAAAAGACCTTAACAGACCCTACAAGACTTTACTAGACCCTACGAGACATTACTAGACCCTACTAGACCTTAACAGAACCTAATAGACCTTAACAGACACTACTAGACCTTATTGGACCTTAACAGACACTAAAAGACTTTGACAGACCCTACAAGACTCTATTACACCTTAACAGACCCTACCAGACCTTACTAGACCTTAACAGAACGTACTAGACTTTAACAAAACCTAAAAGACCTTACTAGACCTTGATAGCACATAACAAATCCATCTAGACCTTAACAGACCCTACTAGCCCCTATTAGACCTTAACAGACTCTACTAGACCTTAAAAGACCTATTAAGACCTTAACAGACAGGAACACACTTTAAAAGACCTAAAAGACCCTAATAGACCCTATTGGACCTTAACAGACCCTACTACACCTTAAAAGATCCTACTAGACCCTATTAGACCTTAAAAACCCCTACTAGACCCTATTAGACCTTAACAGACCCTACTAGAACTTAACAGACCTTAAAAGACAATACTAGACCTTAAAAAACGCTACAAGACCTTAACAGACCCTACTAGACCTTAATAGACCCTACAAGACCCTACGCAACCTTATAAGACCCGACTAGACCATACAATAACTTAAAAGAACCTACTAGAAAGTATTAGACCTTAACACTACTAGACCTTAACAGACCTTAAAAGACCCTACTAGACCTTAACAAACGCTACAAGACCTTAACAGACCCTAATAGGCCTTAAAAAAAACCTGCAAGACCCTATTAGACCATACGCGACCTTATAAGACTTTAATAGACCTTACTAGACCATACGATACCTTAACAGACCCTACTAGACAGTATTAGACATTAAAAGACCCTAGTAGACCCTAAAAGACCTTAAAAGAGCATACTAGACCATACGATACCTTAAAAGACTCTATTACTGTAGATCTTTTTTGACCTTAAAAGACCGTACCAGACCCCACTAGACCTTAAAAGACCTTAACAAACCCTACAAGACCTTACTAGAGCTTAACAGAACCTACTAGACCTTAACAGACACTACTAGACCTTAAAAGACACTACTAGACCTTAACAGACATTACTAGACCTTATTGGACCTTAACAGACCCTAAAAGACTTTGAAAGACCCCACAAGACTCTATGAGACCTTAACAGACCCTACTAGACCATACTAGACCTTAACAGACCCTACAAGACCTTAACAGAACGTACTAGACTTTAACAAAACCTAATAGACCTTACTAGACCTTAGTAGTACAAAACAAATCCTACTAGACCTTAACAGACCCTACTATGCCCTATTAAATCTTAACAGACCTTACTAGACCTTAGTACCACATAACAAATCCTACTAGACCTTAACAGACCCTACTCGGCCCTATTAGACCTTAAAAGACAGACCCTACTAGACCTTACTAGACCTTAACAGAACCTACTGGACCCCATCAGACCTTAACAGACAGAAATAGACTTTAATAGACCTAAAAGACCCTAATAGACCCTATTGGACCTTAAGACAGTATTAGACTTTAAGACACTACTAGACCTTACTAGACCGTACTAAAAACTATTAGACCTAAAAAGACACTACTGGACTGTAACAGACCCTACTAGACCCTAATCAACCTTAACAGACTCTACTAGACCCTACTAGACCTCAGCAGACACAAAAAGACCTTACTAGACCTTAACAGACACTACTAGAACTTATTGGACCTTAACAGACCCTAAAAGTCTTTGACAGACCCTATAAGACTCTATTAGACCTTAACAGACGCTACCAGACCCTACTAGACCTTACTAGACCCTATTAGATCTTAACAAAACGTACTAGACTTTAACAAAACCTAAAAGACCTTACTAGACCTTAAAAGACCTTACTAGACCTTAGTAGCACATAACAAATCCATCTAGACCTTAACAGACCCTACTCGGCCCTATTAGACCTTAACAGACCCTACTAGAGCTCAACAGACCCTAATAGACCCTATTAGACCATAACAGACCCTACTAGACCTTAAAAGACCTTTTAAGAACTTAAAAGACAGGAATAGACTTTAAAAGACCTAAAAGACCCTAATAGATCCTATTGGACCTTAACTGACAGACCCTACTAGACCTTACTAGACGTTAACAGAATTTACTAGACCCTACCAGACCTTAACAGACCCTACTAGACATTATAAGACCTTTTTGTTAGGCTCTGTGGCGTCAGGGGAACACACCATCTCTCCCTGACGCCACAGGCCTTACAGAGCAGAAAACGAGCTGGCTGTAAATACCTGGCCAGCTCGTTAGGGCGAACGCGCTGCAGCTGCACCTCCCCTTATTTAAGGGGATGGCGCTAAGCTGCAGGCGTCGCACCTTCTGTTTTCCTCCGGTTTGCTTTTCCTTTCTTTTAGTTTGTTTGGCACTACGATGCCCTTTTATGTTTGTTTATTTTCTGGTGGGCTGCAACGCACCAGCCACTTTACTTAGGGTTACTCGGTACCTCCAGGCACTGTACAGTGGTTGGAGGTGTAGGGTCAGGAGGCCCGAGGTAAAGCAGTTTTAGTTTTTTTGTTTTGATGCGATCCTGGACAGCCCACGCCCTACGGTGCCTTTCTGGATGCAACGCCGTGCCGCCGCCACTGTGCCGCCGCCGCCGAGAGCCGCCGCCGCAGAGCCGCCGCTGCCGTGCCGCCGCCGCCGGGCCGCCGCCATCGTGCCGCCGCCGGGCCGCCGCCAAGCCGCCAACGAGCCGCAACCGCCGGACCGCCGCCGCCGTGCCGCCGCCGCCGCCGTGAGTCTGGTTCACGCGCCCAGAGGGACGCGACCCCCTCCCAGCGTGAAGCGCTGGTGACAGCGTCATGTTTCCCTTTCTGGGGCGCTATTTCAAACGGCCACTTCCCAGCCATGCTGGCTGGTGACAGCGCCGTTAGGTTTGTTCCTTTTGAGCTAATAAATAATACGCACCCAGTTAATGGCACGACGCTCTCCAGCAGTTTCTGCTGGCGATCGTGTCGTGCCAGTTAATGATTGCCGGTGTCACCCTCCCTCTCTGGCCAACCGCGCAAGGTGTTCCATCCGGCGAACCCGCTCTTTTGCCTCTTTAGCGCCGGGAGCGAGCCTGCCATTAGCGCTGCTGTGGCAGGTCGCTAGAGCTCCCGGCCAGGAGGCAAAAGTCCTGGGTTCGCGCCTAGCGCTTCCCGTTTTTTCCCCTACGTATGTTTTCTGTTCTTTTTCTGCTTCTGACGTCATCGGCTGCCTTCGGGATTTCCCGAAGTGTTTTGTTCTTGATTATTCCTTGTTTATATTGTATTTTGTGTTTAATTATTTGTTAAATAAACTCTTTTCTTTTTACCTCCGCATCCTTGGGTCCTTCCTCCCCACCTCATAACACTTTTAAGACCTTGACAGACAGAAATAGATTTTAATAAACTTAAAAGACCCTACTAGACCCTATTAGACCTCAACAGACCCTACTAGACCTTAACAGACCTTAAAAGACCCTACTAAACCTTAAAAAACGCTACAAGACCTTAAAAGACCCTACAAGACCCTATTAGACCCTACGCGACCTTATAAGACCTTAAAAGACCCGACTAGACCATACGATACCTTAACAGACCTTACTAGAAAGTATTAGACCTGATCAGACACTCCTAGACCTTACTAGACCTTAACAGACCTTACTAGACCTTATAAAACCTCATAAGAACTTAAGACACGACAAAACCTTAAAAGATCTTAACAGACCCTACTAGACTCAATTAGGCTTTAACACACACAACTAAACCTTAACAGACTTTACTAAACTCTATAAGACCTTAACAGACCCTACTAGACCTTAACAGACCCTACTAGACCTTAACAGACCCTATTAAACCTTAGTAGACCTTAAAGACCCTACAAGAACTTAGGAAACTTAAACAGACACTACAATACCATATTAGACCTTAACAAAACCTTCTAGACCTTAAAAGACCCTACTAGACCCTATAAGACCTTAACAGACCCTATAAGAATTTAACAGATCCTACTAGACCTTAACAGACCCTACTAGACCTTAAAAGACCCTAGTAGAACCCATTAGACCTTAACAGACCACACTAGACCTTAAAAGACCCAACTATACCTTATTTGACCTTAACAGACCCTACTAGACCTTAACAGACTATAAAAGACACTATTAGACCTTAACAAATCCTACTAGACCTTAACAGAGACCTTACTACTTATTATCAGACCCAACTATACCTTAAAAAAACATTAACAGACCTTTCAAGACCTTAACAGACCCGATAAGACCTTAAAAGACAATACTAAACCTTAACAGACCCTACTTGACCTTTAAAGACCTTAAAAGACCGTACTTGACCTTATTAGATCTTAATAAACCCTACTATACCTTAACAGACCATATTAGAACTTATTAGACCTATCCAGAAACTACTAGACCTTAACAAACACCAATAGACCTTATTGGACCCGGACAGAACCTAAAAGACCTTAACAGACCCTAAAATACCTTAACAGAATTTACTAGGCCGTATTAGACCTTAAAAGACCCTATAAGACCATACAAGACCTTAACAGAGCCTATTACACCTTAACAGACTCTAAAAGACCTTACTAGACCATACAAGACTTTTACAGATAGTAGAGTAGTGGACCCTACTACACCTCAACAAACAATACTATACCTTAACAGATTTTACAAGAACTTACTGGACCTTAAAAGACCCTACTAGACCTTACTAGACCAACAGACCCTTCTAGACCTTAAAAGACCTTACCAGACCTCAAAATAACCTACTAGACCTTAATAGACCCCAATAGACCTTAACAGACCTTATTAGACTTTAACAGACCCTACTAGACCTTAACAAACTTTACTAAATCTTAAAAGACCCTACTGGACCCTATTAGACCTTAACAGACTTTACTAGACCTTAGTAAACCTTAAAGATCCTACAAGACTTTAGTAGACCTTAACAGACCCAACTAGACCCTAATAGACTTTTACAGACCCAACTAGACCCTAATAGACCTTTACAGACCCTACTAGACCAAACAAGACCTTAAAAGACACTAGCAGACAATAATAGACCTAACACCTTAACAGACCATATTAGAACTTACTGGACCTATCCAGACACTACTAGACCTTAAAAAAAACAATAGACCTTATTGGACCCGGACAGAACCTAAAAGACTTTAACAGACCCTAAAATACCTTAACAGAATTTACTAGGCCGTATTAGACCTTAAAAGACCCTGTAAGACCATACAAGACCTTAACAGAGCCTATTAGACCTTAACAGATCCTATTAAACCTTAACAGACCCTACAAGACCCTATTAGACCTTAAAAGACCCTACTAGACCCTATTAGACTGTAAAAGACCTCACTAACCTTACTAGACCTCAACAGACCCTACTTGACTTTACTAAACCTTACCAGACCTTACTAGACCTTAAAAGACCCTACTCGACCTTACCAGACCTCAACAGACCCTAGATTACCTTTCCAGACCCTACTAGACCTTAACAGACCATACTAAACATTAAGAGACCTAAACAGACTTTACAAGCCATTATTGGACCTTACCAGAAAAAACTAGACCTTAACAGACTCTATTAGACCTTAACAGACCCTAATAGACATTACAAGACCTTACTAGACCTTAAGAGACCCTACAAGACCTTAACAGAACCTTGACAGACCCTACCAGACCTGAAAAGACCCTAATAAACCTTACTAGTCCTAAGCAAACCCTACCAGATCCTATTAGTCTTTAAGAGACCCTACTAGACCTTGCCAGGCCTTAACAGACCCTACTAGACTTTAACAGACCTTAAAAGATTCTACTAGACAGTACTAGACCTTATTAGACCTCCTTAGACAAAAACCGAACCTACCAGACCTTAACAGACCATACTAGACCTTAACAGACCTTTTTTGACTTTAACAGACCCTACTAGACCTTACCAGAACCTACTAGACCTCAACAGACCCCAGTTGACCTTACAAGACCTTCCTAAACCTTAACAGACCCTATTAAACCTTACAAGACCTTAACAGACCCTACCAGACCCTTTTAGACATTAAGAGACACTAATAGACCTTACTAGTCCTTACCAGACCCTACCAGACACTATTAGACCTTAACAGACCCTCAAAGATCTTAAAAGACCCTGAAAGACCCTATTAGACCTTGACAGACCCTACTAGATCTTAACAGGCTTTACTAGACCTTAAAAGACCCTACTGGACCTTAAAAGACCCTATTAGACCTTAACAGAACCTACTAGACCTTACTAGACTTCAACAGACCCTACTACATTTTAAAAAACTGTAACCAACTTTATTAGACCTTAAAAGACCCTATTAGACCTTAAGGAACCTACTAGACCTTAATAGACTTCAAAAGACCCTACTTGACTTTACTAAACCTTACCAGACCTTACTAGACCTTAAAAGACCATACTAGACCTTAGTAGATTTTAACAGACCCTACTCAACCTTACTAGACCCTACTAGACCTTAACAGACCATACTAGACATTAAGAGACCTAAACAGACTTTACAAGCCCTTATTGGACCTTAAAAGACAGAACTAGACCTTAACAGACTCTACTAGACCTTAACAGACTCTACTAGACCTTAACAGACCCTACTAGACGTTACAAGACCTTAAAAGACCCTACAAGACCCTACAAGACCTTACAAGATTTTAACAGACCCTACAAAACCTTAACAGACCATACTAGACATTAAGAGACCTAAATAGACTTTACAAGCCATTATTGGACCTTAACAGAAAAAACTAGACCTTAAAAGACTCTAATAGACATTACAAGACCTTACTAGACCTTAAGAGACCCTACAAGACCTTAACAGAACCTTGTCAGACACTACCAGACCTGAAAAGACCCTAATAAACCTTACTAGTCCTAAGCAAACCCTACCAGATCCTATTAGTCTTTAAGAGACCCTACTAGACCTTGCCAGGCCTTAACAAACCCTACTAGACTTTAACAGACCTTAAAAGATTCTACTAGACAGTACTAGACCTTAACAGACCTTACTAGACCTTAAGAGACCTAAACAGACTTTACAAGCCCTTATTGGACCTTAAAAGACACAACTAGACCTTAAAAGACTCTACTAGACCTTAACAGACTCTACTAGACCTTAACAGACCCTACTAGACGTTACAAGACCTTAAAAGACCCGACAAGACCTTAACATACCTTATTATACCTTAACAGACCATAGTTGACCTTACCAGATCTTAAAAGACCTTAACCAACCTTAATAGACCTTAACAGACTCTAAAAGACCTTACATAACCTAACAAGACCTTACAAATCCTACAAGATTTTAAAAGACCCTACTAAACCTTAACAGACCATACGAGACCTTATCAGACACTACTAGACCTTAAAAGACCCTACTAGACTTTAACAGACCCTACTGGACCTGACTACACCTAAAAAGACCCTACTAGACCTTAACAGACCCTACTAGACCTTAAAAGACCCCATTAAACCTTAACTGACACAAATAAACCTTACTAGACCTTAACAGTCCTTAGAAGACCTTAAAAGACCCTTTAAAACTTTAACAGACTGTACAAGACCTTACAAGAACTTAACAGAACCTTCTAGACTTTGAAAGACCCTACAAGACCTTAAAAGACCCTAAAAGACCCTACAAGACTTTATCAGACAATTCTAGACCTTAGTGGGCCTCACAAGACCTTAATAGACCCTTACTAGATCATACAAAACCTTAACAGACTCTACTAGACCTTACTATTCCTTAAGAGACCCTAATAGACCTTAACAGACCCTATTAAACCTTAACAGACCCTAAAAGACCTTACTAGACCTTACAAGACTTTTACAGATATTAGAGTAGTAGACCCTACTACACCTCAACAAACAATACTAGACCTTAACAGACCTTACAAGAACTTACTAGACCTTAACAGACCCTACTAGATCTTACTAGACTTTACCAGAACCAATTAGACCTTACCAGACACTACTAGACCCTAAAAGACCCTACTAGACCTTACTAGACCAACAGACCCTTCTAGACCTTAAAAGACCTTACTAGACCTCAAAAGAACCTACTAGACCTTAACAGACCCCAAAAGACCTTAAGAGACCTTATTAGACTTTAACAGACCCTACTAGACCTTAATAGACCCTACAAGACCTTACCAGACCCTAGTTGACCCTACTAGACTTTAACATACCTTAAAAGACTCTACAAAACCCTATTAGACCTTAACAGACCCTACTAGACCATACAAGACTTTAACAGACAATTCTAGACCTTAACAGACCCCACTAGACATTAACAGATCCTACTAAATGCTATTAGACCTTAAAAGACCCTACTGGACCCTATTAGACCTTAACAGACTTTACTAGATCTTAACAGACTTTACTAGACCTTAGTAAACCTTAAAAGATCCTACAAGACTTTAGTAGACCTTAACAGACCCTACTAGACCCTAATAGACCTTTACAGACCCTACTAGACCCTAAAAGACCTTAACAGACCCTACTAGACCAAACAAGACCTTAAAAGACACTAGCAGACAATAATAGACCTAACCAAAAAATTGTAGAAATTAACAGACCCTAAAAGACCCTACTAGACCTTAACATAAGGGCACAAGCTCATAGCTCATTGGTTAAGGTACTGGACTAGCAAACAGAAGGTTGACTATTCAAGCCCCGCCACCACCAAGTTGCCACTGCAGGGTCCCTGAGCAAGGCCCTTAACCCTCAGTTGCTCACCATGTTCAGCTCATCGTCTCTTTGGATAAAAGCGTCTGCTAAATGCTAAAAATTTAAATGTAAATATAACCAATTAGACCTTACCAGACCTTACAAGACCTTAACAGACCCTTCTAGACCTAAACAGATAATATTAGACTTTACTAGACCTTAACAAAACCTACTAGACCTTACTAAACATTAATAGACCATATAAGACCCTAAAAAAGCCTAAAAGATGCTACTAGACTTTAACTGACTCTAATAGACATTAACAGACCATACTAGACCCTACTAGACCTTAACAGACCTTACAAGAACCTACAAGAATTTTATAGACCTTAAAAGACCCTACTAGACCTCAACAGACCCTACTAGACTTAAACAAACCTTAAAAGACCTTAACAGAAACTAATAGACCTTACTAGACATAACAGACCGTAATAGACCTTATTAGACTTTAACAGACCCTACTAGACCTTAAAAGACCCTACAAGACCTCAACAGACCCTAGTTGACGTTACTAGACTTTACCAGACCTTACGAGACCATATCAGACCCTACTAGACCTTAAAAGACTCTACAAAACCCTATTAGACATTAACAGACCCTACTAGACCTTAACAGACGCTACTAGACCTTAACAGACCAAATTAGACCTTAACAGACCCTACTAAACCATAACAGATCCTACTAGACCATAACAGACCTTACAACACCCTATTAGACTTTTCTAGACCTTAACAGACCCTACTAGACCTTACTAGACATTAAAAAACTTTACTAGACCTTAACAGAC
The DNA here is from genome assembly GCF_030014385.1 of Trichomycterus rosablanca. Lineage (NCBI taxonomy): Eukaryota > Metazoa > Chordata > Actinopteri > Siluriformes > Trichomycteridae > Trichomycterus > Trichomycterus rosablanca. The sequence continues at coordinate 10,787,984 of NC_085989.1, forward strand.
CCAAGAAGACCTTAACATACCCTACTGGACCTTAACAGACCCTACTAGACCTTAATAGACCCTACAAGACCTCAACAGACCCTAGTTGACGTTACTAGACTTTACCAGACCTTACGAGACCTTAACAGACCCTACTAGAACTTAACAGACCCTTTTAGACCTTAACAGACCCTACTAGACCTTAACAGACCATACTAGACTTTAACAAACCCTACAAGACCTAACAAGACCTTAACAGAAACTACAAGACCTTACTATGCCTTAAAAGAAACTACTAAACAGACAATAATAGACCTAAAAAGACCCTACTAGGCCTTACAAGACCTTAATAGACCCTACTAGATCTTACTAAACCTTAACAGACCCTACTAGACCGTACTGGACCTTAAGACTAGAACTTAACAGACCCTATTAGACCTTAACAGACCCTAGTAGACCTTAATAGACCATACTAGACTTTAACAAACCCTACAAGACCTTACAAGACCTTATCAGAAACTACAAGACCTTACTATGCCTTAAAAGACCCTACTAAACAGACAATACTAGACCTAAAAAGACCCTACTAGGCCTTACAAGACCTTAATAGACCCTAATAGATCTTAGTAAACCTTAACAGACCCTACTAGACCGTACTAAACCGTACTAGACCTTAAGAGACCCTAATAGACCTTAACAGACCCTATTACACCTTAAAAGACCCTAATAGACCTTACTAGACCTTATAAGACTTTTACAGATCGTAAAAGACCTTACTACACCTCAACAATTAATACTAGACCTTAACAGACACTACGAGACCTTAACAGACCTTACAAGAACCTACTAGACCTTAACAGACTGTAAAAGACTTTACCAGACCCTATTAGACCTTTACAGACTCAAAATGACCCTACTAGACCTTATCAGACCTTACTAGACCATAACAGACCCTACTAGACCTTAAAAGACCGTACAAGAACCTAATAGATTTTTCTAGACCTTCAAAGACCCTACTAGACCTTAAAAGACCCTACTAGACTTTATCAAACCCTACAAAATCTTACAAGAAATCACAAGCCCTTACTAGACATTAAAAGACCCAACTGGTCATTAAAAGACCCTACTCAGCCCTATTAGACCTTAACAGACCCTACTAGACCTAAATAAACCTTAACAGAGCCTACTAGACCCTATAAAACCTTAACAGACACTACAAGACTACTAGATCTTTTTAACTAAACCTGACAAGACCCTACGTGATCTTACAAGACCCTTCTAAACCTTAACAGACACTACAGGACCTTACAAGACCTTAACAGAAACAAATAGACCCTACCAGAAACTATTAGACCTTAGGAGACCATAACAGACCCTACGAAAACCTATAAGACCTTAACGGACGATACTAGACCCTACTAAACCATATTAGACCTTAATAGGCACTACTAGAACTTAACAGACCGTATTAGAGCTTAATAGACCTTAAAAGGCCCTACTAGACCCTATTAGACCTTATCAGACCCTAATAGACTTTAACAGATCCTACTAGACCTTAAAAGACCCTACAAGACCTCAACAGACCCTAGTTGACGTTACTAGACTTTACCAGACCTTACGAGACCCTACGAGACCTTATCAGACCCTACTAGACCTTAAAAGACTCTACAAAACCCTATTAGACATTAACAGACCCTACTAGACCTTAACAGACGCTAATAGACCTTAACAGACCAAATTAGACCTTAACAGACCCTACTTAACCATAACAAATCCTACTAGACCTTAACAGACCTTACAATATCCTAATAGACTTTTATAGACCTTAACAGACCCTACTAGACCTTACTAGACATTCAAAGACTTTACTAGACCTTAACAGACCCTAGTAAACCTTAACAGACCCTACTAGACCTTAACAGACCCTACTAGACCTTAATAGACCCTACAAGACCTCAACAGACCCTAGTTGACGTTACTAGACTTTACCAGACCTTACAAGACCCTACGAGACCTTAACAGACCCTACTAAAACTTAACAGACCCTATTAGACCTTAACAGACCCTACTAGACCTTAACAGACCCTACTAGACTTTAACAAACCCTACAAGACCTTACAAGACCTTAACAGAAACTACAAGACCTTACTATGCCTTAAAATACCCTACTAAACAGACAATACTAGACCTAAAAAAAAACCTACTAGGCCTTACACGACCTTAATAGACCCTACTAGATCTTAATAAACCTTAACAGACCCTACTAGACCGTACTAGACCTTAAGAGACCCTAATAGACCCTAAGAGACCCTAATAGACCTTAACAGACCCTATTACACCTTAACAGACCTTAAAATACTTTTACAGATCGTAAAAGACCCTACTACACCTCAACAAACAATACTAGACCTTAACAGAAACTACGAGACCTTAACAGACCCTAAAAGACTTTACCAGACCCTATTAGACCTTTACAGACCTAAAAAGACCCTACAAGACCTTATCAAACCTTATTAGACCATAACAGACCCTACTAGACCTTAACAGACCGTACAAGAACCTAATAGAATTTTCTAGACCTTCAAAGACCCTACTAGACCTTAAAAGACCCTAATAGACTTTATCAAACCCTACAAAATCTTAAAAGAAATCACAAGCCCTTACTAGACATTAAAAGACCCAACTGGTCCTCAAAAGACCCTACTCAGCCCTATTAGACCTTAACAGACCCTACTAGACCTTAATAGACCTTAACAGAGCCTACAAGACCCTATAAAACCTTAACAGACACTACAAGACTACTAGATCTTCTTAAATAAACCTGACAGGACCCTTCGTGATCTTACAAGACCCTTTTAAACCTTAACAGACACAAGACTACTAGATCTTTTTAACTAAACCTGACAAGACCCTACGTGATCTTACAAGACCCTTCTAAACCTTAACAGACACTACAGGACCTTACAAGACCTTAACAGAAACAAATAGACCCTACCAGAAACTATTAGACCTTAGGAGACCATAACAGACCCTACGAAAACCTATAAGACCTTAACGGACGATACTAGACCCTACTAAACCATATTAGACCTTAATAGGAAATACTAGAACTTAACAGACCGTATTAGAGCTTACAAGACCCTAATAGAACTTAATAGACCTTAAAAGGCCCTACTAGACCCTATTGGACCTTATCAGACCCTACTAGACTATAACAGATCCTACTAGACCTTAAAAGACCCTACAAGACCTCAACAGACCCTAGTTGACGTTACTAGACTTTACCAGACCTTACGAGACCCTACGAGACCTTATCAGACCCTACTAGACCTTAAAAGACTCTACAAAACCCTATTAGACATTAACAGACCCTACTAGACCTTAACAGACGCTAATAGACCTTAACAGACCAAATTAGACCTTAACAGACCCTACTTAACCATAACAAATCCTACTAGACCTTAACAGACCTTACAATACCCTACTAGACTTTTAAAAACCTTAACAGACCCTACTAGACCTTACTAGACATTAAAAGACTTTACTAGACCTTAACAGACCCTAGTAAACCTTAACAGACCCTACTAGACCTTAACAGACCCTACTAGACCTTAATAGACCCTACAAGACCTCAACAGACCCTAGTTGACGTTACTAGACTTTACCAGACCTTACAAGACCCTACGAGACCTTAACAGACCCTACTAAAACTTAACAGACCCTATTAGACCTTAACAGACCCTACTAGACCTTAACAGACCCTACTAGACTTTAACAAACCCTACAAGACCTTACAAGACCTTAACAGAAACAACAAGACCTTACTATGCCTTAAAAGACCCTACTAAACAGACAATACTAGACCTAAAAAAACCCTACTAGGCCTTACACGAGCTTAATAGACCCTACTAGATCTTAATAAACCTTAACAGACCCTACTAGACCGTACTAGACCTTAAGAGACCCTAATAGACCCTAATAGACCCTAATAGACCCTAATAGACCCTAATAGACCCTAATAGACCTTAACAGACCCTATTACACCTTAACAGACCTTAAAATACTTTTACAGATCGTAAAAGACCCTACTACACCTCAACAAACAATACTAGACCTTAACAGAAACTACGAGACCTTAACAGACCCTAAAAGACTTTACCAGACCCTATTAGACCTTTACAGACCTAAAAAGACCCTACAAGACCTTATCAAACCTTATTAGACCATAACAGACCCTACTAGACCTTAACAGACCATACAAGAACCTAATAGAATTTTCTAGACCTTCAAAGACCCTACTAGACCTTAAAAGACCCTACTAGACTTTATCAAACCCTACAAAATCTTAAAAGAAATCACAAGCCCTTACTAGACATTAAAATACCCAACTGGTCCTCAAAAGACCCTACTCAGCCCTATTAGACCTTAACAGACCCTACTAGACCTTAATAGACCTTAACAGAGCCTACAAGACCCTATAAAACCTTAACAGACACTACAAGACTACTAGATCTTTTTAACTAAACCTGACAGGACCCTTCATGATCTTACAAGACCCTTTTAAACATTAACAGACACTACAGGACCTTACAAGACCTTAACAGAAACAAATAGACCTTACCAGAAACTATTAGACCTTAGGAGACCTTAACAGACCCTACAAAAACCTATAAGACTCTAACGGACGATACTAGACCCTACTAAACTATATTAGACCTTAATAGGCACTACTAGAACTTAACAGACCGTATTAGAGCTTACAAGACCCTAATATAACTAAATAGACCTAAAAAGGCCCTACTAGACCCTATTAGACGTTATCAGACCCTACTAGACTTTAACAGATCCTACTAGACCTTAACAGATGATACTAGACATTAATAGACCATATTACACATTACTAGAGCTTATACGATTTTATAAGACCTTATTAGACCTTAGCAGACCCTAACAGACATTAACAGACACTACTAGACCTTAACAGACCCTACTAGAACTGAACAGACCATACTAGATTTTACTAGACCTTAAAATACACTACTAGACCTTAACAGACCCTACTAAACCTTAACAGACTTTAATAGACCTTAAGAGACCCTACTATAACCTATAGGACCATAACATTTACAGACCCTACTAGACCTTAACAGACCCTATTAGACTTTAAAAGACCCTACTAGACCTCAACAGACCCTAGTTGACATTACTAGACTTTACCAGACCTTACAAGACCCTACGAGACTTTAACAGACCCTACTAGAACTTAAAAGACCCTACTAGACCTTAACAGACCCTCCTAGACCTTAACAGACCTTACAAGACCTTAACAGAAACTACAAGACCTTACTAAGCTTTAAAAGACCCTACTAGGCCTTACAAGACCATAATAGACCCTACTACATCTTACTAAACCTTAACAGACCCTACCAGACCTTACTAGACCATAAGAGACCCTAATAGACCTTAAAAGACCCTATTACACCTTAACAGACCCTACAAGATTTGAAAAGACCTTATTAGACCCTACTAGACCTTACAAGACCATAATAGACTTAATAGACCTTAACAGATTTGAATTGATTTTACTAGACTTTACCATAACCTACTAGACTTTAAAAGACCCTACTAGACTTTACCAGACCATTACAGATTCTACCAGACCTTACTAGACCATAACAGACCCTACTAGACCTTACTAGACCTTAACAGACCCTTTCAGACCCTATTAGACCATAAGAGACCCCACTAGACCTTTCTAGTTCTTACCAGACCTTAAGAGACCCTGCTAGACCTTACCAGACCTTACCAAACCCTACTAGACCTAAACAGACCCTACTAGACCTTTACAGACCCTCCTAGAGCTTAACAGAACCTAATAGACCCTATTAGACCCTAACAGACTTTAATAGACCTTAAGAGGCTTTACTAGACCTTAACAGACCCTATTAGACCTTAACAGACCCTATTAGACCTTAACAGACCCTACTAGACCTTACAAAAACCTACTAGACCTTACTAGACCTCAACAGACCCTACTACACCTTAATAAACCGTAACAAACTTTACTAGAGCTTATTAGACGTTAACAGACCCTATTAGACCTTAAAAGACCCTAATAGACCTTACTAGACCTCAACAGACCCGATTTCACTTTACTAGACCTTACCAGACCCTGCTAGAACTTAAAAAACCCTACCAGACCTTACTAGATTTTAACAGACCCAACCTTACTAGACATCAAAAGACCCTAGTTGACCTTACAACACCCAAATAGACTTTAACAGACCCTTAAAGACCTTAACAGGCCCTACTAAACCTGAAGAGACCCTACTAGACCTTACAAGACTGTATCAGACCCTACAAGACCCTACTAGACCTTACTAGACTTCAACAGACCTTTCTAGACCTGACAAGACTTTAACAAACAATAGTAGACCTTATAAGACTTTAACAGACGCTGAAAAACCTTAAGACCTCAAAAGACCTTACTAGACCCTACTAGACATTAAAAGACATTACTAGACCTTAACAGACATTATCAGACCCTAATATATCTTACAAGACCTGAAAAGACCCTAGCAGACCTTAACAGACCCTACAAATTCTTAACAGACCCTACTAGACCCTAAAAGACCGTAATTAAGCTTAAAAAAATCCTTCTAGACCCTAAAAGACAATACTAGAACTTACAAAACCATAAAAGACCCTACAAGAACTTAGTAGACCTTAAAAGATCCTACTAGACCTTAAAAGACCCTACTAAACCTGAACAGACCCTAATAGGCCATACCAGACCTCAACAGACCCCACTAGACCTAAAAAGACCTTTACTAGACCGTACCAGACCTTAAAAGACCCTACTAGACCTTAACAGACCCTAAAAGACCCTATTAGACCTTAACAGAAACTACTAGACCCTACAAGACCTTTAGAGACTTTACTAGACCTTACTAAACCCTAATAGAAACTATAAGACCTTAACAGACCCTACTAGACCCTACAAGACCTTAAGAGACTTTACTAAACCGTACTAGACTTAAACAGACCCTAATAGACAATGCCAGACCTCAACAGACCCTACTAGACCTCAACAGACCCAACCAGACCTAAACAGACCCTACTAGACCATACCAGACCTTAACAGACCCTACTAGACCTTAACAAACCTTATTAGACTCTACTAGACCTTACTAGACCTCAACAGACCCTACAAGACCTTACTAGACATTAAAAGACCCTAGTTGACCTTACCAGACCAAACTAGACCTTAACAAACTCGAATAGACCTTAACAGACTCTACAAAACCTGAAGAGAACCTAGTAGACCTTACAAGACTGTATCAGACACTACAAGACCCTACAAGACCTTACTAGACTTTAACAGACCCTTCTAGACCTGACAAGACTTTAACAGACCATAGTAGACCTTAACAGACTCTAATAGACCTTATAAGACCTTACGAGACCTGAACAGACCCTACCAGACCTTACGAGACTTGAACAGACCCTAATAGACCTTAAGAGACCCTACTAGACCTTATTAGACATCAACAGACGCTGAAAAACCTTAATACCTTACTAGACCCCATTAGACATTAAAAAACCCTACTAGACCTTAACAGACCTTATCAGACCCTACTAGATCTAACAAGACCTGAACAGACCCTAGTAGACCTTAACAGACCTTACAAGTTCTTAACAGACCCTACTAGACCTTAAAAGACCCTACTAGACCTTAAAAGACCCTACTAGATCATAACAGACCTTAACAGACCATACTAGACATTACTAGACCTTAAAAAACCCTAATAGACCCTATTAGACCTTAACAGACCCTACTGGACACTACAAGACCTTAAGAGACTTTACTAGACCGTACTAGACCTAAAAAGATCCAAATAGACAATACCAGACCTCAACAGACCCTACTAGACCTAAACAGATTCTACTAGACCAGACCAGACCTTAAAAGACCCTACTAGACCTTACAAGACCTTACTAGACCTTAACAGACTCCACTAGACCTTACTAGACCTCAACAGACCCTACTAGACTGTAACAGACTTTACTAGTTCTTATTAGACCCTACTAGATCTTCATAGACACTAGTTGACCTTACCAGACCCCACTAGACCTTAACAGACTCTACTAGACCTTACTAGACCCCACTAGACCCCACTAGACCCCACTAGATGTTAATAGACCCTACTAGATTTTCATAGACCCTAGTTTACCTTACCAGACCCCACTAGACCTTAAAAGACCCTCCTAGACCTTACTAGACTTTAACAGACCCTAATAGACCCTATTAGACCTTAACAGACCCTACTAGACCCTACAAGACCTTAAGAGACTTTAGTAGAACCTACTAGACCTTAACAGACCCTACTAGTTGTAAATAGACCCTACTAGACGTAAATAGACCCTACTAGATGGTATCCAGTGATGGCATAGTTACCTTGAAAAAGTAATCTGATTACTGATTACTCCTTTAAAAAGTAACTAAGTTACTTTATGGATTACTTGATTTTAAAAGTAACTAAGCTAGATTACAAGTTACTTTATTAGTTATATAATGCGGTCCGCTAAAGTATCCCATAATGCAACTGGAGCTGCGTAGGCGATTGAAGCGGAATAAGAAACAAGAAAGATAGCGGAAAACGAAGTCCTCTGTTCACAAGTGTAAGTAAGATAAATAAATATTAATTTTTTAAAGACAAATAAATAACAAAAAGACGATAAATATCCTACATTTTGGCGAGTGGGGTTTGTAATGAGTCTTTAACTATGGCGATATTATGTCATCACGTCCTCACGTCATCACTTGACGTTGGTAAGATGTACTTCTTTACTAGCCGAGTAGTGCATACTTCCTCCAATCTAGTACAGACTCTGTAAGTATGCGATTCCGGACGCAGCCCGTGACTTAGTTGTCGAATAGGACAGACGTCACTCCCCGAGACGCAAGAAGAAAGCAAAAATATATCTTTTTACTAAGGAAAATGAGAAAAATAGTAACGCACAGTAACTTGGATAAGTTACTTTAATCTGATTATTGGACTGGAAATAGTAACGCGTTAGATTACTCGTTACTGAAAAATGTGGTCAGATTAGAGTAACGCGTTACTAAGTAACACGTTACTGACCATCAGTGATGGTACCAGACCTTAACAGACCCTACTAGACCTTAACACACCTTATTAAATTTAACAGACTTTACAAGACCTTATTAGACCTTAAAAGACCCTACTAGACCCTACTAGACATTAATAGACCCTAGTTGACCTTAACAGACCCCACTAGACCTTAACAGACCCTACTAGACCTTAGTAGACTTTAACAGACCCTACTAGACCTTAACCGACCCTACTAGACCCTACTAGACCTTAACAGACCCTACTAGACCTTAGTAGACTTTAACAGACCCCACTAGACCTTAACAGACCCTACTAGACCCTACTAGACCCTACTAGACCCTACTAGACCTTAACAGACCCTACTAGACTTTAACAGACCCTACTAGACCTTAAAAGACCCTACTAGACCTTAACAGACCCTACTAGACCTTACCAAACCTTACTAGACCTTACCATACCCTACTAGACATTAACAGACTCAACTAGACCTTAACAGAACCTACTAGACCTTACTAGACCTCAAAAGACCCTACTAGACCTTAATAGACCGTAACAAACTTTAATAGACCTTATTAAACCTTAACAGACCCTAATAGACCTTACTAGATTTAAAAAGACCCTACTTAATTTTACTAGACCTTACCAGACCATACTAGACCTTACCAGACCATACTAGACCTTACTAGACCTCAACAGACCCTAGTTGACCATACCAGACCCTACTAGACTTAAAAAGACCCTAATAGACCATACCAGTTATCAACAAACCCTACTAGACCTAAACAGAACCTACTAGACCGTACCAGACCTAAACAGACCCTACTAGACTTCACTACACCTTAAAAGACCCTAAAAGACCTTAAGAGACTTTACTAGACCTTAACAGACACTAAAAGATCCTATTACACCTTAACAGACCCTATTAGACAAGACTCAACTAGACGTAAACAGACCCTAACAGACCATACCAGACCTCAACAGACCCTACTAGACTTTAACAGACCTTATCAGACCTTAACAGACTCTACTAGACCTCAACAGACCCTACTAGATATTAATAGACCGTAACAGACTTTACTAGACTTTAATAGACCTTAAAAGACCCAACTAGACCAAACTAGACCTTACTAGACCCTACTAGACCCTACAAGTTCTTAATAGACCCTAGTTGACCTTACCAGACCCCACTAGACTTTAACAGACCCCACTAGACCTTAACAGACCCTACTAGACCTTACTAGACTTTAACAGACCTTACTAGACCTTAACAGATTCTAGTCGACCTTACTAGACCTTAACAGACCCTACTAGACCCTAGAAGACCCTACTAGACCTCAACAGACCCTAGTTGACCTTACCAGACAATACTAGACCTTTACAGACCCTGTAATTTTTCTTAAATAAACATTCCTTCATAGAAAAAAATTGCTAAAAAGAAACTGTAATAATGCATGGAAAACAAAACAAGACAGTAAAGATAAAGTCATATATCCACAATAAACTAAACATTTACAAACGTCTTCCTCCGAAGGTGATGCAAAATAAGTCTAACAGGTTGACCATAATAGGCATGGTAGAGTTCAAAGCTGATAAGCCTTACCAGGAGTCCACATCAATGTTATCCTGAGTTATCAGTCTAATGCAGTCCCTGTCCAAACCTTCAGTTCGACCTTATTGAAGTTAGATGTCCATTTCCAAAATCCAGCAGTTAATAATGGGTAGTGGATTAACAAAATAAACTCCTTTTCTACACAAGTAGGAATATACAAACATTAGCAATGTAAATATACAAAAAAGGTTAGCATATAGCATTAGCATTAATACCATCCATAATATTTCCAAAATACAAAGTATCCCAAAAATAATGATATTATCTTACATCTAGGCGTCAAACATTCAAGTTTCATAGGAAAGGAGCTTTTAAATCCTCAAAAACATCAGCACACATGCAAAGCAGCATGCAAAGCAGCAAACAGAGTAGCAAACTGCTTTAGCTTCCATCAAGAAAATACTGTGTCTACTTCCTTTCACAGAAATATATATAAGTCATTGCCTCTATGTTGCCCCCTAAAGGAGACCAAGGGAACTGAGCAAATGTAACTTTATGGTGTTGGCCAATATGTCTAATACAACACCTTAGTTGACACTACAAGACCATAGTAGTCTTTATTACACTTTACTAGACACGACTAGACTTTACTAGACCATACTTGACCTTATTAGACCTTATTAGAGTTTACTAAACTATATTAGACCTAAACATACCCTTCTACACCTAAAAAGACCCAACTAGAACCTACTAGAGCTTACCAGACCCTACGAGACCTTACTAGACCTTAACAAACCCTACTAGAAATTAAGACCCTACTAGACCTTAAAAGACCACACTAGAGCTTTACAGACACGACTAGGCCTTGCTAGACCTTAACAGACTCTAATATACAATACAAGACCTTAAAAGACAATTCTAGACCTTAAAAGACCTTAAGAGAACCTATCAGACCTTACAAGACTTTAAAAAGACCATGCCAGACCTTATTAGAACCTACTAGACCCTACTAGAGCTTAACAGAACATACCAGATCTTACTAGACCTTAACAAATAACCATAACAAACCATAGTAAACTTTAACAGACCTTACTAGACCATACTAGACCTTAAAAGACCCTAGTAATTTTTACTAGACCTTATTAGACCCTACTAGAACTTAACAGACCCTACAAGACGTTAACAGACCCTACTAGACCTTAACAGACCCTACTAGACCTGAAGAGACCCTACTAGACTTACAAGACTGTATCAGAAAAAACTAGAATCTACTAGACCTTACTAAACTTTAACAGACCCTTCTAGACCTGACAAGACTTTAACAGACCCTAATAGAACTTAACAGACACTACTAGACCTCAAAAGACCTTACTAGACCCTAATAAACATTAAAAGACCCTACTAGACTTTAACAGACCTTATCAGACCCTACTAGACCTTACAAGACCTTAAAAGACCCTAGTAGACCTTAACAGACCCTACTAGACCTGAAGAGACCCTACTAGACTTACAAGACTGTATCAGAAAAAACTAGAACCTACTAGACCTTACTAAACTTTAACAGACCCTTCTAGACCTGACAAGACTTTAACAGACCATAAAAGACCTTAACAGACACTACTACACCTCAAAAGACCTTACTAGACCCTACTAAACATTAAAAGACCCTAATAGACTTTAACAGACCTTATCAGGCCCTACTAGACCTTACAAGACCTTAAAAGACCCTAGTAGACCTTAACAGACCCTACTAGACCTGAAGAGACCCTACTAGACTTACAAGACTGTATCAGAAAAAACTAGAACCTACTAGACCTTACTAAACTTTAACAGACCCTTCTAGACCTGACAAGACTTTAACAGACCCTAATAGACCTTAACAGTTCAGTCACGTTCAGTCAAAGACTCATTCCACCCAAAAGCACCACGGAGCGCCACAGGAGGTCATTCCTACCTGTGGCCATCAAACTTTACAACTCCTCACTTAAGAAACAGACCTTACAATACGTGCAATATGATAGTTGTATCATAAATAGTGCAATATATGTCACCACTGCATCTGCAACTTTATTTTAAGAGCATTTTAAGTGTATTTTAAGAGCGTTTTGCAACTTTATTTTAATATCGTTTTTACTTTACTTTACTTTTTAATATATTATTAATACATATATACAATCTGAGCAACTGTAACATCTGAAATTTCCCCTCGGGGATCAATAAAGTATTCTGATTCTGATTTTGATGAACAGACACTACTAGACCTCAAAAGACCTTAGTAGACCCTACTAAACATTAAAAGACCCTACTAGACTTTAACAGACCTTATCAGACCCTACTAGACCTTACAAGACCTTAAAAGACCCTAGTAGACCTTAACAGACCGTACTAGACCTTAAAAGACCCTACTAGACTTTAACAGAACCTATTAGACCTTAACAGACCATACTAGAACTTACAAGACTATAAAAGACCCTACAAGAAATTAATAGACCTTAAAAAACCCTACTAAACCTTAAAAGAACCTACAAGACCATATGAAACCTTAAAAGATCCTACTAGACCTTACTAGATCTTAACAGACCCTACTAGACCTTACTAGCTTTTACCAGACCCTACTAGACCTTAATAGACATTAACAGACCCTACTCGACCTTCCTAAACCTTAAAAGACCCTACAAGATCCTATGAGACCTTAACAGACCTTACTGGACCTTAACAAATTTTACAAGAACTTAACAGACCCTACTAGACTTACAAGACTGTATCAGAAAAAACTAGAACCTACTAGACCTTACTAAACTTTAACAGACCTTTCTAGACCTGACAAGACTTTAACAGACCCTAATAGACCTTAACAGACACTACTAGACCTCAAAAGACCTTAGTAGACCCTACTAAACATTAAAAGACCCTACTAGACTTTAACAGACCTTATCAGACCCTACTAGACCTTACAAGACCTTAAAAGACCCTAGTAGACCTTAACAGACCGTACTAGACCTTAAAAGACCCTACTAGACCTTTACAGAACCTATTAGACCTTAACAGACCATACTAGAACTTACAAGACTATAAAAGACCCTACAAGAAATTAATAGACCTTAAAAAACCCTACTAAACCTTAAAAGAACCTACAAGACCATATGAAACCTTAAAAGATCCTACTAGACCTTACTAGATCTTAACAGACCCTACTAGACCTTACTAGCACATACCAGACCCTACTAGACCTTAATAGACATTAACAGACCCTACTTGACATTCCTAAACCTTAAAAGACCCTACAAGATCCTATGAGACCTTAACAGAACCTATTAGACCTGAAAAGACCCTACTCAACCTTACCAGACCCTACAAGACCTCAAAAGACTTTAGTTGACCTTACCAGACCTTACAAGACCCTATTAGACCTTACTAAACATTAACAAACCCTACTAGACCTTAACAGACCCTACAATACCCTATTAGACTTTAAAAGATCCTACAAGAGCTTAACAGACATTACTACACTTTAAAAGACCCTACTAGACCTTAAAAGACCTTACTAGACCCTATTAGACCTTAACAGAAACTAGTAGAACCTGCTAGACCTTAACAGACCACACTAGACCTAAACAGACCCTACTTGACCTTACTAGAACTTACCAGACCTTACTTGACCGTACAAAACCTTAACAGACCCTACTAGACCTTAAAAGACAATAATAGACTTTAACAGACCCTACTAGACCTCATAAGACCTTGACAGAAACTACTAGACCTTACAAGAAATTTACAGACCATACTAGACCTTACTAGAACATAAACCCTACTAAAACTTATCAGAACCTACTAGACCCTATTAGACCCTAGCAGACCCTACTAGTCCTTAACAGACCTTATTAGACCTTAAAAGACCCAACTAGATTTTAAAAAACCCTACTAGAACATAAGAGACCCTAATAGACCTTACTAGATCTCACTAGACATTAACAGACCCCATTAGACCATAAAAGACCCTACTAGACAATAACAGACCCTGCTAGACCCTTTCAGACCTTAACAGACCCTACTAGACCTTAAAAAACCTTACAAGACCCGATTACACATTAGTAAACATTAAAAGACCCTACTAGACCCTACTAGACCCAAACAGACCCTATCATACCCTATTAGACCGTAGGAGAACCTAATAGACCTTAATAGACCCTACCTGACCCTATTAAACATTAAACGACCCTACTAGACCTTAACAGACCAAACTAGACCCCTATTAGACCTTAACAGACCTTACTAGACCTTAATAGACCCTAACAGACCCTATTTTAAATAAACAGACCCTACTAGACTAAACAGACCCAACTAGACCTTATTAGACCTTAAAAGACACGACTAAACCTTAAAAGACACGACTAAATCTTAACAGACCCTATTAGACCTTAACATACCCTACTAGACCTTACAAGACCTTAATAGACCCTACTAGACTTTAACATACCCAACTAGACATTATTAGACCTTAACAGAAACTACTAGATTTTACAAGACACTAACAGACCCTACTAGACCTTACTAGAACATAAACCCTACTAGACCTTAACAGAACCTACTAGACCCTGTTAGACCTTAACAGACCCTACTAGACCTTAATAGACCCTATTAGAAATAAACAGACCCTAATAGACTAAACAGGCCCAACTAGAACTTATTAGACCTTACAAGACCCTACTAAACCTTAACAGACCCTATTAGACCTTAACAGACCCTACAAGACCTTAACAGACCCTACTAGACATTATTAGACCTTAACAGAAACTAATAGACCTTACAAGACATTAAAAGACCCTAATGGACCTTAATAGAACATAATACCTACTAGACCTTAACTGAACCTATTAGACCCTATTAGACCCTACTAGTCTTTAACAGACCTACTAAACCTTAAGAGACCCAATAAGACTTTACTAGACCTTAACAGACTCTACAAGACCTTACCAGACACTAATAGACCATAGGAGACCACAACAGACCCTGCCAGACCCTATAAGACCTCAACAGACCATACTAGACCCCATTAGACCTTAAAAAGCCCCACTAGAACTTAAAATACCCTATTGGACCTTACTAGACCTTAAAAGACCCTAATAAACCTTAACAGACCCTACTAGACCGTATGAGACCTTACCAGGCCCTAATAGTCCTTAGTAGACCTTAACAGACCCTATTAGACCTTACTAGACCTTAAAAGACACTAGTAGACCATATTACACTTTAACAGACGTTACAAGACCTTAAAAGACTATTACTAGACCTTACCAAACACTAATAGACCTTAACAGACCCTACTAGCCCTTAAAAGACCCTAATAAAACTAAACAAACCCTAATAGACCTTAACAGACCCTATTAAACCTTAACAGACCCTACTAGACTTTACTAGACCTTAACAGACCCTACTAGATTTTACTAGAGCTTAATAGACCCTATTAGACCTTAACAGACCATAAAAGACCTTAAGAGACCCTACTAGACCTTACTGGACATTAAAATAACTACTAGACCTCACTAGAGATTAACAGACCCCAATAGACCTTACTAGACCTTAACAGACCCTTCAAGACCTTAACAGAAATTACAAAACCTTAACAGATACTACTAGTCCTTAGTAGACCGTAAAAGACCCTAATAGAGCTTACTTGACCTTAAAAGACACCACTAGACCCAACTAGACGATATTAGACTTTTACAGACTTTACAAGACCTTAAAAGCCTAATAGACCTTAACAGACCATATGACACCTTAAACGACCCTATTAGACCTTAAAAGACCCTACTAGACCTTAATAGACCCAACAAGACCTTAACAGACCCCACTAGACCTTATTAGACCTTAACAGAAACTACTAGACCTCACAAGACATTAACAGACCATACTAGACCTTAGTAGCACATAAAGCCTACTAGACCTTAACAGAACCTACTAGACCCTATTAGACCTTAACAGACCCTAATAGTCCTTAACAGACCTTACTAGACCTGAACAGAACCTACGAGACCCTACGAGACCCTACTAGACCTTAACAAACCCTACTAGACCTTAAGAGAAACTTCTAGACCTCACTAGAAATTAACAGACCATACTAGACCTTACAAGACTTTAACAGACCATAATAGACCCTTTTAGACCTTAACAGACCCTACTAGACCATAACAGAACCTGGATGACCCTACAAGACCTTAACTGACCCTATTAGACCTTAACAGACCCTACTAGACCTTACTAGACTTTAACAGACCCTACTAGATCTTATTAAACCTTGACACTACAAGACCTAAACAGACACTACTGGACCTTTTAAGACTTTAACACACCTTACTAGACCTTATTAGACTTCAACAGACCCTAATAGACCTTAACAGACTTTACTAGACCTGAACAGACCCTACAAGACCCTACTAGACCTTAATAGATCCTACTAGTACTTAAGAGAAACTACTAGACCTTACTAGACATTAACAGACCCTAATAGACCTTAACAGACTTTACTAGACCATAACAGACCCTAGAAGACCCTATTGGACCTTATCAGACTCTTCTAGACCTTAAGAGACTCTATAAGACTTTAATAGACCTTAATAGACTCTACTAGACCTTAACAGACACTACTAGACCTTAGCAGACCTTAACAAACCCTATTAGACCCTATAAGACCTTAACAGACACTACTAGAACTTAACAGGCCCTACAAGTCCTTAGTAGACCTTAAAATACACTACTAGACCCAACAACACCATAGTAGACTTTAACAGACTTTACAAGACCTTAGGAGACTCTACTACACCTTAACAAACCCTACTAGCCCTTAACAGACCCTAATGGAACTGAATAGACCCTAATAGACCTTAAGAATCCCTAATAGACCTTAACAGACCCTATTAGACCTTAACAGACCAAACAAGACCTTAACAGGCCCTACTAGACCTTACTGGACATTTAAAGAAACTACTAGACCTCACTAGAGATTAACAGACCCTACTAGACCTTACAAGACCTTAACAGACCCTTCTAGACCTTTAACAGACATTACTAAAACTTGAAACTACTAGACCTTACTTGACCTTAAAAGACACTACTAGACCCAACTAGACGATATTAGACTTTACCAGACTTAAGACCTTAAGAGACTCTACTATACCTTAACAAACCCTACTAGCCGTTAACAGACCATATAACACCTTAACAGACCCTATTAGACCTTAACAGACCCACTAGACTTTACTAGACCTTAACAGACCCTACTAGACCCTTTAAGACCTTAATAGACCCTTCTAGACCATAACAGAACCTGGATGACCCTACAAGACCTTAACAGACCCTGATAGACCTTAACAGACCCTACTAGACCTTAATAGACTTTAACAGACCCTACTAGATCCTATTAAACCTTAACAGACACTACAAGACCTTAAAAGACCCTACTAGACCTTTTTAGACTTTAACACACCCTACTAGACCTTATTAGACCTTATTAGACCTCAACAGACCCTACTAGACCTTAACAGACCTTACTAGACCTGAACAGACCCTACTAGACCATACAAGACCTTAACAGATCCTACTAGTCCTTAACAGAAACTACTAGACCTCACTAGACATTAATAGACCCTACTAGACCGTAACAGACTTTACTAGACCATAACAGACCCTAGAAGACCCATTTAGACCTTAACAGACCCTACTAGACCTTAAGAGACCCTATAAGACTTTATTAGACCTTAATAGACTCTACAAGACCTTACCAGACACTACTAGACCTTAGCAGACCTTAACAGACCCTGCTAGACCCTATAACACCTTAACAAACCCTACTAGACCCTTTGAGACCTTAACAGAAACTACTAGTACTTAAAAGGCCCTACAAGTCCTTAGTAGACCTTAAAAGACACTACACCAACTACACCATAGTAGACTTTAACAGACTTTACAAGACCTTAAGAGACTCTACTACACCTTAACAAACCCTACTAGCCCTTAACAGACCCTAATGGAACTAAACAGACCCTAATAGACCTTAATAGACCCTATTAGACTTAACAGACCCTAACAGACCTTAACAGACCCTACTAGACCTTAACAGACCCAACAAGACCTTAAAAGGCCCTAATAGACCTTACTGGACATTAAAAAAAAACTACTAGACCTCACAAGAGATTAAAAGACCCTACTAGACCTTACTAGAACTTACTAGACCCTTCTAGACCTTAACAGACATTACTAAAACCTAACAGACACTACTAGTCCTTAGTAGACCTTAACAGACCCTACTAGACCTTACTTGACCTTAAAAGACACTACTAGACCCAACAAGATGATTTTAGACTTTAACAGACTTTACAAGACCTTAAGAGACTCTACTAGACCTTAACAAACCCTACTAGCCCTTAACAGACCTTATTACACCTTAACAGAACCTATTAGACCTTAACAAACCCTATTAGACCTTAACAGACCCTACTAGACTTAACCAGACCTTAACAGACCCTACTAGACCTTACTACACCTTAAGACCCGACTAGACCTTACAAGGCCATAACAGACCCTTCTAGACCTTAACAGAGCAATAAAAAGACCTTAACAGACCCTACTAGACCTTACTAGACCTTAACAGAAACTACTAGACCTTACAAGACATTAACAGAACCTACTAGACCTTACTAGCACATAAAGCCTACTAGACCTTAACAGAACGTACTAGACCCTATTAGACCTGAAGAGACCCTACTAGTCCTTAACATTTTCTGCATATAGCAGACGCTCTTATCCAGAGCGACTTACAGAAGTGCTTCCATAATGAACATTTCATTTCTCAAGGTTAAGTAAACAGCAGTTGAAGAACACATCTGCTGAAACCTGTTAGAACCAAAGTGTTTTTTTTTTTTTTTTTTTTGGAAATGGAAAAGTACAAGTCAGCTTAAGTGCTTAGTTAAAAGGTGGGTTTTAAATCGTTTTTTAAAGAAAGCAAGAGACTCAGGTGTTCGGACAGAAAGTGGAAGTTAATTCCACCACTTGGGTGCTAGAACAAAGAAGAGCCTTGATGCTTGTCTTCCTTTAGTCCTGGGTGGAGGCTCAAGTCGAGCAAGACCTGAGCCTTCTTAATAGCAGTAGGGACAACACCTGATGTCAGGGAGTTGTTGATGATGGGTGTGATGAAGGGGATTAGGTCCTGTGAGATGTCTTTAAGGATGGTGGATGGTATAGGGTCGAGTGTGCATGTAGTGGGATTGCTGGATGAGAGGAACTGTGCAACCTCATCCATGGTGAGTGGGGTGAAGCTGGTGAGTGCGTTGGTGGGTTGAGGGTCAGTTGAAAGTGGGTCAGTCGGAGAGAAGGATTGATTGATTTTATCAATCTTGTCCTGACAGAATGTTGCAAAGTCAGTAGCAGTAAGAGAGGCAGATGGGGGGGAGGAGGAGGGGGGTTCAGAAAAGAGGAAAAGATAGCATAAAGCTTACATGGGTCAGCAGCAGATTGTTCAAGCTTGGCTTTGTAAAAATATGTTTTTGCAGCAGTCACGTCGGATGAGAACCTGAACAGCAGATCTTGGTAGGAGTGGAGATCAACACCGAGCTTAGATTTCCTCCACTTTCTCTCAGCTGCCCTTACTTCTCTTCTGTTGCTGCGCAATGCATCTGAAAGCCAAGGAGCAGGGTGAGAAGGTTTTCCTCGTTTGAGGGTAAGAGGACAGAGCTGATCGAGGGATGTTGAAAGAGAAGAGCAAAGAGTATTAGTTGCGGAGTTGAGTGGAAGGATAGCAAGCAAGTCAGGGTTAGGTAGTGAAGTTAAGATGTTGGAGATCAGCAGGGAGGAAGATAAAGAGTGAAGATTGGGGCGTTTTTTAAGGGTGTAAGTGTGGTTGGAGGTAGAAAGAGTTGGGATAGAGAGAGAAGGACACAAAGTGATGGTCGGAGAGGTGAAGTGGGGTGACTGTGAGGTCCAGAAAAGAAGCTAGACGGCTGAAGACCAGGTCCAGAAGATTGCCTCCTTTGTGTGTAGGAGGGCTGTGGTTAAAGAGGAGGTCGAAAGATGAAAGAAGAGGAAGAAGACAGGAGGACTGAAGTGTAGGGAGATTAAAGTCACCAAGAAGAGTCAGAGGAGTTCCATCTGAAGGGAAGAAACTCAGAAGAACATCCAGCTCTTTTATGAAGTCTCCCAATGAGCCTGGTGGTCTGTAGATGACAATGATATGAAGAGTAATTGGAAAAGTAACAGTAATAGCATGAAATTCAAAGGATGAAATGTTAAGGTGAGAAAGATTCACAGGAGTGAAGTGCCATTTCCTGGTCAAGAGCAAACCTGTACCGCCACCGTTACCAGATCCTCTCGGTGTATGAGAGAAGGTGTAGGCAGAGGATAAGGCTGCTGGTGTTGCTGAGTTCTTGGTGGTGATCCACGTCTCAGTCAGTGCCAGGAAGTCAAGGCTGTAAGAAAGTGCAAAAGCTGAGATGAAGTCAGCTTTTTGGATGGCTGATTGACAGTTCCAGACCCCACCTACCACCACTGTTTGAGACTGTTGCAACAGTTGGGGGTGGATGAGATTGCTGGCGTTGCTGTTCCTGTTATGTGACTTCTGATGTCTGGAGGGTCTGTGAGATATGAGCACAGGAATGATTGAGTAGCACATGCTGAGAAAAGTTTGGTAAATTAAACAATGTCAGAGACTGATAGTACTTACCCAAAGTTAGTTTAGTTTAGATTAGTAGTAGAAGTTAGATAGATTAAACAATCCAGACAGACATTAAAACATAGTGATGATAAAGACCGGCCGCTACAGACGTACGTACAGATTTAATTTTATACTAAGCTTAGCCCTGCCCCTCAATTCACACCTAGGCCTCTAACAATAGATACCTGAAACAACTTAACCAATCAGCAAAACACAGATTAATGCAGGAACAGACTAGCTTAGTTTCTTACAAATAGTTAAATTCTAGCACAGTTAAGCAAGTTAATAATCAAAGTTATAAAGATAGAGTCTAAAACAAGTTACAGCAAAGAAAATACTTCAACCAGAAGCCTACCTTACCCAGGAATACAAATGAACACAATGGAAGTTACAAGCACTGATTAATTCAATGGCTGGAGATTTAATTTTATACTAAGCTTAGCCCTGCCCCTCAATTCACACCTAGGCCTCTAACAATAGACACCTGAAACCACTTTAACCAATCAGCAAAACACAGATTAATGCAGCAACAGACTAGCTTAGTTTCTTACAAATAGTTAAATTCTAGCACAGTTAAGCAAGTTAATAGTCAAAGTTACAAAGATAGATTCTAAAACAAGTTACAGCAAAGAATATACTTCAATCAGAAGCCTACCTTACTCAGAAATACAAATGAACACAATGGAAGTTACAAGCACTGTAACTTCCATTGTAGACCCTATTAGACTTTAACAGACCCTTCTAGACCCTATTAGACCTCAAAAGACCCTACTAGATGTTAGTAGACCTTAAAAGAACCTACTAGCCCTTACTAGACCCTACTAGACCTTATAAGACCTTAACAGACCCTATTAGACCTTATTAGACCCTAATAGACCTTAAAAGACCCTATTAGATTTTAACAGACCCTACTAGACCTAACCAGACCTTATAAGACCTTTACAGACCGTAAAAGACTCTACTATACCTCAACAGACTCTACCAGACCATAACAAACCATACTAGACAATAAAAGACCCTAATACAGGGCTCTAGAGTGCGACCAATTTGGTCGCACATGCGACCTAATTTCTCAATGGTGCGACTAAAAAAAATCTCAGGTCGCACCGGTGCGACCAGGCTTCCGAGGGAGAAAAAAAACAACAGACACACATTAGGCCAATAACATGGTCTAAACCAATCAGAGATAGTGAAGGGCGGGACAATATTCTAGCGGCGATATGTAAGCAACATTCAGCTCAGCCAATCAGAATGCAGCACCCGGTTTATACACGTGCGTTCGGATGTTCTGCAGTTAATTTAGTTTTGTATATGAGACTCGCCGGATGTTTCCAGAATGGAAGTTCGGGTTCTGGAGCTAGGCAGTCTAAAGTGTTGTAATGCACACCGAAGTCCTGACTAAACAGTTAAAGTGACTCTACCCTGTCGTGTGCCTTTATTCCCACACCTCCACCACCGCACAGCAAAAGACCCGCAGCATCCCCACCGGACAGCAGCTAGGTGAGCGATAAAGTGCGACGATAGCGAAAGTAAAAACACGACAATATTTTCGTTAATAAAATATAAAAATAACTAAAAGACCATAATATATTAGAATACATGTAGTCAAAATACACAGTGAGTGCACCGCAAGCGATTTTGGGAATCTGTGTAAAAGATTCAGTAAAGCAGATAATATAATGCACTGCATTTAAGATTACACTAACACTCTAGAGCCCCATACACACACACACACACAAACCCACACATATATATACATATAATTTTAAATATACACACACATATAAATAGATATACACACATACATACACATTTACTCTATTATTATTTTTATAATTTTTATAAAAAATAATTGCTATAATTAGACTATAATACTATAATTAACTGTAAAGAGCATGGGAAGACCATGGCCGGCAATAGTGTATTTGTGACTGGTTCTAATACATTTTGAATTGAAAGGCTGAAAAACCCAATGCATCTATAAAACACATTACATGCGGCGATAAATGCACTGCCCGAGTGTCCCCCTCTCCCCACTGCCTTTCAGCGGCAGGCAGTAGCAAACAGATCATCAGACGAGGCCATGTTGACCAGATTGTTAGTTAATTACAAGTCAATATTGCCTGTATGGACAGTGATAAAAATAAAAAAAAAGTGAACCTGTAAAACTGCGGTGTTAAATGCGATGCAGTCGAAAATTTGGGTGCACCTAACTTTTGTGCTGGTGCACCTAAGAAAAAAAGTTAGGCGCACCAGTGCAACCAGTGCAAAAAGTTAGTCTAGAGCCCTGCCCTAATAGAACTTAAGACATTACAAGAACCTACTAGACCTTATCAGACCATGCTAGACCTTAACAGACACTACTAGACCTTAATAGCACATAACAGACCCTACTAGACTTTAACAGACCCTACTCGACCCTATAAGACCTTAACAGACCCTACTACACCTTAAAAGACCCTACTAGACCTTAAAAGACCCTACTAGACCTTAGATGACCTTAACAGACCCTACTAGACCCTATTAGAATTTAACAGACCAAACTAGACCTTAACAGGCCGTACTTGACCCTATTAGACCTTAACAGACCCTACTAGACCTTAACAGGCCCTACTTGACCCTAATAGATCTCACTAGACCTAAACAGACCATTATAGACCTTAAAAGACTCTACTGGACCTGAACAGACGCTATTAGACTTTAACAGACCTTAATAAACCTTACCAGACCTTAACAGAAAATACTAGATTTTACTAGACATTAAAAGACCCTACTAGACCTTAACAGACCAAATTAGACCTCAAAAGAACCTACTAGACCCTATTAGAACATAAGACACTACTAGATTTTAACAGACAATAGAATACCTTAACAGACACTACTAGACCTTAACAAACCCTACTAGACCTTAACAGACTCTACTAAACCTTACTAGACCTTAACAGATCCTACGAGACCTTAACAGACCCTACGAGACCTTAACAGACCCTATTACACCCTTTTAGACCTTAACAGACCCTATTAGACCCTTTTGGACCTTAACAGACCTTAAAATAATTTAACAGACCCTAGTAGACCTTAACAGACCCTACTGGACATAAACTGACCCTACTAGAGCCTATTAGACAATACTAGAACTTAACAGATCCTACAAGACCTTAACAGACTTTACTAGCCCTTAACAGACCTTATTAGGACCTACTAAACTTTAACATACCCTATTAACCTTACTAGATCTTAACAGAACCTACTAGACTTTAAAAAACCCTAGAAGACCTCACATTATCATACAGTACTAGACATTATAACACCTTAAAAGACCCTTCTAGACCTTTACAGACCCTAATAGATTTTAGTAGACCTTAAAAGACCCTTCTAGACTTTAATAGAATTTAAATGACCCTACTAGACCTTAACAGAACCTACAAAACCCTAAAAGACCTTAAAAGACCCTACTAGAAACTACTGGAACTTAACAGACCCTAAAAGACCTTACTACATCTTAAAAGACCTTACTAGACCCTATAAGACGTTAACAGACCCTACTAGTCCTTAACAGATCCTACTAGAACATATTATACATTAACAAACCTTACTAGACCCCAACTAGTCCTGAACAGACCCTACGTGACTTTAATAGACTTTATAATACCTTAACAGACCCAATTAGACCCTAAAAGAACCTAATAAACCCTATTAGACTTTAACAGACCTGAAGAGATTCAACTAGACCTTAAAGACCTTAACATACACTACTAGACCTCACCAGACCATAATTGACCTAACTAGACCCTACTAAACCATAACAGACCATAATGTAACCTACTAGACCTTAATAGACACTACTAGACCCAATTAGACCTTAACAGACCCTACTAGACCATATAAGACCTTAACAGACAAAACTAGACCTTAACAGACCTTAGTAGACCCTATTAGACCTTAACAGACAATACAACACCTTACAAGATTTTAAAAGAATCTACTAGACATTTAAAGGCTCTAATAGACCTGAACAGACCCTACTAGAACTTAAGAGACCTTACTAGACCTTAAAAGAACCTACTAGAGTTTACAAGACCATGCCTGACTTTAACAGACCTTAACAGACTCTAGAGGACCTTACTAGACCTTAAAAGACTTTAAAATACATTAGTAAATCTTAACACACACTACTAGACCTTAAAAGACCTCACCAGACCCTACTTCACCTAACTAGACCTTACCAGACCCTACTTCACCTAACTAGACCTTATGAAATTCTACCAGACCTTAAAAGACCCTACTAGACCTTACAAAACCTTAAAAGACCCTACTAGACCTTATTAGACCCTACTAGACCTTAAAAGACCCTATAAGACCTAACAAGACCTTAAAGGAAACTACAAGACCTTACTAGACATTAAAAGACCCTACTAGACCTTACTAGAACATAACAAACCCTACTAGACCTTAACAGACCCTACTCAGCCCTATTGGACCTAAACAGACCCTACTAGACCTTAAAAGACCTAGACTTTACAGACATTAAAGAACCTACTAGACCTAAACAGACCCTATTAGACTTTAACAAACCTTACACGACCTTACAAGACCTTAAATGAAACTACAAGACATAACTAGACATTAAAAGTCCCTACTAGACCTTACTAGCACATAACAAACCCTACTAGACCTCAACAGACCCTACTAAGCCCTATTGGACCTTAACATACCCTACTAGACCTTAAAAAAACCTACTAGACCCTATTAGACCTTAACAGACTTTAACAGACATTAACAAAACCTACAAGAATTTAGTACACTTTAAATGACCCCACTAAACCTTAATAGACCTTAAAAGACCCTACAACACCTTCACAGACTTTAATATACCTCAAGAGACCCCACTAGACCCTAAAAGACCTTACAAAACCTTAACAGATCCTACTAGACAATATTAGACTTTACTAGACTTTAACAAAACCGACTAGACCTTAGTAGACCTTAAAATACCCTACTAGACCTAAACAGACCCTACAAGACCTTAACAGACTCTACTAGACCTTTAAAGACCCTACAAGACCCTAAAATACCTTAAAAGACTATACTAGACCAGACACTAGCAGACACTAGCAGATGTTAATAGACCTAAACAGACCATAGTACACCTTAACAGACACTACTAGACAATAATAGACCTTACCAGACCCTACTAGACCTTAAAAGACCCAACTAGAGCTTAGTAGACCTTATCAGACCTTACTAGACCTAAACAGACCATATTAGACTTTAATAGACCTTAACAAAACAAACTAGCCCTTACTAGACATTAACAGACCCTACAAGACCCTAAAAGACCCTACTAGACCTTATTAGACCTTAACAGACACTAAAAGACCTTACCAGACCCTTTTAGACTTTTACAGACCTAAACAGACCCTACTAGACAATAACAGACCCTACTAGACTATAACAGACATTACAAGAACCTACTAGACGTTTCTAGATCTTAAAAGACCCTACAAGACCTTTACAGATTCTACTAGACTTTAACAAACCCTACAGGATCTTACAAGATCTTAAAATAAACTACTAGATCTTAATAGACCCTACAAGAACTTAATACACCTTAACAAAACCTACTAGACCTTACAAGACCATACCAGATCCTATTAGACCTTACTACACCTAAAAAGACCCTATTAAACCTGAACAGATTCTACAAGACCTTAACAAACCCTATTAGACCTTAAGAAACCCTACCAGACCCTATTAGAGACCTTACAACACCTAAAAAGACCCTACTAGATCTTCACAGACACTACTAGACCTTAACAGACCATATTAGACCTTATAAGACCTTAAAAAACCCTAATAGACATTAAAAGACCCTACTACACCTGAAAAGACCCTACTCAAACTTAACAGTCCCTACAAGACCTTAACAGACCCTATTAGACCTTAACAGGTTATTAAACCTGAAAAGATTCTACAAGACCTTAACAAACCCTATTAGACCTTAAGAAACCCTACCAGACCCTATTAGAGACCTTACAACACCTAAAAAGACCCTACTAGATCTTCACAGACACTACTAGACCTTAACAGACCATATTAGACCTTATAAGACCTTAAAAAACCCTAATAGACATTAAAAGACCCTACTACACCTGAAAAGACCCTACTCAAACTTAACAGTCCCTACAAGACCTTAACAGACCCTATTAGACCTTAACAGACCCTACTAGACCTTAACAAACCCTATTAGAACTTACCAGACCCTAGAAGACCTTAACAGACCCTATTAGACCTTACTACACCTTAACAGACCCTACTAGACCCTATTAGACCTTAAGACCCTATACGACCTTAACAGAAACTTTTAGACCTTAACAGACAATTATAGAACCTATAAAACCTTAACAGACCTTAATAGACCTTAACAGACCCTACTAGACTTTAAAAGACCCAAGTATACCCTATTAAACCTTAGCAGAACATAATAGACCTTAAAAGACCCTACTAGACCAAATAAAACCTTAAAAGAAACTATTAGACCTTAACAGACCATACTAGAACCTATAAGACTTTAACAGACCTCAACAGACCCTTTTAGACCTTACTAGACTTTAACAGACACTTCTAAACCTAAACAGACTCTAGTTGACCTTACTAGACAATACTAGACCTTACTAGAACTTAACAGAAACTACTAAACCTTACTAGACCTTAACACAACCTACTAGACCTCAACAGCTGATTACTAGACCTTAAAACACCCTACTACACCTGAACAGACACTATGAGACCTTAAGACACTATAAGACCTTAACAGACCTTACAAGACCTTAACAGACACTTCTAGACTTTAGTAGACCTTACGAGACCTTAGCAGACCCTACTAGACCTTACCACACCTTAAATACACTAGACCTTACCAAATCTTCACAGAAAGTACTAGACCTTAACAGACCCTACTAGACCTTACTACATCTTAAAAAACCCTACTAGACCTTACTAGATCTTCACAGACACTTCTAGCCACTAATAGACCCTACTGGACCCAAACAGATCCTACTAGACCTTAACAGACCCGACAAGACCTTATCAGACCTTAAGGGAGCTTAATAGACATTATTAGACCTTAAGAGACCCTGCGAGACCTTAACAGACCCTATCAGACCTTAACAGACCTTACTAGACCCAACCAGAACTTATAAGATTTTTACAGACCGTAAAAGACCCTACTACACCTCAAAAGATTCTACTAGACCATAACAGACCCTACAAGACCTTACTAGACCTAAAAAGACACAAGTAGACCTCACTAAACCTCAAAAGACCCTACTAGACCTTACTAGACTTTAACAGAGCGTACTAGACCTTACAAGACCTTAATAGACTTTAATAAAATTTACAAGACCTTAACAGACCCTACTAGACCTTACTAGGCCTTAACAGACAAAAGTAGAACTTACTAAACCTCAACAAACCCTACCAGACCTTACTAGACTTTAACAGACCTAACAAGACTTTAGTAGACCTTTACATAACCTACTAGACCTTAACAGTCAATACTAGACCTTACCAAACCCTACTAGATATTAATAGACCTTAACAAACCTTAGCAGACACTACTGGACCTTACCAGACCCTATCAGACCTTAACACACCCTACTAGACCTTAACAGGCCCTAATAGACCTCATGAGACCTTAAAAAGACCCTGCTAGACCTCACTAGAACCGAATAGACCATAGTAGACCTTAACAGACCATACTAGACCTTAAAAGACCCTATAAGACCTTACTACAACTTAACAGAGCCTACTTGACCTAAACAGACCCTAATAGACCTTACTAAACATTATAAGACCCAACAAGACCTTACAAGACCCTAACAGACCGTTCTAGGCCTTACTAGACCTTAACAGACGTCACTAGACCTTAACAGACCGTACTAGACCTTAACAGACCCTATCAGACCTTACAGGACCTAAACAGACCCTTCTAGAGCTTAACAGACCCTACTAGACATAAACAGACTTCAACTATAATGGTTCTTTAGGTGTGCTTACATGGGTAAGTGGTTATATCGGTATGTTTACATGGGAAAGTGGTTCTATGAATGTGTTTACATGGGTAAGTGGGTCTACAGGTGTGATAAATGGGTAAGTGGGTCTGCAGGTGTGTTTGCATGGGAAAGTGGTTTTAAAAGTGTGTCTAAAAGGATTAGTGGTTCTATAGAAGAGTTTACAAAGGAAAGAGGTTCTATAGGTCTGTTAACATGGGTAAAAGGATCTATGAACGTGTTTACATAGGTTAGTGGGTCTATAGGTGTGTTAACATGGGTAGTTGGTTCTATAGGTGTTTTAACATGGGTAAGTGGTTCTATAGGTGTGTTTCCATGGGTAAGTGTTTCTATAGGTGTGTACACGGTAAAGTGGTTCTATAGGTGTGTTTACATGAGCAAATGGTTCTATAGGTGTGTCTACATGGGTTAGTGGTTTAATAAGTGTTTACATGGGCTATAGGTCTAATTACATGAGAGTGGTTCTATAGGATTGTTTACATGGGTTAGTGGTTCTATGTGTGTTTACTTGGATAAGTGGCTCTATAGGTGTGTTTACCTGGAAAACTGGTTCTATAGGTGTTTACATGGGATAGTGGTTCAATAGGTGTGATTACTTAAGCAAATTGTTCTACAGGTGTGTTTACATAGGTAAGTGGTTCTATAAATGTTTTTACATGAAAAAGTGGTGCTATAGGTGTGTTTACATGAAGTAGTGGTTCTATAAGTGTGTTTCAATGGGTAAGTAGTTATATACTGTAGGTGTGTTTACATGGGTAAGTGGTTGCATAGGTGTGTTTACATGGGTAAATAGTTTAATAGGTGTGTTTTTATGGGTAAGTAGTTATATACGTAGGTGTGTTAGCATGGGAAAGTGGTTCTATAGGTGTGTTCAAATGGGTAAGTGGTACTATAGGTGTGTCTACATGGGTTCGTGGTTCTATGGGTGTGTTTACATGGGTTAGAGGTACTATAGGTGTGTTAACATGGGTAAGTGGTTTTAAACGTGTGTTTACATGAGTTAGTGGTTCTATAGGTGTGTTTACATGGGTAAGTAGTTATATAGGTGTGTTTAAATGGGAAAGTGGTTCTATAGGTGTGTTTACATGGGAAAGTGGTTTTATGGGTGTGTTTACAAAGGTTAGAGATACTATAGGTGTGTTAACATGGGTAAGTGGTTTTAAACACGTGTTCACATGGGTTAGTGGTTTTATAGGTCTGTTTACATGGGTAAATGGTTCAAATAGGTGTGTTTAAATGGATTAGTGGTTCAATAGCTGTGTTTACATGGGTTAGTGGTTCAATAGCTGTGTTTACATGGGTAAGTGGTTCTATTGGTGTGTTTACATGTGCAAGCGGTTTTATAAGTGTGTCTACATGAAAAAGTGGTTCTATAGGTGTGTTTACATGAGTAAGTGGTTCAATGGGTGTGATTACATGGGTTAGGGATTCTATAGGTGTTTTTACATGGGTAAGTGGTTCAATAGGTGTGTTTCCATGGGTAAGTGGTTATATAGGTCTGTTGACATAAATTAGTGGTACTATAGGTGTGTTTACATAAAAAAGTGGTTCTATAAGTCTGTTTACATAAATTAGTGGTTATATAGCTATGTTTGTATGGGCAAATGGTTCCACAGAGGTGTTTAAATTGGAAAGTGGTTCTATAGGCATGTCTACATGGGTTACATATGTGTTTACATGGCTATAGGGGTTATATAGGTGTGTTTACAAAAGTAAGTTGTTCTAAAAGTGTGTTTAAATGGTTTTATAGATGTGTTTACATGGGCAATTGGTTCAATAGGTGTGTTTACATGGGTAAGTGGTGCTATAAGTGTGTTTAAATGGGAAAGTGGTTCAATAGGAGTGTTTAAAAGGAAAAGTTGTTCTATAGGAATGTTTACATAGGTTAGCGGTTTTAAATGTGTATTTAAATGGGTAAGGGGTTCTATGGGTGTGTTTACATGGGTGTGTTTACATGGGTAATTGGTTCAATAGGTGTGTTTAAATTGGAAAGTGGTTCTATAGGTATGTCTACATGAGTTAGTGGCTCTATATGTGTGTTTACATAAGTTAGTGGTACTATAGGTGTGTTTACATAAGTAAGTGGTTCTAAAAGTGTGTTTAAATGGGTAAGTTCTACAGGTGTGTTTAAAAGGGTAAGTGGTTCTATAGGTGTGTTTAAATGGGCAATTGGTTCTAAAGGAGTGTTTACATAGGTAAGTGGTTCCACAGGTGAGTCTACATGGCATAGTGGTTCTATAGGTGTGTTTACATAGGTTACTAGATCTATAGGTGTGGTTACTCTGGTTAATGAAACTATAGGTGTGATTACATGGGTTACTGGTTCGATAGGTGTGGTTACATGGCAAAGTGGTACTATGGGAGTGTTTACCTGAGTAAGTGGTTCTATAGGTGTGTTTACATGGTTTACTGATTCTATAGGTGTGATTACATGGGTAAGTGGTTCTATAGGTGTGTTTACATGGGAAAGTGGTTCTATAGGTGTGTTTACATGGGAAAGTGGTTCTATAGGTGTATTTACATGGGTAAGAGGTTCTATAGGTGTGTTTACATGGGAAAATTGTTCTATAAATGTGTTTACATGTGTAAGTGGTTCTAATGGTGTGTTTACATGGGGAAAGTGGTTCTATAGGTGTGTTTACATGGGAAAGTGGTTCTATAGGTGTGTTTACATGGGTAAGAGGTTCTATAGGTGTGTTTACATGGGAAAATTGTTCTATAAATGTGTTTACATTTGTAAGTGGTTCTAATGGTGTGTTTACATGGAAAAGTGGTTCTAAAGATGTGCTGACATGGGAAAGTGGTTCTATAGGTGTGTTCACATAGGAAAGTTATTTTATAGGTGTGTTAACATGGGTTACTGGTTCTATAGGTGTGGTTACATGGGTTACTGGTTCTATAGGTGTGTTTACATGAGAAAGTGGTTCTATAGGTGTAATTACATGAGTTACTGGTTCTAAAGGTGTGTTTACATGGGAAAGTGGTTCTATAGGTGTGGTTACATGGGAAAGTGGTTCTATGGGAGTGTTTACATGGTTTACAGGTTCTATAGGTGTGTTTACATGGGAAAGTGGCTCTTATAGGTGTGTTTACATGGGAAAGTTGTTGTATAGGTGTGGTTACATGGGTAAAAGGTTATATAGGTGTGTTTACATGGGTAAGTGGTTCTATAGGTGTGTACATGGGCAACTGGTTCTATAGGTGTGGTTACATGTGTTACTGGTTCTATAGATGTGTTTACATAAGAAAGTGGTTCTATAAGTGTTATTACATGAGTTACTGGTTCTATAGGTGTGTTTACATGGGAAAGTTGTTGTATAGGAGAGGTTACATGGAAGAGGTTCTATAGGTGTGTTTACATGGGTAAGTGGTTCTAACAGTGTGTTTACATGGGTAAGTGGTTCAAAAGCTGTTTTTACAAGGGTAAGTGGTTCTATAGGTGTGTTTACATGGGTAAGTAGTTCTATAGGTGTTTACATGAGCTACTGGTTCTATATTTGTGGTTACGTGGGTAAGTGGTTAAAAAGCTGTTTTTACATGGGTAAGTGGTTCTATAGGTGTGTTTACATGGGTTACTGGTTCTATAAGTATGTTTACATGGGAAAGTGGTTCCATAGGTGTTTTTACATGGGCAAGTGGTTCTAACGCTGTTTTTACGTAGGTAAGTGGTTCTATGGGTGTATTTACATAGGTTAGTGGTTCTTTAGGTGTGATTACATGGGTAAGTGGATCTATCGGAGTGTGTACATGGAAAAGTGGTTCTATAGGTGTTTTTACATAGGTTAGTGGTTCTTTAGGTGTGATTACATTGGTAAGTGGTTCGATAGGTGTGTTTACATGGGAAAGTGGTTCTATAGGTGTGTTTACATGGAAAAGTGATTCTATAGATGTGTTTACATGGGAAAGTGGTTCTATAGGTGTGGTTACATGAGTAACTGGTCTTATAGGTGTGGTTACATGGGAAAGTGGTTTAATAGGTGTGGTTACATGGGAAAGTGGTTCTTTAGGTGTGTTTATATGGGAAAGTGGTTCTATATGTTTGTATACATAGGTTACTTTTTCTATAAGTGTGGTTACATGGGTTACTGGTTCAAAAGGTGTGTTTACATGGGAAAGTTGTTCTTTAGGTGTGGTTACATGGGTTATTGGTTCTATAGGTGTGTTTACATGGTTTCCTGGCTCTATTGGTGTGGTTACATGGGAGAGTGGTTCTTTAAATGTGTTCACAAGGGAAAGTTGTTCTTTAGGTGTGGTTACATGGGTTACTGGTTCTACAGGTGTGTTTACATGGTTTCCTGTCTTTATAGTTGTGTTTACGTTACTGGTTCTATTGGTGTGTTTACATGGGCAAGTGGTTCTAACGCTGTTTTTACATGGGTTAGTGTTTCTATAGGTGTGTTTGCATGGGTAATTGGTTCCAAAGCTGTTTTTACATGTGTAAGTTTTACTATAGGTGTGTTTACATGGAAAAGTGGTTCTATAGGTCTGGTTACATGGGTAAGAGGTTCTATAGGTGTAGTGTACATGGAAAAGTGGTTCTATAGGTGTTTTTACACAGATTAGTGGTTCTTTAGGTGTGATTACATGGAAAAGTGGTTACATTGGTGTGTTTAAATGGGTAGTTTGTTCTTTAGGTGTGTTTATATAGGTAAGTGGTTCAAAAGCTGTTTATACATGGATAAGTGGTTCTATAGTTGTGTTTACGTGGGTTACTGGTGCAAAAGGTGTGGTTACATAAGTTACTGGTACTATAGGTAAGTTCACATGGTAAAAAATGTTCTATAGGTGTGTTTACATGGGTAAGTGGTTCTTTAGGTGTGTTTACATGGGTAAGTGGTTCTATAGGTGTGTTTACATGGGTAAGTGGTTCGTATAGGTGTGTTTACATAAGTTACTGGTTCTTTTGGTGTGATTACATGGGCAAGTGGTTCTATAGGTGTGTTTACATGGGTAAGTGGTTATATTGGTGTGTTTACATAAGTTACTGGTTCTTTTGGTGTGATTACATGGGTTAGTGGTTCTATAGGTGTGTTTACATGGGTAAGTGGTTATATTGGTGTGTTTAAATGGGTAGTTGGTTCTATAGGTGTGTTTATATGGGTAGGTGGTTCAAAAGCTGTTTTAACATGGGTACGTGGTTCTATAAGTGTGTTTACATGGGTAAGTGGTTCTATAGGTGGGTTTACAGGTTAAAAACATTTCTTTTTTCTTGTGCCTATGATTGAGCTCGAAATTTTTGCTATTACCCTCATTTTACCATATTTCTTTTAGTTTTCATGCTCTTCTGAATTGTAGTGTTTATTTTACTATATTTTCTTTTAGTTTTCATGTTCTTAATTTTTTATCTCTCTTGTTTTAATTTCATATTCCCTAAATTGTAGGTTATACTGTACAATATTTTCTTTAAATTTTTCATGTCCTCAATTTTTTTTCTCTCTCTTGTTTGAATTTCATGTTGTCTTAATTGTAATTAAATGTTTGCTAGAAGTCTTTCTGAGGTTTTAGATCTCAGGAATGTTTTAATGCTTTTAAATTTTATTTTATTTTTTTTCTTATGTAAAGCACTTTGAATTGCCACTGTGTATGAAAGGTGCTATACAAATAAACTTGCCTTGCTTTGCCTTAACATGGGCAAGTGGTTTTATAAGTGTGTGTACGTGGGTCAGTGGTTTGATAGTAGTGTCAACATGTGTTAATGGTTCTTTTGGTGTGCTTACATGGGAAAGTGGTTCTATTAGTGTGTTTACATGGGTAAGTGGCTCTATAGAAGTGTTTACATGGGTTACTGGTTCAATAGGTGTGTTTACATGGGTTACTGGTTCTTTAGGTGTGTTTACATGGGTAAGTGGTTCTACAGAAGTGTTTACATGGGTCACTGGTTCTATAGGTGTGGTTACATAGGTTACTGGTTCTATAGGTGTGCTTACATGGGAAAGTGGTTCTTTAGGTGTGTTTACATGGGTAAGCTGAGGATATTTAACCTGCCACCGAGTCTGCTGATCCAGTTCTACACAGCAATAATAGAGTCCATCCTTACATCATCCATCACCATTTGGTTTGGTTCCTCAACATCACATGAACGAGCCAAACTCCAGCGTATAATCAAGACAGCGAAGAGGATCATTGGATGTAGTCTGCCAACGCTTTAGGACATTTACAACAGCAGAGTGCTGAAGCGTGCCGGCAAAATTACTGCAGACCCCTCTCATTCTGGACATAACCTTTTTCAAACTTTTCCATCTGTCAGAAGACTCAGGACAATAAAAACAAACAGATCCAGACACGCTAACAGCTTTTTCCTCAGAGCTGTAACACTTCTTAACCAAAGTTGTTCTCTTGGGTAACTGTTGGTAAATACTGGTTAAAAGTCTGTGTGCTGTCAGGTCTGTTAAATATATTCTATGTTACATGTCATACATGTGTAACTATCTGTACTATTATGTGTATTGTTTGTACTACTATGTGGACTTTTGTGTGTATTATTGTGTGTATCACCAAAGCAAATTCCTCGTATGTGTAACATATCTGGTGAAATAAAGTGATTCTGATTCTGAAAAAACCCTAATAGACCTTAATATACCTTAGAAGACCCTACTAGAGCTTAACAGACTTTACAAGACTGTATTATACCATAAAAAATGCAACTAGACCTTAATAGACCCTACTAGACGTTAACAGACCATACATAACGTTACTGTAGACTTTAATAGACTGTGTTATACCTCAACAGA
This sequence comes from Trichomycterus rosablanca, assembly GCF_030014385.1. Lineage (NCBI taxonomy): Eukaryota > Metazoa > Chordata > Actinopteri > Siluriformes > Trichomycteridae > Trichomycterus > Trichomycterus rosablanca. Next base: position 10,824,154 of record NC_085989.1, read on the forward strand.
CCCTACTAGACCTTAAAAGACTTTACTAGACTGTATTATACCTTAAAAGACGCAACAAGACCTTAATTGACTTCAATAGACCCTACTTGACCTTAATAGACCTTACCAGACCTTAACAAACCCTACTATACGTTACTGGACCTAAACAGGCCCTTAAAGACCTTAACAGACCCTACTAGACCTTACTAGACCCTTAAAGACCCTACCAGACTATACTGGACCTTAAAAGACCTTACTAGACCTTAACAGACTTTACCATACCTTACTAGACCTCAACAGACCCTACTTGACCTTACTTGACTTCATCAGATCCTACTAGACCTTAAAAAACCATATTAGACCTTAACGGACCATAATAGACCTTAACACACCCAACTAGACCTCAACACACCCTAGTAGTCCTTAACATCTACATTTTCTGCATTTAGCAGACGCTCTTATCCAGAGCGACTTACAGAAGTGCTTCAATAGTGAACATTTCATTTCTCAAGTTTAAGTAAACAGCAGTCAAAGAACACATCTGCTGAAACCTGTTAGAACCAAAGTGTTTTTTGTTTTTTTTTTGGAAATGGAAAAAAAAATGTTAGTAAATAAGTACAAGTCAGCTTAAGTGCTCAGTAAAAAGGTGGATTTTTAATCGTTTTTTAAAGACAGGAAGAGACTCAGATGTTCGGACAGACAGAGGAAATTCATTCCACCACTTGGGTGCTAGAACAGAGAAGAGCCTTGATGCTTGTCTTCCTTTAGTTCTGGGTGGAGGCTTTAGTCGAGCAAGACTAGTGGCTCGGAGGTTGCGTGGTACACAGCGGGGTTTGATTAAACCACGATGGTAACTTGGGGCTGGTCCATTTTTGGCTTTGTAGGCAAGCATCAGTGTTTTAAACTGAATGCGTGCAGCTACAGGAAGCCAGTGAAGAGAACGTAGAAGTGGGGTAATGTGGCAGTGTTTGGGCTGGTTAAAAACCAGACGGGCAGCTGCATTTTGAATGAGCTGCAAGGGTTTAGTAGTGGACATGAGAGCTCCTGCCAGGAAGGAATTGCAGTAATCCAACCGTGAGATTACAAGTGATTGAACCAGAATCTGGGTAGCTTCCCTGGAGAGAAATGGCCGAATCTTCCTGATGTTGTACAGGAGGAACCGTAGCCTTGAAGCCAGACTGGTACGGATCGTGGAGGTCATTCTGAGTAAGAAAGGCAGATAGTTGGTTATAGAAAGCACGTTCAAGAATTTTGGATAGAAAAGAGAGGAGTGAGACAGGTCTGTAGTTGTTAATGTCTGTGGTGTCTAGTGTAGGTTTCTTAAAAAGGGGAATGACCTGAGCCTTCTTAAAAGCAGTAGGGACAACACCTGATGTCAGGGAGTTGTTGATGATGGGTGTGATGGAGGGGATTAGGTCCTGTGAAATGTCTTTAAGGATGGTGGATGGTATAGGGTCGAGTGTGCATGTAGTGGGATTGCTGGATGAGAGGAACTGTGTAACCTCATCCATGGTGAGTGGGGTGAAGCTGTTGAGTGTGTTGGTGTGTTGAGGGTCAGTTGAAAGTGGGTCAGTCTGAAAGAATGTTGCAAAGTCAGTAGCAGTAAGAGAGGCAGATGGGGGAGGAGGAGGAGGGTTCAGAAGAGAGGGAAAGATAGCATGAAGCTTACGTGGGTCAGCAGAAGATTGTTCAAGCTTGGCTTTGTAAAAATATGTTTTTGGAGAAGAGTGGAGATCAACACCGAGCATAGATTTCCTCCACTTTCTCTCAGCTGCCCTTACTTCTCTTCTGTTGCTGCACAATGCATCTGAAAGCCAATGAGCAGGGTGAGAAGGTTTTCCTCGTTTGAGGGTAAGAGGACAGAGCTGATCGAGGGATGTTGAAAGAGAAGAGAGTAGAGTATTAGTTGCGGAGTTGAGTGGAAGGGTAGCAAGCAAGTCAGGGTTAGGTAGTGAAGTTAGGATGTTGGAGATCAGCAGGGAGGAAGATAAAGAGTGAATATTGGGGTGTGTTTTAAGGGTGTAAGTGTGGTTGGAGGTAGAAAGAGTTGGGATAGAGAGAGAAGGACACAAAGTGATGGTCGGAGAGGTGAAGTGGGGTGACGGTGAGGTCCAGAACAGAAGCTGGACGGCTGAAGACCAGGTCCAGAAGATTGCCTCCTTTGTGTGTAGGAGGGCTGTGGTTAAAGAGGAGGTCGAAAGATGAAAGAAGAGGAAGAAGACAGGAGGACTGAAGTGTAGGGAGATTAAAGTCACCAAGAAGAGTCAGAGGAGTTCCATCTGAAGGGAAGAAACTCAGAAGAACATCCAGCTCTTCTATGAAGTCTCCCAATGAGCCTGGTGGTCTGTAGATGACAATGATATGAAGAGTAATTGGAAAAGTAACAGTAATAGCATGAAATTCAAAGGATGAAATGCTAAGGTGAGAAAGATTCACAGGAGTGAAGTGCAATTTCCTGGTCAAGAGCAAACCTGTACCACCACCCCTACCAGATCCTCTCGGTGTATAAGAGAAGGTGTAGGCAGAGGATAAGGCTGCTGGTGTTGCTGAGTTCTTGGTGGTGATCCACGTCTCAGTCAGTGACAGGAAGTCAAGGCTGTGAGAAAGTGCAAAAGCTGAGATGAAGTCAGCTTTTTGGACGGCTGATTGACAGTTCCAGACCCCACCTACCACCACTGTTTGAGACTCTTGCAAGAGTTGGGGGTAGATGAGACTGCTGGCGTTGCTGTTCCTGTATTGTGACTTGTGATGTCTGCAGGGTCTGTGAGATATGAGCACAGGAATAATTGAGAAGCACATGCTGAGATAAGTTTGGTAAATGAAACAATGTCAGAGACTGATAGTACTTACCCAAAGTTAGTTTAGTTTAGATTAGTAGTAGAAGTTAGATAGATTAAACAATCCAGACAGACATTAAAACCTAGTGATAGTAAAGACCGGCCGCTACAGACGTACGTACAGAATTAATTTTATACTAAGCTTAGCCCTGCCCCTCAATTCACACCTATGCCTCTAACAATTGACACCTGAAATCAGCAAAACACAGATTAATGCAGCAACAGACTAGCTTAGTTTCTTACAAATAGTTAAATTCTAGCACAGTTAAGCAAGTTAAGTCTCAAAGTTACAAAGATAGATTCTAAAACAAATTACAGCAAAGAATATACTTCAACCAGAAGCCTACCTTACTCAGGAATACAAATGAACACAATGGAAGTTACAATATGGCTGGAGATTTAATTTTGTACTAAGCTTAGCCCTGCCCCTCAATTCACAGCTAGGCCTCTAACAATAGACACCTGAAACCACTTAACCAATCAGCAAAACCCAGATTAATGCAGCAACAGACTAGCTATAGATTTTACAAATAGTAAAATTCTAGCACAGTTAAGTAAGTTAATAATCAAAGTTATAAAGATAGAGTCTAAAACAAGTTACAGCAAAGAATATACTTCAACCAGAAGCCTACCTTACCCAGGAAAACAAATGAACACAATGGAAGTTACAAGCCCAGACCCCACTAGACCTTAACAGGCCTAAAAAAGACAATAATAGACCTTAACAGAACTTAAAAGACCAAACTAGACCTTACTAGACTTTCACTGACCTTAACAGACCCTACTAAACCTTAACAGACCCTATTAGACCTTACTAAACCTTAACAGTACCTACTAAACCTTACTGAACCTTAAAAGACCCTACTAGACCTTACTAGACCCTACTAGGCCTTGATAGACCTCAACAGACCCTACTAGAACTGACTAGACCTTAACAAAACCAACTAGACCTTAACAAAACCTAATAGACCTTAACAGACCTTAAAAAAACCAACTAGACCTTACATGGGAAAGTGGTTCTATAGTTGTGTTTATATGGGCAAATGGTTTTATAGGTGTGTTTACATGGGTTAGTGGTTCTATAGGTGTGTCTTCATGGGTTAGTGGTTCTATAGGTGTGTCTTCATGGGTTAGTGGTACTAAAGGTGTGTTTACATGGGAAAGTGGTTCTATAGGTGTGTCTTCATGGGTTAGAGGTTCTAAAGCTGTGTTCACATGAGGAAAAGGTTATATAAGTTTGTTTACATGAAAAAGTGGTTCTATAGTTGTGTTTACATGGAAGAATAGTTCTATAGGTGCGTTTACATGGAAAAAATAGTTCTATAGGTGTGTTTACATGGGTAAATGGTTTTATGAGTGTGATTACTTGGGAAAGAGGTTCTACAAGTGTGATAACATAGGTTAGTGGTTCTAAAGGTGTGTTTACATGGATAAGTGAGTCTATAGGTGTGTTTAGCTGGGAATGTGGTTCTACAGGTGTGTTTACATAGGTAAGTGGTTCTATAAATGTGTTTACATGAATAAGTGGTGCTATAGGTGTATTTACATGCGTAAGTGGTTCTATAGGTGTGTTTACATGGAGTAGTGGTTCTATAAGTGTGTTTACATGGGTAAATGGTACTATAGGTTTGTCTACATGAGAAAGTGGTTCTATAGGTGTGTTTACATGGGAAAGTGGTTCTATAGGTGTGTTTACATGGGTAAATGGTACTATAAGTGTCTACATGGTTAAGTAGTTATATAAATGTGTTTACATGGGAAAGTGGTTCTATAGGTGTGTTTACATGGGTAAATGGTACTATAGGTGTGTCTACATGAGAAAGTGGTTCTATAGGTTTGTCTACATGATAAAGTGGTTCTATAGGTGTGTTTACATGGGAAAGTGGTTCTATAGGTGTGTTTACATGGTTAAATGGTACTATAGGTTTGTCTACATGAGAAAGTGGTTCTATAGGTGTGTTTACATGGGTAAATGGTACTATAAGTGTCTACATGGGTAAGTAGTTATATAAATGTGTTTACATGGGAAAGTGGTTCCATAGGTGTGTTTACATGGGAAAGTGGTTCTATAGGTGTGTTCAAATGGGTAAGTGGTTCTATGGGTGTGTTTACAAGCATTAGACGTGCTATAGGTGTGTTAACATGAGTAAGTGGTTTTAAACGTGTTCACATGGGTTAGTGGTTCTATAGGTGTGTTTAAATGGGAAAGTGGTTCTATAGGTGTGTTTACATGGGTAAGTGGTTCTTGTAGGTGTGTTTACAGGGGTAAGTGGTTCAAAAGGTGTGTTTATATGAGTAAGTGGTTCTATAAATGTGTTTACATGGGCAAGTGGTTCTATAGGTGTGTTTACAGGGGTTAGTGGTTCTATAGGTGTGTCTCCATGGAATAGTGGATCTATAGGTGTGTTTACATGAAAAAGTGGTTCTATAGGTGTGTTTAAATAGGAAAGTGGTTCTAGAGGTGTGTTTACATGGGTAAGTAGTTATATAGGTGTGTTTGCATGGGAAAGTTGTTCTATGGGTGTTTTCAAACGGGTAAGTGGTTCTATTGGTGTGTTTACAAGGGTTAGAGGTACAATAGGTGTGTTAACATGATTACAAGATTACAAGGGTAAGTGATTCTATGGGTGTGTTTACATGGGAAAGTGATTCTATTAGGTGTGGTTACATGGGAAAGTGATTCTATAGGTGTGGTTACATGGGAAAGTGATTCCATAGGTGTGGTTACATGGAAAAGTGATTCTATAGGTGTGTTTACATGGGTTACTGGTTCGATAGGTGTGGTTACATGGGTCACTGGTTCTATAGGTGTGATTACATGGGTTATTGGATCTATAGGTGTGGTTACATGAGTTACTGGTTCTATAGGTGGGATTACATGGGTTACTGGATCTATAGGTGTGATTACATGGGTTACTGGATCTATAGGTGTGTTTACATGGGGAAGAGATTCTATAGGTGTGGTTACATGGGAAAGTGGTTTTATAGGTGTGTTTACATGGGTTACTAGTTCTATAGGTGTGGTTACATTGGTTACTGATACTATAGGTGTGTTTACATGGGAAAGTAGTTCTATAGGTGTGTTTACATGGGAAAGTGGTTCCATAGGTGTGTTTACATAGGAAAGTGGTTCTATAGGAGTGTTTACATGGGTTACTGGTTCAATAGGTGCGTTTACATGGTTTACTGGTTCTATAAATGTGGTTACATGGGAAAGTGGTTCAATAGGTGTGTTTACATTGCAAAGTGGTTCTATAGGTGTGTTTACATGGGCAAGATGTTCTATAGGTGTGTTTACATGGAAAAGTTGTTTTATAGGTGTGTTTACATGGGTAAGTTGTTCGATAGGTGTTTTTACATGGGTTACAGGTTCTATAGGTGTGGTTACATGGGTTACAGGTTCTAAAGGTGTTTTTACATGAGAAAGTTGTTCTAAAGGTGTGATTACATGAGTTACTTGTTTTATAGGTGTGGTTACATGGGTTTGAGGTTCTATAGTTGTGCTTACATGGAAACGTGGTTCTACAGGTGTGTTTACATGGGTTACTGGTTCTAAAGCTGTTTTTACATGGGTAAGTGTAACTTTAGTTGTGTTAACATGGGAAAGTGGTTCTATAGGTTTGTTTACATTGGTTACTGGTGCAAAAGTAGTGGTTACAGGGCAGTTTAGCCTAGTGGTTAAGTTACTAGACTATTAAGCAGAAGGTCGCTGGTTCAAACCCCACCACTGCCAGGTTGCCACTGTTGGGCTTTTGAGCAAGGCCCTTAACCCTCAATTGCTCAGACTGTTTACGGTAAGTCGCTTTGGATAAAAGCGTCTGCTAAATGCCAAAAATGTAAATGTAAATGTTACATAAGTTACTGGTACTCTATGTAAGTTCACATGGGTAAAATGTTCTACAGGTGTGTTTACATGGGTTACTGGTTGTAAAGGTGTGTTTACATGGGAAAGTAGTTCTATAGGTGTGTTTACATGAGAAAGTGGTTCTAACGCTGTCTTTACATGGGTTAGTGGTTCTATAGGAGTGTTTACCTGGGTAAGTGGTTCTATAGGTGTGTTTACATGGGTAAGTGGTTCTATAGATGTGGTTACATGGGAAAGTGGTTCTAAAGCTGTTTTTAAATGGGTAAGTTGTTCTATGGGAGTGTTTACCTGAGTAACTGGTTCCTTAGGTGTGTTTACATGGAAAAGTGGTTCTATAGGTGAGTTTGCATGGGTAAGTGCTTCTACAGGTGTGCTTACATGGGAAAGTGCTTCTATACGTGTGGTTACATGGGTTACTGGTTCTATAGGTGTGTTTACATGGGTAAGCCGAGTAAATTCAACCCGCTACAGAGTCTGCTGATCCAGTTCTACACAGCAATAATAGAGTCCATCTTTACATCATCCATCACCATTTGGTTTGGTTTCTTCAACATCACATAAATGAGCCATACTCCAGTGTATAATCAAGACAGCAGAGAGGATCATTGGATGTAGTCTGCAAACGCTTTAGGACATTTACAACAGCAGAGTGCTGAAGCGTGCCGGCAAAATTACTGCAGACCACTCTCACCCTGGACATCACCTTTATCAAACTTTTCAATCTGGCAGAAGACTCAAGACAATAAAAACAAACACATCCAGAACAGCTTTTTCCACAGAGCTGTAAAACTTCTTAACCAAAGTTGTTCTCTTGGGTAACTGTTGGTAAATACTGGTTAACAGTGCGTGTGCTGTCGGGTCTGTTAAATATGTTCTATGTTACATGTCATATATGTGTAATTATCTGTACTATTATGTGTATTGTTTGTACTACTATGTGGATTATTGTGTGTATTATTGTGTGTATCACCAAAGCAAATTCCACGTATGTGTAACATATCTGGCAAAAAAGAAATTGATTCTGATACTGAAAAAACCCTACTAGACCTTAATAGACCTTAGAAGGCCCTACTAGACCTCAAACAACTTTACTAGACTGAATTATACCTTAAAAGACGCAACTATACCTTAATAGACCTTAGAAGACCCTACTAGACCTTAACAGACCTTAAAAGACCCTAGTAGACCTTACTAGAACTTAACAGACTTTACTAGACTGTATTATACCTTAAAAGACCCTACTAGACAATAATAGACCTTAGAAGACCCTAGTAGACCTTACTAGACCTTAACAGACTTAACTAGACTGTATTATACCTTAACATATGCAACTACACCTTAATAGACCTCAATAGACCCTACTTGACGTTACTAGACTTTACCAAACCTTACTAGACCTTAACAGACCCTACTAGACGTTACTGGACATTAATAGGCCCTTTAAGACCTTAAAAAACCCTACTAGACCTTAAAAGACCCTACTAGACCATACTATAACAGACTTTACTATACCTTACTATACCTCAACAGACCCTACTTGACCTAACAAGACCTCATCAGACCCTACCAGACCTTAACAGACACTAGTAGACCGTAATGGACAATGTTAGACCTTAACATACCCTACTAGACCTTACAAGAACCTACTAGGCCATGTAAGACCTTCACAGACCCTACTAGTCCTTACTAGACCTTAACAGACCCTTCTAGACTTAAGTAGAACTTACAAAACCTTAACAGACCCAACTAGACCTAAACAGACACTACTAGACCTTAGAGGACCTTAAAAGACCTGACAAAATCTTAACAGACCCTATTAGACCATTACAGACCCTACTTGATCTTCTGAGACCTTAACATACCCTACTAGACCTTAATAGACATTAAAATACTCTTCAAGACCTTAATATATCTTAACAGACCATACAAGACCTTAATAGACCCTACCAAACCTTAACAGAACCTACTACATCTTATTAGATCCTACTAGACCTTAACAGACCATATTAGATCTTAACAGACCCCAATAGACCTTACAATACCTTAAAAGACCGTTACAGACCTTACTAGACCTTAAAAGACCTGTACAGACCGTAAAAGACCCAACTAAACCTAACATGACCCTACTAGACAATAACAGACCCTACAAAACCTTAACAGACCTTATTAGACGGTACTAGATCTTAACAGACACTACCAGACTTTAGCAGACCTTATGAAACCTTAACAGACCCTTCTAGACCTTAAAAGACCTTACTGGACCTTATTAGACCTTAAAAGACCTTTACAGACCGTAATAGAACCTACTACACCTCAACAAACCCTACAAGACCATAACAGACCCTACTAAATCTTACCAGACCCTATTAGACTTTACTAGATCTTAACAGACACTACTAGACCTTACAAGAACATAAAAGACCCTAAAAGAACTTAAAAGATTCTACTCGACCCTATTAGACCTTAACAGACCCTACAAGACCTTAACAGACACTACAAAACCTTAACAGACCCTATTAGACTTTAGGAAACCCTATTAAACCTTAATAGACCTTTCTAGACCTTAATAGACCATATTAAACCTTAAAAGCCCCTACTAGACCCTACAAAACCTTAACATACCCTACTAGACCTTAACGGATCTTACTAGACCCTAACAGACCCTACGTTAAACGACCCTTTTAGACCCTAATATACCCTATAAGACCTTAACAGACCCTACAAGACCCTATTAGACCTTAACAGACTTTGCTAGACTTTAAGAGACCCTACTAGACCTTAACAAACCCTAGTGGACCTTACTAGACCCTAAAAGACTTTACTAGACCTTATTAAACCTTAACAGAAACTACTAGAACTTATTAGACGTCACTACACCCTACTTGACCTTACTAGACCTTAACAGACCCTACTAGACCTTAAAAGACCACACTAGACCTTAACAGACCCTACAAGACCCTATTACAACTTAACAAACCCTATAAGACCTTAAAAGACCCTATGAGACCCTATTAGACATTAAAAGAACCTACAAGACATTACTAGACTATAACAGACCCTAGAAGACCATACTAAACCTTAAAAGACCCTACTAGACCTTAGTAGACCTTAACAGAACCTATTAGACCTTACTAGACCTTACCAGATTCTACTAGACCTTAACAGACCTTATACTAGATATTCCTAAACAGACCCTAATAGATCTTACTAGACTTTAACAGACTCCTCTAGGCCCTATTAGACATTAACAGATCCTACTAGACCTACGTAGACCATAACAGTAGCAGTGGTAGCAGTGATAGCTCATTGGTTAAGGTACTGGATTAGTAATCAAAAGGTTGCCTGTTCAAACCCCACCACTGCCAAGTTGCCACTGTTGGGTCTCTGAGCAAGGCCCATAACCCTCAATTGCTAAAAATTGTGTTCAGTCATACTTGTAAGTCGCTTTGGATAAAAGCGTCTGCTAAATGCCGAAAATGTAAATGTAAATAACAGACTCTACTAGACCTTAAAAGACCTTAAAAGACCCCACTAGACCATAACAAACTTTACTAGACTTTATTAGACCTTAACAGACCCTACTAGACCTAAACAGACCGTACTAGGCCTTACAAGACCTTAATAGACCCTACTAAAACTTAAGACACTCTACTAGACCTTAACAGACCCTATTAAACCTTAAAAGACCCTAAAAGACATTACTGGACCTTATAAGACTTTTACAGATCGTAAAATACCCTACTTTACCTCAACAAACAATACTAGACCTTAACAGACCCTACTAGACATTAACAGACCCTACTAGAACTTACTAGACCTTACCAGAACCAATTAGACCTAAGACCTTACTAGACCTTACCAGACCCTACTAGACCTTACAAGACTTTACTAGACTCTAACAGAACGTACTAGTAGGGCCTTTTAAGGTTTAATAGGATTGTGTAGGTTCTGTTAAGGTGTAGTAGGGTCTTTTAAGGTCTACCGAGTTCTTGTAGGCTTCATTAGGGTCTGGTAAGGTCTAGTAGGGTCTGGTAAGGTCTTTTGAGGTCTTAAGGTTTTACAGCATCTGTTAAGGTCTAATAAGGTCTAGTAGTGTCTGTTAAGGTATGTTAAAGTCTTGTCAGGTCTAGTTAGGTCTAGTAGGGTCTGATACAGTCTTGAAAGGTCTAGTAGGGTTTGATAAGGTCTAATAGGGTCTGTTAAGGTCTAGCAGGATCTGTTAAGGTCTAGTAAGATCTCCTTTGTTTGCTATTTGCCGCCTTTACATTTACATTGTAGCGGTTTTCCATTCATTCATCCATCCGGCTCAGTGGCGCACGGATAACACGCTGGGTTGTGGTGCAAGCGACCGCGGTTTGAATCCAGTACGAACCAAAGTCACATACGTTCATTATTTCATTTGAATAACGTGATTATCAGTGTAAGTATACAGGTTGGTATACTTATTCGATTCTGTTTATAACAAATAAATAAATATTTATATAAATAAATAAAATAACACAAAAAATACACTCTGCACTAGCAATCCCTACCCCCACCCCCCATAACAGAATGGTGCGACCAAAGTATGGATCCAGCGGAGCTAAAACCCATTAAAGAAGCTCTACAACATCAGGGATCAGCCATTGGTCGACATGAGCAACTGCTGCACGAGATGATGCAGCAGTTGACAATATTAGTTAAATGTCACACTGAACAGGCCCAGGCCGTGGCTGCGGCTGCTGAACAGCGCCCTCCTCAGGTGGCCACCTCCTCTCCAGACCAAGTCCCGGTCAGAGAGGACTCTCAGGTGGCAAACCCTGAGCGCTATGCAGGAGAACCAGAGAAGTGCAGGGGATTCCTGCTACAGTGCTTGTTGGTATTTGAGCAGCAGCCATCCCGGTTTCCTACCGAGCGATCAAAAGGGGCGTTTATGGTATCTTTCCTCACAGGCAGAGCGCTGACCTGGGCCACTGCCCTCTGGGAACAGGGTTCCCCAGAATGCACTACCAGCCAGGCTTTTACTGAGGCCCTACGTCAAACTTTCTACCAGCCCGTTGGTGGAAAGGAGGCCGGGCCCCGCCTACTGGAGCTCTTACAGGGTGCTCGTTCCGTAGCAGATTATGTGATTGACTTTCGCACTCTGGCAGCAGAAAGCAAGTGGAATGAGGAAGCCCTAATAGCAATATTTCAGCGGGGGCTTAATGACAGGATAAGGGACGAACTGGCCACTCGTGATCTGCCCTCCACTCTTTCTGCGCTCTATGAGCTGTGCATCCGCCTAGATAACCGTATGAGCCAGAGGGCCAGAGAGCGGGCGAGAAGTACTTTTGCCCTAGATCTGGACAGTCCTGGCAGGGTCCTCCAGAGCAAACGGTACCCCCGCAGGAGGTACCAGAGCCCATGCAGCTTGGAGGTACCCGCCTGACCAGTTCAAGGGTCGCTCGTCCTTCGTCTGGTGTGGGACAGGCGTCGGGAAACGGAAGGGTCTACCCCGATCAGGGGGGTCGGGTTTAGACCGTACCGGGCCCCCACTTCTGGCCTTCTCCTCCCAGTCACATTATCATGGCCCCCTCAAAGGCACACTGAATTAAGGGCCTTTGTAGACTCTGGGGCCGCTGGCAGTTTTATTGATTCCTCACTGGCCTGGTCTTTGGGACTTCCAGTAGAGTCCTTGGACCACCCACTACCCATTCTTGCCATCGATGGTCGGGCTGTAGGATCGGGTCAGGTCATTCACCGCACTAAACCCCTGACTATGCAGGTGGGCTCTCACTTAGAGCAGGTGGAATTACACCTGAAACAGGCCCCCCACTTGCAGTTAGTATTGGGATACCCTTGGCTCAAGTCACACAACCCCCGTATCGACTGGGCAACACGGTCAGTATATGCGTGGGGCCCCCAGTGTCAGGAGACCTGTTTAGGGTTTTCAGGACAAGCCTTGGGCACATCAAAGCCCCAGATGCCCCTGATACCCGATCTCTCACAAGTTCCCAGTATCTACTGGGATCTGAAAGAAGTGTTTAGTAAGGCCAAGGCACAAGTTCTTCCCCCTCACAGGCCGTATGACTGTGCTATCAATCTCCTCCCTGGCACCACACCACCCAGGGGAAGATTGTTTGCACTGTCCCCTCCTGAACGAACCGCCATGGACAATTATATTCGGGAGGCTCTCGAGGAAGGGTTTATCCAACCCTCCTCATCACCTGCAGGTGCAGGATTCTTTTTTGTTGGTAAAAAAGATGGGGCTCTGGCCCTGTATAGATTATAGAGGGCTTAATGCCATTACCATAAAAGATCGCTACCCCCTGCCCCTCATGCAGACGGCCTTTGAGGCACTGCAGCAAGCATCCGTATTTTCAAAACTGGACTTGCGCAGTGCCTACAACCTGATCCGCATAAGGCAGGGAGATGAGTGGAAGACTGCCTTCATAACCCCCTCAGAGCATTATGAGTACCGCGTTATGCCCTTTGGCCTTATGAATGCCCCGGCAGTCTTTCAGCGCCTGATTAATGACGTGTTGAGAGAGGCCTTAGACAGGTACGTATACGTCTACCTGGATGACATACTCATTTACAGTCGGTCTCTCGAAGAACATGAAGGGCATGTCAGGCGGGTTCTCCAATTACTTTTGGAGAACCATCTTTACGTCAAGTTAGAGAAGTCCGTGTTTCACACTGAGACAGTGTCATTTCTGGGCTTTGTAATATCAAAAGGCACCCTCCGGATGGACCCAGCAAAATTTAAAGCTGTGACAGACTGGCCCCGTCCTACCTCTCTTTGGCAAGTCCAGTCCATCCTGGGCTTTGCTAATTTCTTCCGACGGTTTGTGCGTAATTTCAGTACCATAGCGGCAACCCTTACTGCTCTTACCCGGAAGACCCCAGGGCCCCTTCGCTGGACTTTGGAAGCACAGAAAGCCTTTGAAGAGGTTAAAGCAAGACTGACATCGCCACCGGTCCTTCAGTTACCTGACCCTTAAGAACCATTCATTGTGGAGGTGGACGCATCGGACGTGGCTGTGGGAGCGGTACTCTCGCAGCGTCTAGGGCCAAACAAAAAGCGTCATCCCTGTGCCTTCTATTCACACAGGCTAACCCCAGCGGAGCGCAACTACAGCATTGGAGATAGGGAACTCCTAGCTGTCAGACTTGCGTTGGAAGAGTGGAGGCACTGGCTGGAAGGGGCCAAACATCCATTTGTGGTCTGGACAGACCACAAAAACCTGGCTTATATACAGTAGGCCAAGCGCCTAAATCCCCGACAGGCCAGGTGGGCCTTATTTTTCGGCCGCTTCAATTTTCTGTTGTCATACAGACCGGGTTCTAAGAACACCAAACCCGATGCTCTGTCCAGACAATGGGCACCTCCTGGTTCTGACCCCTCACCGGAGCCCATTATACCAGCTCCACAAATCCTGGCTTCCCTCCGCTGGGGAATAGAAGACACCATTCGGGAAGCTCTTCGCCAAGAGCCAGATCCCGGTGGTGGACCTAGTGGACGCCAGTACGTTCCCACGTCGGCCCGACAGCAGGTCATGCAGTGGGGACACTCTTCCCCATTCTCTGGACACCCAGGAGTTGGCAGATCTCTGGAATTCCTTCGGAGACGCTTCTGGTGGCCAGGGATGGAAAAAGACGTTAACAGACCAAGCAGAAAATTAACAGACTCTAGAAGACCTTACTACATATAAGACACTACTAGACCTTACAAGACCTTGAAAGACCCATCTAGATTTTACTAGACCTTAACAGACCCCATTAGACACTAACAGACCCCATTAGACACTAACAGACCAATTTAAACAATAACAGACCCTATTAGACCTTACTAGCCCTTAAAAGACCCTACTAGACCTTAAAATACCTAAACAGACCCTACTAGACCTTAACAGACCCTACTAGACCTTATCAGAACCGAATAGACCCTATTAGACCTTAACAGATCCTACAAGAGCTTAACAGACCCTACTAGACCTAAACAAACCCCTAAACAATCCTATTAGACCTTACAGACCCTACTAGACCTCAACAGACCATATAATTCTTTAAGAGACCCTTCTAGACCTTAAAACATCTTAACAGACATTACTAGACGCCATTAAACATTAACAGTCTTTCTAGACCTTAAGAGAAACTACTAGACCTTAACAGACCGTAGTGGAACCTACTAGACATTAAAAGACTTTACTAGACCTTAATAGACCTTAACAGACACTACTAGACCTAGTGGAACTTACTAGACGTTCAAAGACTTTACTAGACCTTATTAGACCATAACAGAAACTAATAGACATTACAAGACCTCACCAGACCCTAATAGACCTTAACAGATGCTACTAGACCTGATTAGATCTTAAAAGACCTTAACAGACCGGAAAAGATCTTAAAATACCCTACTAGACCTTAAAATACCTTACTAGACGTTAAGACCTTACTAGACCCTATTAGACCTTAAAAGACCCTACTAGAACATACAAGACCTTAACAGACCCTACTAGACCTTAAAAGATCCTATCAGACTTTAAAAGACCCAACTAGACTGTATAAGACCTTCAAAGACATTAGTAGACCCTTCAAGACCTTAAGAGACCCTACAAGATCTTAACAGACCCTACAAGAACTCACTAAACCTTAATAGACCCTACTAGACCTTATTAGACCTTAACAAAGACTTCAAAACCTACACAGACCCAATAAGACTTTAACAGACCCTAAAAGACCTTACTAGACCTTAAGAGACCCTACTAGACCTTACTAAACCTTAACAGACCCTAAAAGACCTTACTAGACCTAAAAAGACTTTAATAGACCTTATTAGACCTTAACAGACACTACAAAACCTTAACAGAAACTACTAGACCACAAAAGACCACAAAAGACCAGACTAGACCCTATTAGACCTTAAAAGACCCTACTAGACCTTAACAGACCCTGCTACATTTTAACAGACCCTAAAAAAACCTTAATAGACCAAAACAGTCTTTACTAGACCTTATTAAACCTTAACAGAAACTACTGAACCTTAACAGATCCTACTAGACCTTAAAAGACCCTACTAGAACCTAACAGACCATACAAGACCTTTCTAGACGTTAACAGACCCTACTAGACTTCATTAGAGCTTAAAAGAAACTACTAGACCTTACAAAACATTAACCCTTTACAGCCGGCCCATTCAAATTTCGAAACAATAATTTCGATGGCTTGAAGCCTTATATCTCCGCCGTCCAATCACTGATTGTAAATCTGAAAACTGCCCCAGGTAGCTGACAACCCAGGCTAAAAGGCAATATCATTGGTCAAGCGGTTTGTGTCGTGGCTGGTTTGCATATTTAATGAGAAGGCGGAGAATTTATTTTTTTCATTCGCCCCGCCCTCACACGGAGCGCAGCTGAGACGGTCGACTGGATAACAACACAGAAAGAGAAATTCTGTCAGTGAAATAAGGTAAGATTTATTTTAAAACTGTTTATTAGTGTTATTACTTTTCATTTCTACTCAGAAAACTTGGCTTTATTGGTAAAATTGTAATATTATTAGTGTTTACTCTTTGAAAAGGCTGAGGTGATTCTGAGAGTTGCGTTCTAATTTTAGTCAGTCAGCTGCACAACTCTCCTTTCTGAATCGATTGTAATGTGTTTTATGTCCATCTAGATGGAAATAAATACGTGTGGAGAGTTTATCAGATACCTTTTTAGTCTCGTTTGTTTAGTAGTTTGTAAAGTATGCAGCAGTTTTACACAAATAAGTGATTAGTAGTGAACCTAAGCTAAGCTAAGCTACCGGAGCTGTGTGTTGCACCCTGCAGCCATGTGGTTTGAACAGGGTGCTCTCAAACTCCAAAGTTAGATTTTATGCATGTAATCTTGAAATCAGTTATAGCTTACTTGTTTTACTTCAATACTGTCTAAAGTCTGCTTAGAAATCACCTTAGCTTTGCTCATAATATCATTACATTTTGCATTGCATGCATTTAGCATGACTGGCTAAAGTAAGCTGAGGCAGAAAGCAGAAAGGTGTGGATAATATGTCAGTCTGGGCAATTTATAACCTTTATTTCCATGGTATATTTTATCTGTGGTAATTTGTACTTATAACAGAGAAATATTATTTTATCTATAAAATATTTCTGTCAAATTTGCATCATTTTCTAAAAAATTGCTGCATTTATTTGAAAGAGACTAAAGTATGCTATGCTACCATATAGGTGCATATAGGTAGATAAAATGTCAGTCTGGGCAATTTATAACTTCTTTTTTTTACCATAATATATTTTTTTCTGTGGTAATTCTTACTTGTATCAGTGAAATATAGTTTTATCTATAAAATATTTCTGTCAGAGTTGTATAATTTTCTAATGTATTGCAAGAGATATTTGAAAGGGACTAAAATATGGTATCAAACTTTTTTTGAAAGCTTTTTTTGAAAGCATACAGGTGCATAACATTTCAGTCTGTGACTATTTACAACATTTTAAATATAACCATAGAATCAAGTTTTGTCTTGTATTTATTGCTCCTCTTAGATAATTATTGTTTTATGTGTAAACCATGTGCCAGATTTGAGAAACTTTTGTCATATGTATTGGTTCAGTGTACTTGAGTTTACTTCTAAACATGAGCCTGTGGACATTAGCTTCTCTGGCAAAAACATATAGAGTATTTGTGATTGAATTCTACATATATGTAATTATTTTTTAAAATAACATCACTGTCACCACCTTTATTCACTGTAATCTCTTTCTTTTATTATTCTGAGATGGATGGAGACAAGGCTCAATATTCACGCCTTATGGAGTCTCTGAAGAGGAGACAGCGGCTAGGCCCTGACGAGCTTAGACTTATTGCTGAACATGACAGCGATGAAGATCATGAAGGCATGACCATTGAAGAGGAGGACTTCATGGACATGGAGCTCCTGGATGAAGGGGAAGAAGAGGATGAAGAGGAGCAAGATGAGCAGAGGGATCAACCAACAACCTCCTATCGGTAAATGCATGTATTCCAATAGTGTGTATTTGTAAATGTGTGTGTGTACATATATGCTGACAATAAATGTCAGCATTTGCACCCACACACACAATCGGGGCTGCCAACAAAAAGTTAAAATTAACAAAAGAGTACAAACTGAGATTATGATTTTTACTAATGTTTGCTTTTTTATGGGTTTGGTTAGTCTTTCTTGTCCCATGTCAGGTAGGAAGCGGAAACGCTTTCCTGACTCTGTATCCTTTCCTTCCTATGCTGATGTAGACACAGAAGCACCAGAGCCCATATCATTTAATCCTTCTCGTCCAGTAGGCATAGATCTGGGAAGTGTGCGTAGGGCTGTATGGTCAGCCACAAGTACCTTGCGTGAAATAGACTTCTTCAAGTTGTTTTTCACGTACACCATCGTTGCTGAGATTTGCCAGTTTACAAACTCTAAGGGGTGGGAGCTTGTACTGAATAGGCCGTCTTATGCGAACCATCATGGGGCATGGGAAGAAGTGACCCCGGATGAATTCTACCGGTTTCTTGGGCTCCTTATTTACATGGGTTTCACGTCCCTGCACAGCATTCACAGATATTGGGGAACCAAATCTCTTCAGGTTTCATGGGCCAAGTTATTCATGTCCCGTGACCGTTTCAAGGAATTGATGGCAGCCCTCCATGTTGTAGATCCTGCCACAGAAAATAATCTTGATCGTCTTAGGAAGTTGCGTTACCTGATGGACCACCTCAAAACCAAGTGTCAGCAGCTTTTCCAGGCTAATGAAAATCTGAGCATAGACGAGAGAATGGTAAAATCAAAAGGTCGATCAGGATTCAAGCAGTATATGAAGGGCAAACCTACTCGCTGGGGTTTCAAATTGTGGGTCATTGCAACTTCAAATTCGGGATATACCTTAGACTTTGATGTTTACACAGGCAGTCTTGATGGGCGCATAACTGATTTGGCTATAAAAGTGATCGAAGACCTTGTGCAACCATTTAAAAATCAAGGTCACACAGTTTGGTTTGACAACTTCTATACATCACCAACTGTTATGGTCCGACTGAAGGAGTGGGGAATCAATGCTTGTGGGACATGTAGGATTAATCGTAAGAAATTCCCAGTGGATTTCAAAGATGTCAAGAAATGGGAGCGGCAAGCTAACCGTGGTGATATGAGGTGGTGTAGAATTGACGGAAATGTCTTAGTTGTTCAGTGGAAGGACACACGAGCAGTTACATGCCTCTCTAATTTCCACAATGCTAATGATTCATCAGAGGTTTCTAGGATGGTAAAGAATGGTGCCACGTGGGACAGGAAAGTAGTCCGTCAACCAGCTGTAGTAAAGGACTACAATAAACACATGGGAGGTGTTGACAGATCTGTTCAAATGTTAAACACATACAATCTGCTTCAGAAAACTCAAAAGTGGTGGAAAACACTTTTCTTCCATTTTGTGGACATAGCCGTCGTTAATAGTTTCATTTTGTTTCAGGACTGGCATCATTCCAATCCAGCATCACGTTATGGGTTTAGTTCAGCAGGCTACAGCCAGATAAACTTTAGGGAAAATCTGTCGCGCCAACTTGCAGACATTTCCGTCGATTCAATTTTGCCATCTCAGCTTTCAGTAGCTCCAACCACTTCCTCATCGTTTTACGTCACCCACATTCCTCAGATAGAGCAAGTATCAAGAAATTGCTGGCTTTGCTACAAAAAATTCAAAAAAGAAAATAAAACAAAGATTTCATGCATGGCTCCTGAGTGCCAAGGTAGAAGATTTTGTTTAGTTGGCAATCGAAACTGTTTTCAGTCTTGGCATTCTAGCGAAGGAGATGAGTTTCGCAGTTAGACCTACACAGGGCTTCTGTCTTCTACTGTCAGTCCCTCTCATCCTTTCTCAACCCCTGTGTTTGTGTATATGTTCTTTGTTTCTCTTTCTCTTCACAGGTCAAAGTTCAGTGTGCATTGTTCATTGGAAGGAGGTAATTTGAGGTAATTTGAGGTAATTATCCATTGTGCATTGTCTGTTAAATATTTTGTAGTGAATTTTTGGCAAAATGGCTTAGATGAGATTTGATATCCTGTTGCCTCAAAACTGTTTACTGAATTGTTCAATGATTATCCTGAACAAATAATTGCTTTTTCTTGTATTGTTGAATTGGATTATTTGAGTGTTTCTTTTATGGAGTGATGTTCTTCAATAGTGCTGAACTACTGTATATTGTATTGTTGTTTTGAAATTATTTATAGAATGAGAAGTGTATATAATTCTAATAAAAATCTTTAATGTTTTTGAACTATACACTGTTGTTAGAGTGCTTATTTTGTCAAATACATTTTATCTGCTGTCTTATTTCAAAAATATGGATGTTGACAATTTAGTAATAATTACGAAAAAAGTACTCCAAAAGTACTCCAAGTACTCCAAAAGTACTTTCATTGGTTTATAGTGTATGCTGACATTGATAAAAAGTGAGGTAAAAAAGGAGCTACACGAACATTCTAAATTGCTAAATGACACCTTCTGCTAAATTGATCATAACTTTTGAATAGAAGATGATAGATTCAAAATTATTTTCTTGACAAATGGCTCACAAAATTGCAAACATTTCATATGTTCTATATTTTTCTCTATATTGCACAGAAATGTGTTAAAAATGTAAGTATTTATGAATTAAATAAAAAACGAGAGATTTTTTTAGGTTGATTTTGAAGGTTTTTTGTAAACATTTATTATATTACACTTGAAAAACATTGTGTTTCATATAATTTTAAAGAACTGATTCTCCTGGTTATAATGGTGTGTGTATATGCAGGGTTTTTTTTCATAAAAGTACACTTTCATTGGTTTATAGTGTATGCTGACATTGATAAAAAGTGAGGTAAAAAAGGAGCTACACGAACATTCTAAATTGCTAAATGACACCTTCTGCTAAATTGATCATAACTTTTGAATAGAAGATGATAGATTCAAAATTATTTTCTTGACAAATGGCTCACAAAATTGCAAACATTTCATATACTCTATATTTTTCTCTAAATTGCACAGAAATGTGTTAAAAATGTAAGTATTTATGAATTAAATAAAAAACGAGAGATTTTTTTAGGTTGATTTTGAAGGTTTTTTGTAAACATTTATTATATTACACTTGAAAAACATTGTGTTTCATATAATTTTAAAGAACTGATTCTCCTGGTTATAATGGTGTGTGTATATGCAGGTTTTTTTTTCATAAAAGTACACTTTCATTGGTTTATAGTGTATGCTGACATTGATAAAAAGTGAGGTAAAAAAGGAGCTACACGAACATTCTAAATTGCTAAATGACACCTTCTGCTAAATTGATCATAACTTTTGAATAGAAGATGATAGATTCAAAATTATTTTCTTGACAAATGGCTCACAAAATTGCAAACATTTCATATACTCTATATTTTTCTCTAAATTGCACAGAAATGTGTTAAAAATGTAAGTATTTATGTATGAAATAAAAATTGAGAGTTTTTTTAGGTTGATTTTGAAGGATTTTTGTATAGATTATGTTACACTTAAATAACCATACTGAGTTTTTTATCATTTTAAAGAACTGATTCTTCTGGTTATAATGGTGTGTGTATATATAGTCTATGCTATGTACGGTATTTACACAATAAGGTTTTTTCTATGACCATGTTACATAGTGTCCGAAAATGGAATGTTCCACTCAGGCATGAAAGGGTTAATAGACAATGCTAGACCGAACAAACACATAAACCCTACTAAACCTTAACAGAACCTACTACACCCTGTTAGACCTTAACAGACCCTACTAGTCCTTGACAGACCTTACTAGACCTAAACAGACCCAACTAGACCTTAACAGACCGTACTAGATTTTAAGAGACCCTACAAGAACTTAACAGACCCTACTAGACCTTAAAAGACCCTAAAAGACCTTACTGGACTTTACCAGACCCTACTAGACCTTACCAGACCTTAACAAACCATACTAGACCTTATCAGACACTACTAGACCTTAACAGATCCTACAAGAACTCACTGAACCTTAAAAGAACCTACTAGACCTTATTAGACCTTAAAAGACTTCAAAACCTAAACAGACCCTAATAGACCTTAACAGACCCTAAAAGACCTTACTAGACCTTAAGAGATCCTACTAGACCCTACTAAACCTTAACAGACCCTAAAAGACCTTACTAGACCTTAACAGACCATAAAAGACCTTACTAGACCTAAAAAGACTTTAATAGACCTTATTAGACCTTAAGATACTACTAGACCTTAACAGACCCTACTAGACCTTAACAGACCCTACTACACCTTAACAGAGCCTACAAGACCTTAATAGACCAAAAAAGACTTTACTAGACCTTAATAAACCTTAACACACTACTAAACCGTAACAGACCCTACTAGAACTTAAAATACCCTACTAGACCTTACCAGACCATAAAAAACCTTAATAGATGTTAACAAAAGTTAACAGACCCTACAAGACTTTAACAGACCCTAAAAGACCTTTCTGGACCTTAAAAGACCCTATAAAATTTGATCAGACCCTACTAGACCTTAATATAAAATATTAGACTTTAACAGACCATACTAGACTTTATTAGAACTTAAAAGAAACTACTAGACCTTACAAAACATTAATAGACAATACAAGACCTAACTAACACATAAACCCTACTAAACCTTAACAGAACCTACTACACCCTGTTAAACCTTAACAGACCCTACTAGTCCTTAACAGACCTTAACAGACCAAACTAGACCTTAACAGACCGTAGTAGACCTTAACAGACCTTACTAGACCAATTAGACTTTAGAAGAACCAAATAGACCCTATTAGACCTTATTAAACCTTCAAACACTTTACTAGACCTTATTAGACCATACTAAACCTCAACAGACCCTAGTTGAACTTAATAGACTTTACCAGATCTTACAAAACCCTACAAAACTTTAACAGACCCAACTAGACTTTAACAGACCCTACTAGACCCTAAAAGACCCTATTAGACCTTAACAGACCCAAATAAACCTTAAAAGACACAAATAGACCTTACTAGACCTTAACAAACTCTAAAAAATTTAAAAGTCCTTAACATAACCTTCTAGACTTTAACAGACCCTATTAGACCTTACAAGACTTTACCAGACACTTCTAGACCTTTGTAGACATTACTAGATGTTAACAGACACTACAAAACCTTACTACACCTTAAAAGACCCTACTAAACCTTACTACACCTTAAACCATACTAGACCTAAAAAGACCCTACTAGGCCTTACAAGAAAGTAAGACCCTACTAGAACTTACTAAACCTTAACAAACCCTAGTAGACCTTACTAGACCTTAAGAGACCCTACTAGACCTAAACAGACCCTATTAAACCTTAACAGACCCTAATAGACCTTACTAGACCTTATGAGACTTTTACAGATCGTAAAAGATCCTACTACACCTCAACAAAAAATACTAGACTTTAACAGACACTACTACACATTAAAAGACCTCACAAGAACCTACAAGAACTCACAAGAACCTACATCAACAGACCTTAGTTGACCTTACTAGACTGTACCAGACCTTACAAGACTTTAAAAGACAATTCTAGACCTTAACAGACACTACTACACATTAAAAGACCTCACAAGAACCTACTAGACCTTAACAGATCATACTAGATCCTACTGGACCTTACCAGAACCAATAAGACTTCACTAAACCTTACTAGACCTTACCAGACCCTACTACACCTTACTAAACCTAAAGACCCTTCTTGACCTTAACAAACCTCACTAGACCCTAACAGAATCTACTAGACTTTAACAGACACTACTACACCCTAAAAGACCTTTTTAGGCTTTAACAGACCCTACTAGACTCTACTAGACC
Source organism: Trichomycterus rosablanca (assembly GCF_030014385.1). Classification (NCBI taxonomy): domain Eukaryota; kingdom Metazoa; phylum Chordata; class Actinopteri; order Siluriformes; family Trichomycteridae; genus Trichomycterus; species Trichomycterus rosablanca. The sequence goes on from NC_085989.1 coordinate 10,847,697, forward strand.
CTAACAGACCATAACAGACCCTAAAAGACCCTAACAGACCCTACAAGACATCAACAGACCTCAGTTGACCTTACTAGACTTTACCAGACCTTACAAGACCCTACTAGACCTTAAAAGACTCTACGAAACCCTATTAGACATTAACAAACCCTACTAGACCTTAACAGACGCTACTAGACCCTATTAGACCGTAACAGACCCTACTAGACCTTACAAGACTTTAAAAGACAATTCTAGACCTTAACAGACACCACTAGACATTAGCAGATCCTACTAGTCGCTATTAGACCTTAAAAGACCTTACTGGACCCTATTAGACCTTAACAGAACTTACTAGATTTTAATAGACCCTATTAGACCTTACTAAACCGTAAAAGATCCTATTAGACTTTAAAAGACCTTCAAAGACCCTACTAGACCTTACAAGACCTTATTAGACCTTAACAGACCCTACTAGACCTAAACAGAAACTAATAAACCTTACTAGACCTTAACAGACCCTACTAGACCTGAACAGAAACTTCTAGACCTAAACAGACCCAAGTTGACCTTTCTAGACCTCACCAGACAATACCTTACTAGATTTTAACAGAACCTTCGAAACCTTACTAGAACTTAATAGACCATACTAGACCTTAACAGATTATACTAGACACTAACAGACTCTACTAGACCTTTTGAGACTTTTATAGACCCTACTAGATCTTACTACACCTAAACAGAGCCTAATAGACGTTACAAAACTTTAATAGACCCTATTAGACCTTACTAGACCCGACTAGACCTTAACCGACCTTATAAGACCGTAATAGACACTACAACACCTCAACAGACTCTACTAGACCATAAATAACCCTATTAAACCTTAACAGACATTACAAGAATCTACTAGACCTTAAAAGACGTTACAAAAACCTACTAGACCTTATAAGACTCTACTAGACCTTAACAGACAATACCAGGCCTTAATAGCACATAACAGACCCTACTAGACCTTCACAGACCCTACTAGAATTTAACAGACCTTACTAGACCCTAAGACCTTAACTGACCATATTAGACCTTAACAGACCCTACTAGACCTCAACAGACCTTACTAGACCTTAAAAGATCTTACAAGACCTTAACAGACCCTACTAGACCTTAACAGAAGCTTCTAGACCTAAACAGACCCTAGTTGATCTTTCTAGACCTCACCAGACAATACTAGACCTTACTAGAACTTAACAGAACCTACGAAACCTTACTAGACCCTACTAGACCTTAAAAGACCCTACTAGACCTTAACAGACCCTACTAGATGTTAAGACACTACTAGACTTTAACAGACCTTATTAGACCTTAACAGACCCTACTACACCTCCTAGCGCAAGACAAGCCCTACTAGACCTTAACAGACCATACTAATCCTTAACAGAACCTACTAGACCCTATTAGACCTTAACAGACCTTACTAGACCTTAACAGATTCTACTAGACCTTAACAGACTCTACTAGACTAGACTGTAACAGACCCTAATTGACCTTACTAAACCTTAAAAGGCCCTATTACACCTTAGTAGACCTTAACAAACCCTACTAGATCATATTACACATTACAAGACCTAACAGACCCTACTATACCTTACTACAGGGGTTTTCAACCTGTGGTGAGCACTTGTCTGGAGAGAGTACTTGTCTACTAGACCCTATTAGACCTTACTAAACCTTAACAGACCCTACTAGACCAAATTACATCTTAACAGACTCTAAAATACATTAACAAACCTTACTAGACTTTAACAGAACCTAATAAACCTTAACAGACCCTAGAACATTACATTATCAAACACTACTAAACCTTACAAGACCTTACTATACTTTAACAGATACTACTAGACCTTAAAAAACCCTACTAGACTTTAACAGACCGTACTAGACCTTAAAAGAAACTACGAGATTTTACTAGACATTAAAAGACCCTACAAGACCTTACAAGCACATAAACCCTACTAGACTTTAACAGACCCAATTCGACCTCAAAAGAACCTACTAGACCCTATTAGACCTTCACAGACTCTACTAGACCTTACAAAACCTTAACAGACCCTACTACACCTTAACAGACCAAACTAGACCTTAAAAGACCCTACTAGAACTTACTAGAACTTAAAAGTTCATACTAGACCTATTACACCTTACTAGACCCTACCAGACCTTAACAGACTTAACTAGCCTTTAAAAGACAATATTAGAACCTTTCAGACTTTAACAGACCCTACAAGACCTTACAAGACCTTAACAAACCTTTAAAGAATTTAACAGACCCTAGTAGACCTTAACAGATCCTACTGGACATAAACTGACCCTACTAGAGCCTATTACACATTACTAGACCTTAACAGACCCTATTAGACCCTACTAAACCTTAACATAACCAACTAACCTTACTAGACCTTAACAGAACATACTAGGCCTTTATAAAGCATAGAAGACCTCACATTATCAGACACTACTAGACCTAATAAGACCTTAACAGACCCTTCTAGACCTTAACAGACCCCAAAAGACCTTAACAGATCTTAATAGACCTGATTAGACCTTAACAAACCCTACTAGACCTTAATATAATTTAAATGATCCTACTAGACCCTAATAGACCTTAAAAAACCCTAAAAGACCCTAACAGACCCTAATAGACCTTAAAAGACCCTACTAGATCTTAGTAGACCTTAACAGACCCTACTAGACTTTAATAGAATTTAAATGACCCTACTAGACCTTACAGACCCTACAAAACCCTAAAAGACCTTAAAAGACCCTAATAGACCTTAAAAGACCCTACAACACCTTACTAGACCCTATAAGACATTACTAGACTTTAACAGACCATACTGGACCTTAACAGACCCTAATAGACCTTATTACATCTTAAAAGACCCTACTAGACCCTATAAGACCTTAACAGACCCTACTAGTCCTTAACAGACCCTACTAGACCCTAATAGACCTTAAAAGACCATAATAAACCTTAAAAGACATTACTAGACCTTAACAGACCATACTGGACCTTAACAGACCCTATTAGACCTTCCTACATCTTAAAATACCTTACTAGACCCTATAAGACCCTACAATTATTTAACAGACCCTACTAGAACCTATTAGACATTAACAGACCTTACTAGACCTTACCAGACCCTACTAGACCAGAACAGACCCTACTAGATTTTAAAAGACCTTAACAGACCCTACTAGACCTTGGCAGAACTTAATTGACCTTTACCAGACCTTAACAGACCCTACTATACCATAACATACCTTATTAACACTAGAAGTCCCAGAAATTTCGAGCTCCCCCCTGAAGTCCCGAAAGAGGGTCAAATGACCCTTAGTCCGAACTGACGACTCTGATGGCTCCAATTAGCATCCTTTCATTTGTAAATGTGGCCATTGCCTGAGGAATCTGCAGGGGGGAGTAGAGCTGAATTCACACTAACGTCTGTCTAATACTTGAAAAGGACTAAAAACTCACAAAGATCAGTTTCAGTTCCCTGTTCCTAAATGTTCTGTACAGAGAATTAGCCAGACATTATGTAATGGCTTTTTCCATCCAAAAGTCAGCTTTTTAAGTAGTTATAAGTCAAAAAGTTTTACCATATAAATCAATAAATTTTACCTAAAAAATCAATTTCTAACATACTCTTAACAGTTGTGAAATCAACTGGTTATATTGTACATATAGTTTGCAAAACATACAATCTGTTTCAAGTTTTCAAGTTTTTCTAAAATAATTTATTTATGTTTTTGAGTGTAATATGAGTTTATATTATGAGTGTAAGCAAAAGAATGTAAGCTGCTCCTGAGTGTGTCTGCCCACCCCCCAGCTGCATTGTTGTGCAGGGGATATGCATAAGGTTGCTAACACCTTAGCAAATTTGCATGCAGCCTTTTGTGCTGTGGGGGATAAATAGGTGACTGCTTCACCTATTTTGTTCAAAAGAAACAAAATGCAGAGAAGGCTCACCACTCAACAGGCATTGGAACTGATCCTGAGCAACACCAACCCTTGTGACTCAGATGGAGAAGACATAGTCCTTCAACCGGATTCGGACTCTGAGCTGTCTTCAGGTTAGATTTTTCAAATTACCTATTTTTATTTCCTGACTATCTTTTTTATTTAGAACCAAAACAAAATGTTAATTTGAAATTATTTATCTTGCAGATGAGGAGACTCCTCCTCTACCAAAAAAGAGAGCTCGGTTGGCGAGTGAGCCGACAGAGACCGCAAAAGATGGCACAGTGTGGCGTGAAGTACAAGTGGGGAAACGTCTCCATTTCACCCCAATAGAACCGTACCCTACAGATGGAGAGCCAAGGGCTAAGGCCAGACGAAGTGTCCGGAGTCGCCTTCAGAGCTTCCTCTGTTTTATCACTCTTGACATGCTTCGTAGCATTCAAGAATGGACTACTCAACATGCACGTCACACAGAGCAGGTGGATTGGTTCATGGATCTCCCGGAACTAATGGCATTTATTTCAGTCATTATCTTGCGGGGGGTGACCAAGGTTCCATCACTACGTGACAGCTGGTCAGCAAACCTGGCAAACCCAAGGATCATTGCAACTATGGCCCGAAACCGCTTCCAAGACATCATGCAACACCTACGCTTTGATGACATGTTCACACGCAGTGAGCGAGCGGAGACCGATAAGTTTGCTGCAATCTCCGATGTGTGGAGATCGTTTGTCACCAACTGCATCGCATCCTACAACCCTGGTCGACACATCACTATTGATGAACAGCTTTTCCCGTCAAAGACTCGCTGCTGTTTTCTGCAATACATTGCAACAAAACCAGACAAGTTTGGCATCAAGTTTTGGGTGGCTTGCGACTTGAAATCAAAGTACATCTGTAATGTCCTCCCATATCTTGGCAAGGACCCCAGTCGTCCCAGCAGGGAGAGACTGTCCGAAACTGTAGTGATGAGGCTGATGGAACCATTCATGGACAAGGGCAGAACTGTAACCACGGACAATTTCTTTACATCATTGTCACTTGCACAACGACTGCTTAGCCGGAAAACCACTATCCTCGGCACAGTCAACAAGAGTCGCCGGGAAATTCCTCAATCCACTAGACAGATGGACCGCACTGAATTCACCACTCAGGTGTTTTCAACCACTGGTGCCACACTGACAGTGTATGCACCCAAACGAAAGAAGGCCGTCTACATTCTCAGCAGCATGCACAGCGTGGTTGAGACTGAGGATACCAACAAAAGGAAGCCAAACACGGTCACACAATACAACCACACAAAGTGCGGTGTGGATGTAATGGACCAAATGGTGCGGGAGTACAGCGTGCGTGCAGGAACACGGAGATGGCCAGTCGCCGTGTTCTACAACATGATTGACATGGCAGCACTGAATGCGCATGTTCTTTATCAGGCATGCACTGGGGTGCAGGAGAGACGGGTGGACTTCCTGGTTGAGCTTGCAAAAGAGTTAGGTGACTCTCATGTGAGTGAAAAGAAGGCACGCAAGGAGAAACTCCTTCGGCAACAACCTTCCACACCCAGCCCTGGCAAAAGGGCGAAGTGTCAGGTCAACCATCGATGCACGAACAATTGTGCAACTGAGAGATGTGTTGACTGCTACAAATACACGTGTGGCAAATGTACCAGGGACATACCCAGGCAGTGCCAGGTATGTTCCGACAGTGCAGACAGACTGCTGAGTGAGTGCTGAAATGCTAGTCACACAAGAAGGACATGCCACTCACACACACACACGCAGCCCCCCACTGCAGCCTATTGTAAATATGTGTGGAATTGTTTTATTCCTTGTATTTTTTTTATTATTTTTATAACAAAAATAAAAAGCATGGAAACAAATAACAGTTGTTCTTTTGTATATTTTTCACACTGAAATTTCAGTCCTCTTGACTTAGACACAAATGCTTCTGGTCATTACTCACAGCTGTACCTTGCTCTAAAATTTCTAATTCTCTATTTAAAATATATAAAAAATGATTCATTGTTTCAGTGCTTTTTTGCTCAAATAAAACTAAACTAAATACAATATGTATAGTCTTTATATTATCAAATACAATAAACTGAATAGAACTAACTAGAAACTAAATGGCTAAACTCAATGGAAAACAACAACCTCCTGTGGTGCGACAGTAATGGCCTTATTTGCAGAACAAAAGACGGTGATTATAGGATGTTAGCTAAAATCCTTCAGGTCATTCGACCCGTCTCTGGGTTCCAAAGGTAGAAATGCTAAATGACCCCTCTCTGGGACTTTCCGAACTGACGACTCTGATGGCTCCAATTAGCATCCTTTCATTTGTAAATGTGGCCATTGCCTGAGGAATCTGCAGGGGGGAGTAGAGCTGAATTCACACTAACGTCTGTCTAATACTTGAAAAGGACTAAAAACTCACAAAGATCAGTTTCAGTTCCCTGTTCCTAAATGTTCTGTACAGAGAATTAGCCAGACATTATGTAATGGCTTTTTCCATCCAAAAGTCAGCTTTTTAAGTAGTTATAAGTCAAAAAGTTTTACCATATAAATCAATAAATTTTACCTAAAAAATCAATTTCTAACATACTCTTAACAGTTGTGAAATCAACTGGTTATATTGTACATATAGTTTGCAAAACATACAATCTGTTTCAAGTTTTCAAGTTTTTCTAAAATAATTTATTTATGTTTTTGAGTGTAATATGAGTTTATATTATGAGTGTAAGCAAAAGAATGTAAGCTGCTCCTGAGTGTGTCTGCCCACCCCCCAGCTGCATTGTTGTGCAGGGGATATGCATAAGGTTGCTAACACCTTAGCAAATTTGCATGCAGCCTTTTGTGCTGTGGGGGATAAATAGGTGACTGCTTCACCTATTTTGTTCAAAAGAAACAAAATGCAGAGAAGGCTCACCACTCAACAGGCATTGGAACTGATCCTGAGCAACACCAACCCTTGTGACTCAGATGGAGAAGACATAGTCCTTCAACCGGATTCGGACTCTGAGCTGTCTTCAGGTTAGATTTTTCAAATTACCTATTTTTATTTCCTGACTATCTTTTTTATTTAGAACCAAAACAAAATGTTAATTTGAAATTATTTATCTTGCAGATGAGGAGACTCCTCCTCTACCAAAAAAGAGAGCTCGGTTGGCGAGTGAGCCGACAGAGACCGCAAAAGATGGCACAGTGTGGCGTGAAGTACAAGTGGGGAAACGTCTCCATTTCACCCCAATAGAACCGTACCCTACAGATGGAGAGCCAAGGGCTAAGGCCAGACGAAGTGTCCGGAGTCGCCTTCAGAGCTTCCTCTGTTTTATCACTCTTGACATGCTTCGTAGCATTCAAGAATGGACTACTCAACATGCACGTCACACAGAGCAGGTGGATTGGTTCATGGATCTCCCGGAACTAATGGCATTTATTTCAGTCATTATCTTGCGGGGGGTGACCAAGGTTCCATCACTACGTGACAGCTGGTCAGCAAACCTGGCAAACCCAAGGATCATTGCAACTATGGCCCGAAACCGCTTCCAAGACATCATGCAACACCTACGCTTTGATGACATGTTCACACGCAGTGAGCGAGCGGAGACCGATAAGTTTGCTGCAATCTCCGATGTGTGGAGATCGTTTGTCACCAACTGCATCGCATCCTACAACCCTGGTCGACACATCACTATTGATGAACAGCTTTTCCCGTCAAAGACTCGCTGCTGTTTTCTGCAATACATTGCAACAAAACCAGACAAGTTTGGCATCAAGTTTTGGGTGGCTTGCGACTTGAAATCAAAGTACATCTGTAATGTCCTCCCATATCTTGGCAAGGACCCCAGTCGTCCCAGCAGGGAGAGACTGTCCGAAACTGTAGTGATGAGGCTGATGGAACCATTCATGGACAAGGGCAGAACTGTAACCACGGACAATTTCTTTACATCATTGTCACTTGCACAACGACTGCTTAGCCGGAAAACCACTATCCTCGGCACAGTCAACAAGAGTCGCCGGGAAATTCCTCAATCCACTAGACAGATGGACCGCACTGAATTCACCACTCAGGTGTTTTCAACCACTGGTGCCACACTGACAGTGTATGCACCCAAACGAAAGAAGGCCGTCTACATTCTCAGCAGCATGCACAGCGTGGTTGAGACTGAGGATACCAACAAAAGGAAGCCAAACACGGTCACACAATACAACCACACAAAGTGCGGTGTGGATGTAATGGACCAAATGGTGCGGGAGTACAGCGTGCGTGCAGGAACACGGAGATGGCCAGTCGCCGTGTTCTACAACATGATTGACATGGCAGCACTGAATGCGCATGTTCTTTATCAGGCATGCACTGGGGTGCAGGAGAGACGGGTGGACTTCCTGGTTGAGCTTGCAAAAGAGTTAGGTGACTCTCATGTGAGTGAAAAGAAGGCACGCAAGGAGAAACTCCTTCGGCAACAACCTTCCACACCCAGCCCTGGCAAAAGGGCGAAGTGTCAGGTCAACCATCGATGCACGAACAATTGTGCAACTGAGAGATGTGTTGACTGCTACAAATACACGTGTGGCAAATGTACCAGGGACATACCCAGGCAGTGCCAGGTATGTTCCGACAGTGCAGACAGACTGCTGAGTGAGTGCTGAAATGCTAGTCACACAAGAAGGACATGCCACTCACACACACACACGCAGCCCCCCACTGCAGCCTATTGTAAATATGTGTGGAATTGTTTTATTCCTTGTATTTTTTTTATTATTTTTATAACAAAAATAAAAAGCATGGAAACAAATAACAGTTGTTCTTTTGTATATTTTTCACACTGAAATTTCAGTCCTCTTGACTTAGACACAAATGCTTCTGGTCATTACTCACAGCTGTACCTTGCTCTAAAATTTCTAATTCTCTATTTAAAATATATAAAAAATGATTCATTGTTTCAGTGCTTTTTTGCTCAAATAAAACTAAACTAAATACAATATGTATAGTCTTTATATTATCAAATACAATAAACTGAATAGAACTAACTAGAAACTAAATGGCTAAACTCAATGGAAAACAACAACCTCCTGTGGTGCGACAGTAATGGCCTTATTTGCAGAACAAAAGACGGTGATTATAGGATGTTAGCTAAAATCCTTCAGGTCATTCGACCCGTCTCTGGGTTCCAAAGGTAGAAATGCTAAATGACCCCTCTCTGGGACTTCTAGTGTTAAAACTTAACAGACAATAGTAGACCTTACGAGACACTATAAGACCTTAACACACCCTACTAGACCTTAACAGACCTTAATAGAATTTAACAGACCCTAGTAGACCTTAACAGACGATACTAGGCTTTAACAGACCCTACTAGACCCTATTAGAGCTTAACAGACCAAACTAGAACCTATTAGACCTTAAAAGAAACCAATAGACCTTAACAAACCATACTAAACCCAATTGGACCTTAACAAACCCTAATAGACCCTAAAAAAAACCCAGTAGACGCTTTTAGACTTTAACAGACCTGAAGAAACTCTACTAGACCTTAAAGGACTTTAAAAATATTTATTAGACCTAAACATACACTACTAGACCTTACTAGACCTCACCAGACCATACTTCACCTAACTAGACCTTAACAGACCAAATTAGACCTTAACAGACCATACTGTACCTTACAAGACCTTAATAGACCTCACTAAACCATATTAGACCTTAACCAGGGCTCTAGAGTGCGACCAATTTGGTCGCACATGCGACCTATTTTCTCAATGGTGCGACTAAAAAAAATCTTAGGTCGCACCGGCGCGACCAGGCATCCGATGGAAAAAAAAACAACAGACACACATTAGGCCAATATCATGGTCTAAACGAATCAGAGATGGTGAAGGGCGGGAAAATATTGTAGCGGTGATATGTGAGCGACATTCAGCTCAGCCAATCAGAATGCAGCACCAGGTTTATACACGTGCGTTCGGACGTTCTGCAGTAAGTTTAGTTTTGTATATGAGACTTGCCGGATGTTCCAGAATGGAAGTTCGGGTTCTGGAGCTCGGCGGTGTAAAGTGTAGTAACGCTCACTGAAGTCCTGACTAAACAGTTAAAGTGACTCTACCCTGTCGTGTGCCTTTATTCCCACACCTCCACCACCGCACAGCAAAAGACCCGAAGCATCCCCACCGGACAGCGGCTAGGTGAGCCGACCCTCTACAGTAGCAAGGGGCTAATGCTAGCGGTAAAGTGCCGCGATAGTGAAAGTAAAAACACGACAATGTTTTCGTTAAGTAAAATATAAAAATAACTAAAAGACCATAATATATTACAATACATGTAGTCAAAATACGCAGTGAGTGCACCGCAAGCGATTTTGGGAATCTGTGTAAAAGATACAGTAAAACCGATAATACTGTATAATGCACTGCATTTAAGATTACACTCTAACACTCTAGAGCCCCATACACACACACACACAAACATAAACATATAATTTTAAATATACACACACATATACTGTAAATAGATATACACACACATTTACTCTATTATTATTTTTTATAATTTTTATAAGTGTGCTATAATTAGTCTATGATACTATAATTAACTGTAAAGAGCATGGGAAGACATTGGCCGGCAATAGTATATTTGTGACTGGTTCTAATACATTTCGAATTGAAAGGCTGAAAAAGTCCAATGCATCTATAAAACATTACATGTGGCGATAAATGCACTGCCCAAGTGTCCCCTCTCCCCACTGCCTTTTAGTGGCAGGCAGCAGCAAACAGATCATCAGACGAGGCCATGTTGACCAGATTGTTAGTTATTTACAAGTCAATATTGCCTGTATGGACAGTGATAAAAAAAAAAAAAAAAGTGAACCTGTAAAACTGCGGTGTTAAATGCGATGCGGTCGAAAATTTGGGTGCACCTAACTTTTGTGCTGGTGCACCTAAGAAAAAAAGTTAGGCGCACCAGTGCAACCAGTGCAAAACAGTCTAGAGCCCTGTTAACAGACCAAACTAGACCTTAACAAACCTTAGTAGACCCTATTAAACCTTACCAGACTCTACTAGACCTTACAATACCTTAAAAGAACCTACTAGACCTTAAAAGACTCTACTAGACCTGAAAAGACCCTACTAGACCTTAAAATACCTTACAAGACCTTACTAGACCTTAAAAAACCTACTAGAAAGTAACAGACCTTATTAGACCTGAACAGACCATGCTAGACTTTATCAGACCTTAACAGACCCTAGAGGACCTTACTAGACCTTAAAAGACTTTAAAAGACATTAGTAAACCTGAACAGACACTACTAGACTTTACAAGACCCTACCTCACCTAACAAGACCTAACTAGACCTTACAAGACCCTACAAGACCCTACAAGACCATAAAAGACCATAACCTTTTACATTTTAAAAGACACAACTAGACCTTACAAGACCTTAACAGAACCTTTTAGACCTCACGATACCTTACCAAACTTTAATAGACCCTACCAGACCTTAAAAGACCCTACTAAACCTTAAAAGCTTAAAACCTTAACAGACTTTATTAGACCTTAAAAAACCCTAAAATACCTTTTTAGAAACTACAAGACATAAAAAGACCTTAGTTGACCTTACTAGATCTTACAAGAACCAAATAGACCTTTCCAGAACTTTACAGACCCTACTACACCATAACAGACCCTTTTAGACCATAAAAACCCTACTAGACCTTAACAGACCCTACAAGACCTTACAGGACACTACAAGACAAAACTAGACAATAAAAAACTCTAATAGACCTTACTAGCACATAACAAACCCTACTAGACTTTACCAGACCCTACTCAGGCCTTTTAGACCTCAACAGACCCTAAAAGACCCTATTGGACTTTAACAGACCCTAAAAGACCTTACTAGACCTACACAGAACCTAATAGACTTTAAAAGACCTTATTAGACTTTAACAGACCCCACTAGACCTCAAAAGACACTAGCTGACCTGAATAGACTTTACCAGATTTTACAAGACCCCACTAGACCTTATCAGAACCCACAAGACCTTACTACACCTTAGCAAACTCAACAAGACCCTATTAGACCTTAAAAGACCCTACTAGGCCCAATTAGACCTTAAGAGACATTACTAAACCTTATGAGACCCTACTAGACCTTAACAGGCCCTACTAGACCTTACAAAACCATAAAAGACCCTACTAGACCTTACCAGACCCTACTAGACCTTACTAGACCTAGACCTTAACAGACATTAAAGAACCAAGCACATAACAAACCCTACTAGACTTTAATAGACCCTACTCAGCCCGATTGGACCTTAACAGACCCTACTAGACCTTAAAAGACCTTAACGGAACCTATAAGATGTTAAAAGACTTAAAAGACCTTAAAATACCTTAATAGACCTTACAAGACCTTACAGGTCCCTACTAGACCTTAACAGACCCTAATAGACCTTAAAAGATGCTAATAGACCATATTAGACCTTAAAAGACCCTACTAGACCTTAACAGACTTTACTAGACCTTAAGAGACCCAACTAGACATTAACAGACCCTACTAAACCTTACTAAACCTTAAAAGACCCTACTAGACCTTAACAGAACCGACTAGACCTAATCAGACAATATTAGACTTTACTAGATCTTAACAAAACCTACTAGACCTTAACAGACCCTACTAGACCTTACTAGACCTAAAAAGACAATACAAGACCTTAACAGACCCTACTAGACCTTTAAAGACCCTAATAGACTTTAACAGACCCCAAAAGACCTTAACAGACACTAGCAGATGTTAAAAGACCTAAAAAGACCGTAGTACACCTTAACAGACACTACTAGACCTTAATAGACCTTAATAGACCTTATCAGACCTCATCAGACCTCATCAGACCTTATCAGACCGTACCAGACCTTAACAGACCTTAACAGACCCTACTAGACCTTAACAGGATTTACTAGACCTAAACAGACTATATTAGACTTTACTAGACCGTAACAAAACCTACTAGACCTTAGACCTATTAACAGACCCTACAAGACCCTAAAAGACCCTACTAGACTTTAACAGACCCTACTAAACCTTATTAGACCTTAACAGACCATAAAAGACCTTAAGACCCTAAAAGACCTTACCAGACCCTATTAGACTTTTACAGACCTAAACAGACCCTACTAGACCTTAAAATACCCTACTAAAGCATAACAGACCCTACTAGACCTTAACAGACCTTACAAGAACCTACTAGACTTTTCTAAACCTTAACAGACCCTACTAGACTTTAACAAACTACTAGACCTTACTAGACCCTACAAGAACGTAATACACCTTAACAAACTCTACTAGACATTACAAGACCTTAACAGACCTTACAAAACCTTATTAAAACTTAACAGAAACTACTAGACCTTAATAGACCTTACAAGACCTTAACAGACCTTAACAGACCTTAACAGACCTTAACAGACCTTAACAGACCATAAAAGACTTTAGTAGACCTTAACAGACCCTAGTTGACCTTACCAGATTTAACAAAACCCTATTAGACCTTACTTAACCTTAACAGACCTTACTAGACTTTACTAGACCTTGACAGACTCTACCAGGCCCTATTAGACATTAAGAGACCCTCATAGAGCTTACTAGGGCTTAACAGACCCTACTAGACCTTAACAGATCCTATTAAATATTAACAGACCCTACTAGACCTTAACAGATCCTATTAGACCCTATGGGTTGGTTTCCCAGAAAGGGATTAAGGCTAGTCCAGGACTACATTTTGCTTTAAATGGAGAATCTCCATTCAAAATAATGTGTAGTCTAGGACTAGGTTTAATGTCTGTAAAACCAACCTGTCTGTGAAACCAACCCTATAAGTTCTTAACAGACCCTACTAGACCCTACTAGACCCTACTAGACCATACTAGACTTTAACAGATCCTAGTAGACCTTAACAGACCATACTAGACCTCAACAGACCTTTAACAGAACCAACTAGACCTTATTAGACCATAACAGAAACTACTAGACTTTACAAGACATTAAAAGACCCTACTAGGCCTTACTAGCACATAAACCCTACTAGACAATATTAGACATTAACAGACCCTACTACACCCTATAAGACCTTTAAAAGCCCTACTAGAACTTTATAGAAAATATTAGACCTTAAAAGACCCTACTAGACCTTAGTAGACTTTAACAGACCCTATTAGACCTAATCAGACCCTACTAGACCTTAACAGATAAAACTAGACCTTAACAGACCATACTATACTTTACTAGACCTTATAAGACCCTATTAGACCTTAACAGACCCTAATAGAACTTACTAGACCAGTGGTTCTCAAACTTTTTAGACCAAGTACCACCCATTATCAAACCAAAAGTTCCAAGTACCACCTATGTTTCTCATCACAGAACCACATATGGCACACATTAATTAGGTGTGTGTGTGTGTATATATTAGTGATGGGAATTATGGCTCTTTGAAGGGAGTCGGATCTTTTGGCTCGGTTCGTTTTAAAGAGCCGTTCAAAAAATGGCTCTTCGTTCTTCGGGAGGCGCTACTAGGTAAACTGTAAGACACCCCCGATATTAATATAAAATGTTGCTACCTTGCCTTAAATGTATTCCTAATTCAACAACACTTAAATGAGAAAAAAAATATTTATTTCAAAAGGGAAAAAAAACTACAGGGAAGAGACATACTGTGGTTTCATTTCATTAAGTTTCAGAAATATCCTCTTTTGTGCAGAGATGCGACTGTTTGTTTCTGCTTTAAAACATAAGCACAATGAAATAACCAGATTTAACACAATTAAACAAGTTTATAGTTTATTTCTCAATTATTTGTCATTATACTACTAGCTCTAGCTCTAGCTAGCGAGTGTGTGTTTATGTGTGTGTTGTTAGTGTATGTGAATGTGTGTGTATGTGTGTGTGTGTGTGTGTGTGTGTGTGTGTGTGTGTGTGTGTCTCTCTCGCTCTCCGTGAAACTGAAAGTGCAGCTCTTATTACGAGTTATGATTAATTCCCTCTACTGATGCGAAGCTGAATGAGTGGATTACAGTCGATAAGAACCGGAATCGGATCGTTCACAAACGACTCATCACTAGTATATATGCAGTTACCACTGACCATTTCAGTGAGTGCGCCTGTTTAGCGGAGCAGCTTTGTGATGTCAGGAACGAGATCAGTGAGATTCAAACTCAGATCTGCTCTGACAAAAGCGTTTCAGAAATGTCGAGATGGAAACCGCGAACTTGAAGTATAAACGTAATAAAGTACGGTGTCTGTGTAGCCCCGAATATTTTTAAAAACACATTCGTTTTAATTAAACTGATTTTATTAAAACAGAATTAAAAGAACTTTGAAACAGATTTTATTAGTAATTTACACATTTTGTTTCATATTTTTTTATTTGTAATTATTAAATTATTTATTCTTTATGTGCATGTAATTACTTTTCCGAGATTATCTGGCGTACCACCTCGTGCTGCTTCACGTACCACCAGTGGTACGCGTACCACAGTTTGAGAACCACTCTACTAGAACCTACTAAACCTTAACATACTTTACTAGACCTTAACAGAACTTACTTGACCTTAACAGACCCTACAAGAACTTACTATGCCTTAACAAACACTAATAGACCTTACAAGATTTTAACAGACCCTACTAGACCTTACAAGAACTTAACAAGACACTTCTAGACCTTAGCAGACCCAACTAGACCTTAACAGACCTTACCAGAACCTAATATACCTTACTAGACCCTAAAAGACCTTAACAGACCCTACTAGAACTGAACAGACCCTACTAGACCTTAACAGACCTGACTAGACCTCAACAACACTACTAGACCTTAACAGACCCTACTAGACCTTAAAAGGCCCTACTAGACCTAAACAGACCCTACTAGACCTTAACAGACCTTACCAGACGTTAACAACACTACTAGACCTTAAAGGACCCTACTAGACCTTAAAGGACCCTACTAGACCTTAAAAGACCCTACTAGACCTAAACAGACCCTACTAGGCCTTACAAGACCTTCATAGACCCTACTAGACCTTAAAAAATCCTACTAGACTTTAACAGACCTTTCTAGACCTTAAGAGACCCTATAAGACCATAAAAGACCCTATTAAACATTAAGAAAATACTAGACCTTGAGAGATGATAACAGACCCTACTAGACCTTACAAGAACCAACTAGACCTTACAAGACCTTATCAGACCCTACTAGACCTAAAAAAAGACCCTATTTGAACCTATTAGACCTTAATAGACTCTACTAGACCCTACTAGTTCTCAAAAGACACTAATAGACCTTACTAGACCTTAAAAGATTGTACTAGACCTCAAAAGACCTTAACAGACCCTATTACACCTTAAAAGACCCTAAAAGACCCTAAAAGACCTCAAAAGACCCTACTAGACCCTATAAGACCTAAACAGACCCTAATAGACCTTAAAAGACCCTACTAGACCTTAACAAAAACTTTTAGACTTTACTAGCACATAATCAACCCTAGTAAACCTTAAGACACTTCTCGGACCTATTAGACCTTAACAAACCCTACTAGATCTTACTAGACCTTAAAAGAACCTACTAGACCCTAAAAGACCATAACAGACGCTACAAGACCATACAAGACCTTAACAGAACCTACTACACCCTACTAGAGCATAACAGACCTTACAAGACCTTAACAGACACAACTACACTTTAACAGACCCTACTAGATCCTAAAAAAACCTTACAAGAATTTAACAGACCCTACTAGACCTTAACAGAAACTACTAGACTTTTCTAGACATTAACAGACCCTAATAGACCTTAAAAGAAACTACAAGACTTAACTACACATGAAAAGACCCTACTAGACCTTAACAGAAACTACTAGAGATTACGAGAAATTAAAAGACCCTACTAGACCTTACTAGCACATAACCAACCCTAGTAGACCTTAACAGACCTTCTCGGACCCATGAGACCTTAACAAACCCTACTAGACATTGACAGAACCTACTAGACCCTATAAAATCATAACAGACCCTACTAGAGCTTACTAGACCTTATCAGACCCTACTAGACCTTAAGAGACCCTACTACACCTGAACAAACCCTACAAGACCTTAACAGACACTACTACACCTTACTAGACCTTAACATAAACTACTACACTTTACTAGACCTTCACAGACCATTATCAGACCATTATCAGACCCAACTAGACCTTATTAGATCTTAATAGACCTTCACAGACCCTACTAGTCCTTACTAGACCTGAAAAGACCCTAACAGACCCAACTAGACCCTACGAGACCTTAACAGATCCTACTAGACCATAATAGTTACGAAAAAACCTTAACAGACCCTTATAGACTTTAGTAGACCTTACTAGACCTTAACAGACCATACTAGAACTTACTACACCTTAACAAACCCTACAAGAAAAAAACAGACAATACTAGAAATAAGAAGACCTTAACAGAACCTACTAGAACTTAACAGACCCTACTAGACCTTAACAAACCCTTCTAGACCTTATAAGATATTATTAAAGACCCTACTAGGTCTGACTGTACCTTAACAGACCCTACAAGACCAATTAAACTTAAAAAGAACCTACTAGACCCTATTAGACCTTAACAGACTATACTAGACCTTAACAGACCCTACAAGACCTTAATGGACCTTAACAGACCATACTACACACTATTAGACTTTAACAGACCCTAATAAACCCTACTAGACCTTAACAGATCTTACTAGACCATTAAATACCCTATTAGACGTTACTAGACCTTAATAGACGTTACTAGACCTTAATAGACCCTACTAGACCTTAACAGACCCTATTAAACCTTAACAGAAACTACTAGACCTTAACAGACCCTACTAGACCTTACTAGACCTTAACATACCTTACTAGACCTTTACAGACCCTACTAGACCTTAACAGATTGTACTAGACCTTAACAGACCCTACTAGACCTTAACAGATCTTACTAGACCCTGACAGACTCTACTAAACCTTAAAAGACCTTAAAAGACCCTTTAAGACCCTAGTAGACCTTAACAGACCCTACTAGACTTTTCTATACTACTAGACAATATTAGACCTTAACAGACTTTACTAGACCTTAAAAGACCCTAGTGGACCTTGCTAGACCCTAAAAGACTTTACTAGACCTTATTAGACCTTATCAAACCTTAACAGACCCTACTAGACCTTAACAAAAAACACCAGATCTTACTAGTCCTTAACAGACCCTACTAGACCTTACCAGACCCTACTAGACCTTACCAGACCCTACTAGACCTCAACAGACCCTACTAAAAGTTAGTGTACCTTAACAGACCCTACTAGACCTTAATATAAATTAAAATACCCTACTAGACCATACTAGACCTTAACAGACTTTACTATACCTTACTAGACCTAAACAGACCCTAGTAAACCTTAACAAACCCTACTAGACCCCAACGGGACCATATTAGACCTTAACAGACCCTACTAGACCTTAATGGACCATAAAAGTTGCTAATATACCTTAAAAGGTTCTTTACAGACCTTACTAGACCTTAAGACCTGTACAGACCGTAATAGACCCTACTACACCTCAACAGACCCTACTACACCTCAACAGACCCTACTTGACAAAAAAAGACCCTACAAAACCTTAAAAGACCCTATTAGACCTTACTAGATCTTAAGACACTACTAGACCTTAATAGAACATAACAGACCCTACTAGAACTTAACAGATCTTACTAGACCCTACCAGACCCTACTAAACCTTACCAGACCTTAAAAGACAATTTTTAGACTCTATAAGACCTTAACTGACCCTAATAGACCTTAACAGACCCTAGTGGACCTTACTAGACCCTAAAAGAGTTTAATAGATCTTGCTAGACTTTACTAGACCTTAACAGACCCTACAAGACCCTATTACAACTTAACAAACCCTACAACACCTTAACTGACACTACATCTACATTTTCAGCATTTAGCAGACGCTTTTATCCAAAGCGACTTACACAATGAGCAATTGAGGGTTAAGGGCCTTGCTCAGGGACCCAACAGTGGCAACTTGGTGGTGGCGGGGCTTGAACCGGCAACCTTCTGTTTACTAGTCCAGTACCTTAACCACTAAGCTATCACTGGCCACTGGCCACTACGAGACCATATTAGACCTTAAAAGAACCTACAAGAGCTTAATAGACTATAACAGACCCTAGAAGACCATACTAGAACTTAAAAGACCCTACTCGACCCTATTAGACCTTCACAGACCCTACTAGACCCTATTAGAAACTATTAGACCTTAACAGACCCTACTAGAAACTATTAGACCTTAACAGACCCTTCAAGACTTTAGTAGACCTTACGAAACCTTAACAGACCCTACTAGACCTTATTACACCTTAAAAGACCCTACTAAACCTAAACAGACCCTACAAGACCTTAATGGACCTTAAAAGACCTGTACAGACCGTAATAGACCCTACTACACCTCATCAGACCTTAATAGACCATAACAGACCCTATTAGACCTTATTAGAATATAAATAATCCTAATAGAACTTAAAAGACTCTACTCAACCCTATTAGACCTTAAAAGACCCTACAAGACCTTAACAGACTTTATTAGACCTTAATAGACCCTACTAGACCAAAGAAGACCTTAACATGATCTACTAGACCTTAACAGACTTTAGCAGACCCTTCTTGACCTTAACAGACCCTATTAGACCTTGAAATACCTTACTAGACCTTAACAGACCCCACAAGACCATAACAGACCCTACTAGACCTTACAAGAACGTACTAGACCTTAACAGACCCAACAAGACCTTAACAGACCAAACAAGACCTTAACAAACCCTACTAGATATTAACAAACCCTACTAGACCTTACTAGACCTTTACAGAAAGTACTAGACCGCAATAGATCTTACTAGACCTTTACAGAAACTACTAGACCGTAAAAGACCTTCAGTCTACAAGACCTTAACAGACTTTACTAGACCTCAAGAGACCTTAATAGACCCTAATAGACCTCAAGAGACCCTACTAAACTCTATTAAACCTTAATAGACCCTACTAAACCTTACTAGACCCTATGAAACCTTAAAAGACCCTATAAGACCTTAACAGACTCTATAAGACCTTAACAGACCCTACTAGACCTTAACAGATCTTACTAGACCCTAAAAGATCTTACTAGACTCTAACAGACCCTACCAAACCTTACTAGACCCTACGAAACCTTAAAGACCCTATAAGACCTTAACAGACCCTACTAGACCTTAACAGATCTTACTAGACCCTAACAGACCCTACTAAACCTTAAAAGACCTTAAAAGACCCTTTTAGACCCTAGTAGACCTTAACAGACCCTACTAGACCTTAACAGATCTTACTAGACCCTAACAGACCCTACTAAACCTTAAAAGACCTTAAAAGACCCTTTTAGACCCTAGTAGACCTTAACAGACCCTACTAGACTTTTCTATACTTTAAAAGACCCTACTAGACAATATTAGACCTTAACAGACTTTACTAGATTTTAAAAGACCCTAGTGGACCTTATTAGACCCTAAAAGACTTTACTAGACCTTATTAAACCTTAACAGACCCTACTAGACCTTAACAGAAAACACTAGATCTTACTAGACCTTAACAGACCCTACTAGACCTTACCAGACCCTACTAGACCTCAACAGACCCTACTAAAAAATAGTGTACCTTAACAGACCCTACTAGACCTTAATATATATTTTAAGACCCTACTAGACCATACTAGACCTTAACAGACTTTACTATACCTTACTAGACCTAAACAGACCCTAGTAAACCTTAACAAACCCTACTAGACCCTACCGGACCATATTAGACCTTAACAGACCCTACTAGACATTAATGGACCATAAAAGACGCTAATATACCTTAAAAGAGTATTTACAGACCTTACTAGACCTTAAAAGACCTGTACAGACCGTAATAGACCCTACTACACCTCAACAGACCCTACTAGACAAAAAAAGACCCTACAAAAACTTAAGACCCTATTAGACCTTACTAGATCTTAAAAGACACTACTAGACCTTAATAGAACATAACAGACCCTACTAGAACTTAACAGATCTTACTAGACCCTACCAGACCCTACTAAACCTTAACATACCTTAAAAGACAATTTTGAGACCCTATAAGACCTTAACTGACCCTACTAGACCTTAACAGACTCTAGTGGACGTTACTAGACCCTAAAAGAGTTTAATAGACCCTATTACAACTTAACAAACCCTACAACACCTTAACTGACACTACGAGACCCTATTAGACCTCAAAAGAACCTACAAGAGCCTACTAGACTATAACAGACCCTAGAAGACCATACTAGACCTTACTAGATCTTAACAGAATCTATTACACCCTACTAGACCTTACCAGATTCTACTAGACCTTAACAGACCTTACTTGACCTCATTACACCAGATCTTCCTTACCAGACCCTACTAGAACTCATTACACCTTAACAGACCCTAATGGACCTTACTAGACCTTAACAGACCCTTCTAGGCCCTATTAGACATTAACAGACCCTAATACACCTTAAAAGACCCTGTTAGACCTTACTTAACCTCAACAGACCCTAGTTGACATCAATAGACCCTACTAGACCTTATTAGATCTGAATAGACCTTCACAGACCCTACTAGTCCTTACTAGACCTGAACAGACCCTAACAGACCCAACTAGACCCTACGAAACCTTAACAGATCCTACTAGACCATAATCGTTACGAAAAAACCTTAACAGACCCTTATAGACTTTAGTAGACCTTACTAGACCTTAACAGACCATACTAGAACTTACTACACCTTAACAAACCCTACAAGAAAAAACAGACAATACTAGAAAAAAGAAGACCTTAACAAAACCTACTAGACCTTAACAGACCCTACTAGACCTTAACAAACCCTACTAGACCCTATAATATATTATTAAAGGCCCTACTATTTCTGACTGTACCTAACAGACCCTACAAGACCAACTAAACTTTAAAAGACCCTACTAGACCCTATTAGACCTTAAAAGACTATACTAGACCTTACAACACCCTATTAGATCTTAACAGACCGTACTAGACCTTAACAGACCCTACAAGACCTTAATGGACCTAAACAGACCATACTACACACTATTAGACTTTAACAGACCCTAATAAACCCTACTAGACCTTAACAGATCTTACTAGACCATAAAATACCATATTAGACGTTACTAGACCTTAACAGACCCTACTAGACCTTAACAGACCCTATTAGACCTTAACAGAAACTACTAGACCTTAACAGACTCTACTAGACCTTACTAGACCTTAACATACCCTACTAGACGTTACTAGACCTTTACAGACCCTACTAGACCTTAACAGACCCTACTAGACCTTAACAGATCTTACTGGACCCTAACAGACCCTACTAAACCTTAAAAGACCTTAAAAGACATTTTTAGACCCTAGTAGACCTTAACAGACCCTACTAGACTTTTCTATACTTTTAAAGACCCTACTAGACAATATTAGACCTTAACAGACTTTACTAGACCTTAAAAGACCCTAGTGGACCTTAGTAGACCCTAAAAGACTTTACTAGACCTTATTAAACCTTAACAGACCCTACTAGACCTTAACAGACCCTACTAGACCTTAATAGAACTTAAAAGACCCTAATATACCATACTAGACCTTAACAGACTTTTCTATACCTTACTAGACCTAAACAGACCCTAGTAAACCTTAACAAACCCTACTAGACCCTAATGGACCATATTAGACCTCAACAGACCCTACTAGACTTTAATGGACCATAAAATATGCTAATATACCTTAAAAGGTTCTTTACAGACCTTACTAGACCTTAAAAGACCTGTACAGACCGTAATAGACCCTACTACACCTCAACAGACCCTACTTGACAAAAAAAGACCCTACAAAACCTTAAAAGACCCTATTAGACCTTAATAGATCTTAAAAGACACTACTAGACCTTAATAGAACATAACAGACCCTACTAGAACTTAACAGATCTTACTAGACCCTACCAGACCCTACTAAACCTTAACAGACCTTAAAAGATAATTTTTAGACCCTATAAGACCTTAACTGACCCTACTAGACCTTAACAGAGCCTAGTGGACCTTACTAGACCCCAAAAGAGTTTAATAGACCTTGCTAGACTTTACTAGACCTTAACAGACCCTACAAGACCCTATTACAACTTAACAAACCCTACAACACATTAACTGACACTACGAGACCCTATTAGACCTTAAAATAACCTACAAGAGCTTACTAGACTATAACAGACCCTAGAAGACCATACTAGACCTTAAAAGACCCTGCTAGACCTTACTAGATCTTAACAGAATCTATTACACCCTACTAGACCTTACCAGATTCTACTAGACCTTAACAGACCTTACTTGACCTCATTACACCAGACCTTCCTTACCAGACCCTACTAGAACTCATTACACCTTAATAGACCCTAATGGACCTTACTAGACCTTAACAGACCCTTCTAGGCCCTATTAGACATTAACAGACCCTAATACACCTTAAAAGACCCTGTTAGACCTTACTAAACCTCAACAGACCCTACTTGACCTTAACAGACCCTACTAGACCTTATTAGATCTTAATAGACCTTCACAGACCCTACTAGTCCTTACTAGACCTGAACAGACCCTAACAGACCCAACTAGACCCTACGAGACCTTAACAGATCCTACTAGACCATAATCGTTACGAAAAAACCTTAACAGACCCTTATAGACTTTAGTAGACCTTACTAGACCTTAACAGACCATATTAAAACTTACTACACCTTAACAAACCCTACAAGAAAAAAACAGACAATACTAGAAATAAGAAGACCTTAACAGAACGTACTAGACCTTAACAGACCCTACTAGACCTCAACAAACCCTACTAGACCCTATAATATATTATTAAAGACCCTAGTAGGTCTGACTGTACCTTAACAGACCCTACAAGACCAATTAAACTTTAAAAGACCCTACTAGACCCTACTAGACCTTACAAGACCCTATTAGATCTTAACAGACCGTACTAAACCTTAACAGACCCTACAAGACCTTAATGGACCTTTACAGACCATACTACACACTATTAGACTTTAACAGACCCTAATAAACCCTACTAGACCTTAAAAGATCTTACTAGACCATAAAATACCCTATTAGACGTTACTAGACCTTAACAGACCCTACTAGACCTCAACAGACCTTACGACACCTTACTAAACCTTAACAGAACCTACTAGACTTTACCAGACCGTATTAGACCTTAACAGACCCTACTAGACCTTAACAAACCTTAAGAGACCATACTAGAACTTAGTAGACCTTAAAAAACCTTATTAGACCTTACTAGACCTTAACAGACTATATTAGACCTTACCAGACCCTATTAGACCCAATTAAACCTTAACTGACCCTACTAGACCCTATTAGACACAACTAGACCTTAACAGACCCTATTAGACCATAACAGAAACTACTAGACCTTAACAGACCCTACTAGACCTTATTAGACCTTAACATACCCTACTAGACCTTACTAGACCTTTACAGACCCTACTAGACCTTAACAGACCATACTAGACCTTAACAGACCCTACTAGACCTTAACAGACCCTACAAGACTTTGATTGACCTTTACAGAAAATTCAATACCTTAAAAGACCCTAGTAGATTTTACTAGACTTTAACAGACCCTACTAGTCCTTAGTGGACCTTTACAGACCCGCCTACACCTTAACAGAATCTAGTTACAACTAAACCCTAATAGACCTTAAAATAACCTACTAGACCCTAACAGACCATATCAGACCTAAAAAGACCCTAATACAACTTTTCAGACCTTAAGAGACCTTACTAGATCTTACTAGACCTTAACAAACCCTACAAGACCATACACTGTAAAAAATTATCTGAGCAATAAGTCAAGATAACTTTTTTTTTTCATTTACTTTAACTTATGAAAATCATTTTTGTAATTTCAACTAGATTTTACGAGTTTTCAGTGTTTCAACTTAAGTTTTTTAATTAGTTCAATGAAATGAAAATCTGAAGGAGTCAAATGAACTTAACTTTGTGAGTTTTGCTCTCTAACAGTGTGTAACTGTATTAATGTGTCATATGAGGAGCCCTTTGTTTTGAT
This sequence comes from Trichomycterus rosablanca, assembly GCF_030014385.1. Classification (NCBI taxonomy): domain Eukaryota; kingdom Metazoa; phylum Chordata; class Actinopteri; order Siluriformes; family Trichomycteridae; genus Trichomycterus; species Trichomycterus rosablanca. Next base: position 10,872,965 of record NC_085989.1, read on the forward strand.
CAATTAATTTAGCAATATTATGGTCTTTTTCGGTAATATACTAATATTACAGATATTCCAGACGTAGTAATAATTTAAACTAGAGAATTCTAAACGAAACACCTAACGGGCATCTGCAGACACCAGCTAATAACAGGAACTACACCAGGAGGAGGAGGAATACATTTTGAGGGCGAAATGTTGAACGTCACTAGCTACAACCAGGCGGAGGAAAAACGACCGTTACGGACAGTGTTAGTGAGGTGAGTGGGTGCATTAATCATCGATTTTAAAATCTTATGTGTTTGGTTCATCAGGTGTCTTGTAATAAATACATGCCATAAATTCCTCTCATGTTAGTATATTCTTTACAGGATGCCGCTTCTATCAGTTTTCGTAGAAGATGTTAGCTAGCTTGGAAATAAGTTGGCAAACCGAGACAGCTAGTTAAACCAAACCGTTAGCTTACACTAAACTCTAGCTGCCTTCCCGCCCTTTTTATTCAAGCCAGTTGCCCAAATGCACACATATATACCAATGTGAGTTTAAAGCAAATAATAATGATAACTCAAAATCCAAATATGTCACACACTACAGATGTAATCAATCATTTATGACTTGTTTGGAGTTTAAATTCTACATCCAGGTCTTAATATATGGTCAACATGGTTTATTACACAGTATAAGTTTATCTGAATTATAAAAATGAATAAACTTTCCCTTACACCTTCTGTTTAAAATGGCAGGCTGCAGTTTTCAGTTTAATGGTAAAGTTTATTGAGTAGTTTGAGTATATAAATTAAGACCTGGACATGTTCTGTTTATTTTTACAGAGATAATACTCTTAAAAAGATTTCTTTATGGGTTCTTTAGTAAATACATTGATTCTATATAGAGCCATGAAAACTCAAACAACCATTTACATGATTAAATAGTTTTTTGCATGCTCAAATTGCGCTTCAGATTGATGAGAATGTGTTGTGTATGGTTCTATAGCACCAAAAAGGGTTCTTCTATTGTTATAGGCTTGAGATCGCAACAATAGCAGAACACTTTTTGGTGCTAACCATACACAACACATTCTGCATCAATCTGAAGAACCTTTTCATCATACAAAGAGCCATTTAGGCATGCACATGGTTCTTTGAGTGTTCATGGTTCTATATACAACTAATGTCTTTACTAAAGAACCTGTAAAGAACCATCTTTTTAAAAGTGTGGGTGACAATTGATTCCTATTGTTTAACAATCTTAGCCTAGCAGCTCCAGTTTTAACTAAAGAAAAACAATTTGGACTCCAAACATGTCTTGACTGATCTGGGTGAACTCGCTGAACTATTCCTATAATGGTTTGATGTGTGCAGTTTACTTATTTCATTATGTTTGCAGTTCATATGACTTAATCACGGTATCCTATATGTGTTCTGATAATGAATTTTCTGTTTTACAGGTTTTGCTTGAATTAATTGAAGTTTCTAACAGTTCTCCAGTCCCATGTGGAATTTGCACAACATGTGAAGAAACACAGAAAAGGAACCAATCTAGTCACTAAACTTCGCTGTGAGCTTTGTACTTTTTCTACTCCAAGCAACATCAAACAATATGTGATTCATTTAAAAAGACTTGAGAAATAGAGAAACTGTGAATTACCCCTTTGTGGAGTGCTCTTTTAAATCTAATGTTTCACCCTTTAGATTCTCATGTGGATTAAATTGTGTTCAATATTTTGTTGCATTTAAGTAAACCTTCTGCACTCAAACTTTCTCTAGTACACATACACCGATCAGCCATAACATTAAAACCACCTCCTTGTTTCTACACTCACTGTTTTATCAGCTCCACTTACCATATAGAAGCACTTTGTAGTTCTACAATTACTGACTGTAGTGCATTTGTCTCTCTGCATGCTTTGTTACCCTTCTTTCATGCTGTTATTCAATGATCAGGACCACCACAGAGCAGGTATTATTTAGGTTATTTATGAGAGGATCTGACACAGCAGCACTGCTGGAGTTTTTAAACACCTCACTGTCACTGCTGAACTGAGAATCGTCCACCAACCAAAAATATCCAGCCAACAGCGTCCCGCGGGCAGCGTCCTGTGACCACTGATGAAGGTCTAGAAGATGACCGACTCAAACAGCAACAATAGATGAGCGATCGTCTCTGACTTTACATCTACAAGGTGGACCAACTAGGTAGGAGTGTCTAATAGAGTGGACAGTGAGTGGACACGGTATTTAAAAACTCCAGCAGCGCTGCTGTGTCTGATCCACTCATACCAGCACAACACACACTAACACACCAGCACCATGTCAGTGTCACTGCAGTGCTGAGAATGATCCTCCACCTAAATAATACCTGCTCTGTGGGGGGTCCTGACCATTGAAGAACAGGGTGAAAGGGGGATAACAAAGCATGCAGAAAAACAGATGGACTACAGTCAGTAATTGTACAACTACAAAGTGCTTCTAAATGGTAAGTGGAGCTGATAACATGGACAGTGAGTGTAGAAACAAGGAGGTGGTTTTAATGTTATGGCTGATCGGTGTATGCATGCATTATTATGTAGGGAGTTGCTCTTGCTGAAATGTGTTTCATATTTTATTAAATTTATCATATTTAATTAAATTTCCTAATGTTTTGGTTTGTTTTAACATGTCACTTTTAATAATTAATTTTTGTACTTTCTTTGTTAACATCTAATTACACTGAAATGTGGTGTTGAATTCAACTGTTCATCCAAAAAAAATAAAAGTGAGTTGTTACCTCAGAAATTGTGTTTGTTGTTATAACTATAATTCACAATTTAAAACTCTAAATAATTTTACATTATCTTAACTTAAAAACTAATGTCAAGACTGATTTTAACTTAAATATGTAGGTTGAAGCCAATGATTAGGACAAGTGAACAAAACTCATAATGCTTTGTCATCTGTATTTTAAACTTGCATTTCTAAGTTGAAACAACAAGCATTACATAGTCATATCAACCTGAAGACCGGAATCCAAAGCAAAACTAGACTTAAAGTAATGAGTTGAAGTAAATAGTAATTATAATTTGATTCTACTTGAAACTTTAAGGCAGCTTTTTAACTTAAGTTTTTGAGTTAAAGCTGATAAAATTTTTTACAGTGTACTAGACCTTAACAGACCCTACTAGACCTTAACAGACCCTACTAGACGTTAACAGATCCTACTAAATCTTAACAGAATCTACGAGACGTTAACAGACCCTACTAGACCTTACTAGACTTTAGGGCTGGGCGATATATCGAGATTTTATAAAATATCGATATATTTTCATACGCGATATAAGATAAGACAATATCGCGTATATCGATATACTGTAGATGTAACGTTCCAGTTAGATCCGACAGTTCGTCTTTCTCTTCTCCTAGTTTGTCTCTGCACATGTTCACCTGCCCCGCCTCTCTCCATCACTGAACACAACTCGCCCCTCCCCACCGCTTCACCAGTAATTCCTGCAGGCAGCGATAGCATGGAGACGGATCAAGACATGACAGAAGCTATCGAAGAGGAGCTGCTTACTAAAAAGAAAAATAATGACTCTTTTTGGAATAATTTGGAGATGGTTCGAATTCAAAGTGTCAGATGAGCAGCGGAATAATGTATTCTGTAGAGAACGCCGAAAACAAGTTCAGACAAAAGGTTCCAGCTCCGTGTACCTTCATTCATTTTTCACTTCAAATCCCAAAGTTAAAAAACAAGAAAACGAGTCGTTATTCGTTTTAAAAACCAACACAAGCGCATGCACACGCTGACATGCACGTATTTACTTCACATTAAGTGTTGAGAAAGTAATAATAACGTAGCGGTGCGTCTCCTGTTGTTCTGACTCTTGTGTTTGTACAGTGTCTTGCAAAAGTATTCGGCCCCCTTGAACTTTTCAACCTTTTGCCACATTTCAGGCTTCAAACATAACGATATGAAATTGTAATTTTTTGTGAAGAATCAACAACAAGTGGGACACAATCGTGAAGTGGAACGAAATTTATTGGATATTTTAAACTTTTTTTAGAAATAAAAAACTGAAAAGTGGGGCGTGCAATATTATTCAGCCCCCTTGCGTTAATACTTTGTAGCGCCACCTTTTGCTGCGATTACAGCTGCAAGTCGCTTGGGGTATGTCTCTATCAGTTTTGCACATCGAGAGACAGACATTTTTGCCCATTCTTCCTTGCAAAACAGCTCGAGCTCAGTGAGGTTGGATGGAGAGCGTTTGTGAACAGCAGTTTTCAGCTCTTTCCACAGATTCTCGATGGGATTCAGGTCTGGACTTTGACTTGGCCATTCTAACACCTGGATACGTTTATTTGTGAACCATTCCATTGTAGATTTTGCTTTATGTTTTGGTTCATTGTCTTGTTGGAAGATAAATCTCCGTCCCAGTCTCAGGTCTTTTGCAGACTGCAACAGGTTTTCTTCCAGAATGGTCCTGTATTTGGCTCCATCCATCTTCCCATCAATTTTAACCATCTTCCCTGTCCCTGCTGAAGAAAAGCAGGCCCAAACCATGATGCTGCCACCACCATGTTTGACAGTGGGGATGGTGTGTTCAGGGTGATGAGCTGTGTTGCTTTTACGCCAAACATAACGTTTTGCATTGTGGCCAAAAAGTTCGATTTTGGTTTCATCTGACCAGAGCACCTTCTTCCACATGTTTGGTGTGTCTCCCAGGTGACTTTTTATGGATATCTTTGAGAAATGGCTTTCTTCTTGCCACTCTTCCATAAAGGCCAGATTTGTGCAGTGTACGACTGATTGTGTCCTATAGACAGAGTCTCCCACCTCAGCTGTAGATCTCTGCAGTTCATTCAGAGTGATCATGGGCCTCTTGGCTGCATCTCTGATCAGTCTTCTCCTTGTTTGAGCTGAAAGTTTAGAGGGACGGCCGGGTCTTGGTAGATTTGCAGTGGTCTGATACTCCTTCCATTTCAATATGATCGCTTTCACAGTGCTCCTTGAGATGTTTAAAGCTTGGGAAATCTTTTTGTATCCAAATCCGGCTTTAAACTTCTCCACAACAGTATCTCGGACCTGCCTGGTGTGTTCCTTGGTCTTCATGATGCTCTCTGTGCTTTAAACAGAACTCTGAGACTATCACAGAGCAGGTGCATTTATACGGAGACTTGATTGCACACAGGTGGATTCTATTTATCACCATCAGTCATTTAGGTCAACATTGGATCATTCAGAGATCCTCACTGAACTTCTGGAGTGAGTTTGCTGCACTGAAAGTAAAGGGGCCGAATAATATTGCACGCCCCACTTTTTAGTTTTTTATTTCTAAAAAAAGTTTAAAATATCCAATAAATTTCGTTCCACTTCACGATTGTGTCCCACTTGTTGTTGATTCTTCACAAAAAATTACAATTTCATATCGTTATGTTTGAAGCCTGAAATGTGGCAAAAGGTTGAAAAGTTCAAGGGGGCTGAATACTTTTGCAAGGCACTGTATATGTGATGTGCATGTACTTGCTCTATCTGTAAAAAACAAACATTATGGGGATTTCTGTACTGGATGTTGTACGTGGTCGTGTTAGTTTATACTGGATGATCGCCCGACGTCCGACACGTCATTTATTTATTTATCTTCTATTATAGTATTTCTTGTTGTCGGCCAATAAACAACCAAACATTATTAAATTGCATGAACTAACTCTGCAGTAAACAAGGAGCAAACAGCAATTAAACAACAAATAAAGCTGTTAAATAATAATAAAGTGCATGAAGAAGAACGCGGATTAAAATGCATTAAATGTTGTAATAGTTACACAGTAACATGAACGATTAGTTATACCTGTATTACAGAACTGAGTTCTATACAGGGTGGGGGGTTAATGAGGGGTTTACTTTAATGGGGTTTTACTTTTAATGTCACACAAGCTCAGCCGGAAACTGTCATTCCGACATCTTCCCTACACACTCGCTCCCTGCGCCCTATAGTACACTTAACATTCTTAAAGGGCCAGACAATATATTTGTAATTCACATTAGACGACAGGAGATGCCTTAGAAAACAACTTTTTTTTTTCTTAAAATACCTTTCTTTTTTTTTTTTTTTTAAGGAAAAATAATTCTTGTGTGAAGCTTCCCCAGCATGAATATTAATAAAAGTGCCTGTAAAAAAAATTGGAACATGTAGCTTTGTCTTTGTCTTTGTGTTATTACCTTATGGGATAAAAAAATATCGAGATATATATCGTATATCGCCATTCAGAAAAAAATATCGAGATATAATTTTTGATCCATATCGCCCAGCCCTACTAGACTTTAACAAACCCTGTAAGATCTTACTAGTCCTTAAGATACAAGTAGACCTTAATAAACCTCATCAGACCCTAATACAACTTAAGAGACCCTACTAGACTATAAAAGACCCCAATACACCCTACTAGAGCTTAATAGACCTTTTTAGACCTTAACAGACCCTATTAGACATTATCAGACCCAACTAGACCTTCTTAGACCATAACAGACCCTAATACACCTTAACAGACCCTAATACACCTTAACAGACCCTACTAGCCCTTACTAGACCTTAACATACCCTACTAGACTTTACTTGACCTTTACAGACAATTTAATACCTTAACAGACCATAGTGGATTTTACTAGACTTTCACAGACCCTACTAGTCCTTAGTAGACCTTTACAGACCTTTCTAAACCTTAACAAACCCTAGTAGACCTTACTAGAATTTATCAGACCCTACAAGTCCTTACTAGACCTTAACAGACAAAACTAGACCATAACAGACTCTACTAGACCTTACAAGACCTTCACAGACTTTTACAGACCCTACCAGATTTTAAAAGACCATACTAAACCTTACAACACCTTAAAAGACCCAAGTAGACCTTAATAGACCTCAAAAGACCCTACTAAACCTTGAGAGCCAACTAGACCTTACTAGAACTTAGAAGACCCAAGTAGACCCTACTAGACCTAAAAAAAATACTATTAGTCATTAAGTAGACCTTAGAAGACCCCACTAGACCTTAAAAGACCCTAATAGACCCTATCAGACTTTAGAAAGACCCTGCTAGACCTTAGTAAAACCTACTAGACCTTAACACACACTACTAGACCTTAACAGACCCTACAAAACCTTACTAGACCTTAACATAACCTTCTAGACATTAACAGACCATACGAGACCAAATCAGACCTTAACAAACCCTATTGGATCTTAATAGACCTTACGAGACCTTAACAGACCCTACTAGACCTTAACAAACCTCACCAGACCCTACTAGACCTTAACAGATCCTACCAGAACTTAAAAGACCTTAAAAGGCACTACTAGACAATAAGACCCTACAAGACCTTACCAGACCTAAAGAAGAAGAACCTTTATTGTCATTATACTTGCGTACAACGAAATTTTGTTTGACACTCTCCGAGAGATAAAAAAAAAGAAGCAAAAGTATTTACATAGCATATGGATATTTACACAATAATCAGTACAATTTAAAGTATGGATTTTAGGATGAATAATAAAATAAATGATGGATGAATATATAAAGTAAAGTGACTGCTATGTGGAAATACCAGTTCAGTTTCCAAAGTGATGATTTTATGCTTGAGTGAGAGAATGGTTGTATGAATGGTTCTATGAAGATGTGCAAATACGCAATGTTCAGGTTCACAGTCTATGAGGTGTTGGCAGGGGTGATGGAGGCCACAGCTCTTGGGAAGAAGCTGTTCCTTAGTCTGTTCGTGTGTGCCTGAATAGCCCTGTACCGCCTCCCAGATGGTAACGGGGAAAACAGATAGTTCCCAGGGTGTGTTGAATCCTTACTGATGCTGTCGGCCTTGCTCTGTAAACAGCTGTTATACAGTGTATCACAAAAGTGAGTACACCCCTCACATTTCTGCAAATATTTTATTATATCTTTTCATGGGACAACACTATAGAAATAAAACTTGGATATAACTTAGAGTAGTCAGTGTACAACTTGTATAGCAGTGTAGATTTACTGTCTTCTGAAAATAACTCAACACACAGCCATTAATGTCTAAATGGCTGGCAACATAAGTGAGTACACCCCACAGTGAACATGTCCAAATTGTGCCCAAAGTGTCAATATTTTGTGTGACCACCATTATTATCCAGCACTGCCTTAACCCTCCTGGGCATGGAATTCACCAGAGCTGCACAGGTTGCTACTGGAATCCTCTTCCACTCCTCCATGATGACATCACGGAGCTGGTGGATGTTAGACACCTTGAACTCCTCCACCTTCCACTTGAGGATGCGCCACAGGTGCTCAATTGGGTTTAGTCCATCACCTTTACCTTCAGCTTCCTCAGCAAGGCAGTTGTCATCTTGGAGGTTGTGTTTGGTGTCGTTATCCTGTTGGAAAACTGCCATGATGCCAGTTTTTGAAGGGAGGGGATCATGCTCTGTTTCAGAATGTCACAGTACATGTTGGAATTCATGTTTCCCTCAATGAACCGCAGCTCCCCAGTGCCAGCAACACTCATGCAGCCCCAGACCATGATGCTACCACCACCATGCTTGACTGTAGGCAAGATACAGTTGTCTTGGTACTTCTCACCAGGGCGCCGCCACACATGCTGGACACCATCTGAGCCAAACAAGTTTATCTTGGTCTCGTCAGACCACAGGGCATTCCAGTAATCCAAGTTCTTGGACTGCTTGTTTTCAGCAAACTGTTTGCGGGCTTTCTTGTGCGTCAGCTTCCTTCTGGGATGACGACCATGCAGACCGAGTTGATGCAGTGTGCGGCGTATGGTCTGAGCACTGACAGGCTGACCTCCCACGTCTTCAACCTCTGCAGCAATGCTGGCAGCACTCATGTGTCTATTTTTTAAAGCCAACCTCTGGATATGACGCCGAACACGTGGACTCAACTTCTTTGGTCGACCCTGGCGAAGCCTGTTCCGAGTGGAACCTGTCCTGGAAAACCGCTGTATGACCTTGGCCACCATGCTGTAGCTCAGTTTCAGGGTGTTAGCAATCTTCTTATAGCCCAGGCCATCTTTGTGGAGAGCAACAATTCTATTTCTCACATCCTCAGAGAGTTCTTTGCCATGAGGTGCCATGTTGAATATCCAGTGGCCAGTATGAGAGAATTGTACCCAAAACACCAAATTTAACAGCCCTGCTGCCCATTTACACCTGGGACCTTGACACATGACACCAGGGAGGGACAACGACACATTTGGGCACAATTTGAACATGTTCACTGTGGGGTGTACTCACTTATGTTGCCAGCTATTTAGACATTAATGGCTGTGTGTTGAGTTATTTTCAGAAGACAGTAAATCTACACTGCTATACAAGCTGTACACTGACTACTCGAAGTTATATCCAAGTTTCATGTCTATAGTGTTGTCCCATGAAAAGATATAATGAAATATTTGCAGAAATGTGAGGGGTGTACTCACTTTTGTGATACACTGTATAAACTGTCCAATTTGGGGAGTTCGGTCCCGATGACACGTTCCGCCGCTCTGACCACCCGACGCAGGTCCTTCCTCTCTGAGGCTGTGCAGCTGGAGTACCACACAGTCATGCAGTTGGTAAGGACGCTCTCGATGGCGCTGCGGTAGAAGTTCACCAGGAGTTTTTGAGGAAGCTGAGCCTGTTTTAGCTTTCTCAGGAAATAGAGTCTTTGATGTGCCCTTCTGTTCAGGTATGAGGTGTTCTGTGTCCATGTTAGATTGTTGGATATATGGACCCCAAGGAATTTCACACTCTCCACACGTTCCACTTCTTCTCCGGAGATGTAAAGGGGGTGATGTTCTGACTTCTTTGTTCTCCTGAAGTCCACGATGATCTCCTTTGTCTTGGAGGTGTTAAGTACTAGGTCATTGACTTTGCACCATTCACCCAGACATTTCACCTCGTCCCTGTAGGCACATTCGTCACCATCTGTAATTAGGCCAACAATTGTGGTGTCGTCAGCAAATTTTATTATTGTGTTGGAGGTGTGGATTGGGGTGCAGTCGTGCGTGAACAGGGTGCGTAAACAGACCCAACTAAACCTTACTAGACCTTTACATAACCCACTAAACCCTAACAGACCATACTAGACCTTATCAGACCTTAACAGACCCTACTAGACCTTAACAGACCCTACTACACCTTAAAAGACCTAATAGACCTTAATAGACTTTAACAGACCCTGTAAGACCTAACAAGACTTTAAAAGAACCAACTAGACCTTACTAGACCTTAACAGACCCTACTAGACCTTAAAAGACCTACTAGACCTTAAAAGACCTTACTAGATTTAAACAGACCCTACTAGACCTTAAGACACAAGAAGACCTTACTAAACCTTAACAGAGCCTACTAGACCTTATTAGACCTTAACATAATTCACAAGACCTTAACAGAATCTACTAGACCTTAACAGACACAAGTAGACCTTACTAAACCTCAAAAGACCCTACCAGACCTTTACATAACCTACTAGACCTTAACAGACCCTACTAGACCTTACCAGACCTTAACAGACCGTACAAGACCCTACTAGACCTTTACATAACCTACTAGAACGTTTCACACTTTAACAGACCCTACTAGACATTAAGACCCTACAAGACATTACAAAACCTAAAAAGACCCAACTAAACCTTACTAGACCTTAACAGACCCTACTAGACCTCATGAGACCTTAAAAAGACCCTGATAAACCTCACTAGAACCTAACAGACCGTTCTAGACTTTAACAGACCGTACTAAACCTTAACAGACCCTATCAGACCTTACAGGACCTAAAGACCTCTCTAGACCTTACTAGAGCTTAACAGACCCTACAAGACATTAAAAGACCCTACTAGACATTAACAGACCGTAATAGACTTTACTAGACCTTAACAGACCCTACTAGACCTTAACAGACCTCAAACGACCATAATAGACCTTAAAAGACCCAACTAGACTTTAACTGACCTTAACAGACCATACTAGACCTTAAAAGTACCTACTAAACCTTAAAAGACCCTACTAGACCTTAGTAGACCCTACTAGGCCTTAACAGACCTCAACAGACCCTACTAGAACTGACTAGACCTTAACATGCCCTACTAGACCTTAACAGACCTTAAAAGAAGCAAATAGACCTTACTAGACCTTAACTGTAGTGGTTCTTTAGGTGTGCTGACATGGGCAAGTGGTTCTGTAAGTGTGTTTAAATGGGTAAATGGTTCTATATGTGTGTTTACATGGGGAAGTGTTTCTATAAAAGTGTTTACATGGGCAAGTGGTTTTAAAAATGTGTTTACATGGGAAAGTGGTTCTATAGGTGTGTTTACATGGGTGAGTGGTTCTAAAGGTGTGTTTACAAAGGGAAAGTGGTTCTATAGGTGTGTTAACATGGGCAAGTGGTTCTATAGGTGTGTTTATATGGATAAGTGGATCTGTAGGTGTGGTTACATGGGTTAATGGTTCTATATGTGTGTTTACATAGACAAGTGGTTCTTTAGAAGTGTTTACATGGACAAGTGGCTCAATAGGTGTGTTTACATGGGCAAGTGGTTTTAAAAAATGTGTTTACATGGGAAAGTGGTTCTATAGGTGTGTTTACATGGGTGAGTGGTTCTAAAGGTTTTTTTACATGGGCAAGTAATTATATAGGTGTGTTTACAAAGGGAAAGTGGTTCTATAGGTGTGTTAACATGGGCAAGTGGTTCTATAGGTGTGTTTATATGGATAAGTGGCTTAATAGGTGTGTTTACATGGGAAAATGGTTCTATAGGTGTGTTTACATGGGTAAGTGGTTCTATAAATACAGTGTATCACAAAAGTGAGTACACCCCTCACATTTCTGCAGATATTTAAGTATATCTTTTCATGGGACAACACTGACAAAATGACACTTTGACACAATGAAAAGTAGTCTGTGTGCAGCTTATATAACAGTGTAAATTTATTCTTCCCTCAAAATAACTCAATATACAGCCATTAATGTCTAAACCACCGGCAACAAAAGTGAGTACACCCCTTAGTGAAAGTTCCTGAAGTGTCAATATTTTGTGTGGCCACCATTATTTCCCAGAACTGCCTTAACTCTCCTGGGCATGAAGTTTACCAGAGCTTCACAGGTTGCCACTGGAATGCTTTTCCACTCCTTCATGACGACATCACGGAGCTGGCAGATATTCGAGACTTTGCGCTCCTCCACCTTCCGCTTGAGGATGCCCCAAAGATGTTCTATTGGGTTTAGGTCTGGAGACATGCTTGGCCAGTCCATCACCTTTACCCTCAGCCTCTTCAATAAAGCAGTGGTCGTCTTAGAGGTGTGTTTGGGGTCATTATCATGCTGGAACACTGCCCTGCGACCCAGTTTTCGGAGGGAGGGGATCATGCTCTGCTTCAGTATTTCACAGTACATATTGGAGTTCATGTGTCTTTCAATGAAATGTAGTTCCCCAACACCTGCTGCACTCATGCAGCCCCAGACCATGGCATTCCCACCACCATGCTTGACTGTAGGCATGACACACTTATCTTTGTACTCCTCACCTGATTGCCGCCACACATGCTTGAGACCATCTGAACCAAACAAATTAATCTTGGTCTCATCAGACCATAGGACATGGTTCCAGTAATCCATGTCCTTTGTTGACATGTCTTCAGCAAACTGTTTGCGGGCTTTCTTGTGTAGAGACTTTAGAAGAGGCTTCCTTCTGGGGTGACAGCCATGCAGACCAATTTGATGTAGTGTGCGGCATATGGTCTGAGCACTGACAGGCTGACACCCCACCTTTTCAATCTCTGTAGCAATGCTGACAGCACTGCTGCGCCTATCTTTCAAAGACAGCAGTTGGATGTGATGCTGAGCACGTGCACTCAGCTTCTTTGGACGACCAACGCGAGGTCTGTTCTGAGTGGACCCTGCTCTTTTAAAACGCTGGATGATCTTGGCCACTGTGCTGCAGCTCAGTTTCAGGGTGTTGGCAATCTTCTTGTAGCCTTGGCCATCTTCATGTAGCGAAACAATTTGTCTTTTAAGATCCTCAGAGAGTTATTTGCCATGAGGTGCCATGTTGGAACTTTCAGTGACCAGTATGAGAGAGTGTGAAAGCTGTACTACTAAATTGAACACACCTGCTCCCTATGCACACCTGAGACCTAGTAACACTAACAAATCACATGACATTTTGGAAGGAAAATGACAAGCAGTGCTTAATTTGGACATTTAGGGGTGTAGTCTCTTAGGGGTGTACTCACTTTTGTTGCCGGTGGTTTAGACATTAATGGCTGTATATTGAGTTATTTTGAGGGAAGAATACATTTACACTGTTATATAAGCTGCACACAGAATACTTTTCATTGTGTCAGTGTCATTTTGTCAGTGTTGTCCCATGAAAAGATATAATTAAAAATCTGCAGAAATGTGAGGGGTGTACTCACTTTTGTGATACACTGTATGTTTACAAAGGCAAGTGGTTCGTCAAGTGTGTTTACATGGGTAAGTGGACAGGTAGATGTGGTTACATGGGTTAGTGGTTCAATAGCTGTGTTTACAAAGATAAGAGGTTCTTAAAGTGTGTTTATATGGGAAAGTGGTTTTATAGGTGTGTTTACATTGGTAGGTGGTTCTACAGGTGTGTTCTCATGGGAAAGTGGTTCTATGGGTATGTTTATATGGGCAAATGTTTCAAAAGGTGTGTTTGCATGGGTAAGTGGTTCTAAAGGTGTGTTTACATGGGTAAGTGGTTTTATGGGTGTGTTTACATGGTTAAGTGGTTTTATAGAAGTGTTTGTATAAAGTAGTGGTTCTATAAGTGTGTTTCAATGGGTAAGTGGTTCTATATGTGTGTCAATGGGTAAGTGGTTCTATATGTGTGTCAATGGGTAAGTGGTTCTATAGGTGTGTTTACATGGGTAAGTGGTTGCATAGGTTTGTTTACATGGGTAAGCGGTTCAATAGCTGTGTTTACATGGGTAAGTGGTTTTATAGGTGTGTTTACGTGGAAAAGTGTTTCAATAGGTGTGTTTACATGTGAAAGTGGTTCTATAGGTGTGTTTACATGGTTAAGTTGTTCTATAGGTGTGTTTACATGGAAAAATAGTGGGGAATAAGGGGTAAGTGGTTTTATGAGTGTGATAACTTGGGAAAAAGGTTCTACAGGAGTGATAACATAGCTTAGTGGTTCTATAGGTGTGTTTACATGGGAAAGTGGTTCTACAAGTATGATAACATGGGTTAGTGGTTCTATAAATGTGTTTACATGGGATAGTGGTTCAAGATTACATAAGCAAATGGTTCTACAGGTGTATTTACATAGGTAAGTAGTTCTATAAATGTGTTTACATGAAAAAGTGGTGCTATAGGTGTATTTACATGCGTAAGTGGTTCAATAGGTGTGTTTACATGGCTAAGTGGTTTAATAGGTGTGTTTACATGGGTAAGTAGTTCAATAGGTGTGTTTACATGGGTAAGTAGTTAAATAGGTGTGTTTTTATGGGAAAGTGGTTCAATAGGTGTGTTTACATGGGAAAGTGGTTCTATAGGTGTGTTTACAAGGGTAAGTGGTTATATACAGTGGGTACGGAAAGTATTCAGACCCCTTTAAATTTTTCACTCTTTGTTTCATTGCAGCCAATTGGTAAGATCAAAAAAGTTCTTTTTTTTTTGCTCATTAATGTACACTCTGCACCCCATCTTGACAGAAAAAAAACAGAAATGTAGATATTTTTGCTAATTTATTAAACAAGAACAACTGAAATATCACATGGTCATAAGTATTCAGACCCTTTGCTCAGTATTGAGTAGAGGCACCCTTTTGAGCTAGTACAGCCATGAGTCTTTTTGGGACTGATGCAACAAGTTTTTCACACCTGGATATGGGGATCCTCTGCCATTCTTCCTTGCAGATCCTCTCCAGTTCCCTCAGGTTGGATGGTGAATGTTGGTGGACAGCCATTTTCAAGTCTCTCCAGAGATGCTCAATTGGGTTTAGGTCAGGGCTCTGGCTGGGCCAGTCAAGAATGGTCACAGAGTTGTTCTGAAGCCACTGCTTAGTTATTTTAGCTGTGTGCTTAGGGTCATTGTCTTGTTGGAAGGTGAACCTTCGGCCCAGTCTGAGGTCCAGAGCACTCTGGAAGAGGTTGTCCTCCAGGATATCTCTGTACTTGGCCGCATTCATCTTTCCTTCAATTGCAACCAGTCATCCTGTCCCTGCAGCTGAAAAACACCCCCATAGCATGATGCTGCCACCACCATGTTTCACTGTTGGGATTGTATTTGGCAGGTGATGAGCAGTGCCTGGTTTTCTCCACACACTGAAAAAAATGATTTAAGGCTGTTGTTGATTTTACTCATGTTTCTTTCATTACAGTTACTTAACATATTCGTGTAAGTGCGTAAAACTTGATTTAATTAAGTTGAGTTAATGAAATACAGCTGAATCACCGATTTACTTAATTAATTCATTTTCGGTCAATGCAATATTTCTGAGTTATCTCAACGTGCGTCCACTTTCTTCATCCGGGACATTCGAGGCTGTCTGAACTTTTTCCACTTCAGCAGCGCCATTTTTCCTCTTCAGAAATCAATCCGGTGAGTATTTAGTTTTATCATTTTGTTACATTTTGAGCTGTAATAGCTGTTTTATTCAAAATATTTTCATGTGTATTTTCAAAATATATTATATTTTTAAAATTTAGTTTCATGTGATGTCGGTCTTTTTGGTAAGTGATTCTGGTCATTTTAAATGAATAACAGCATTACGTTTTTAGTTTGGACTTAGTATTCGATATAAAACTTCATTTTAAACCATTTCAGTCGCGTCTTAAGTCCTGTTGTAACATTGTGTAATTTAAATTTAAACCGTAGGTCCAGTTATAACTGAAAAAGATTATTTTAAATTTAAAATAATAAAACACGTACATGCAACAATTAGATAATATTCCGTTTGGTGAACATGATTTAATCACGTAGACTACATATTATGGTGAATACTAAATGTAGACATTTATTTCACGATGGTTTAAATAATTACATTGAAAAGTGAAATCAATTTATTTGCGTTTGGACACAACCGGAACTAAATATGTTTGAAGACGCCGGTCAGTGTCATTCTGCACTCCGGAGCAGAAAGTGGCGGTATTGCACAAATTAACTGGATTTTAACTTTCGTCAAATAACAAGTCGTTTACCGCCAGAACTGTGAATGATTAGGTGGCGACACGTTGTCATCAACACTAATCGAAAAAGTAAGTCAAATTAATTTATGTTCGTGTTCGAGTAGGCAACATTCCCACTAGTATAACCAACATTAACATTCGCTGGTTAAATATGAACGTTTCTTAGATGAGAACAGTGCTTCAGTGTAGGCCTACTCACAGCTAAACCGTCAATCAGCATTATAACTGGAAAAAATCCCATATTTTATAAACGGCTGTATGGTAATATTGTGGCTCTGTACTTTATGCATCGTTTTGAGGATTTTGCTTACAAAAATATTACACAATTAGCCTATAATATAAGTTGAGTCTAAGTTTTGTTTAAATATTGCCGTTATGTCTAACATTGTAAGCTATTACAGAAAATAAGTCTGTTGCATCTTTATTTGTTTGTGGTCTTTTAATTAACTGAGGGCATGTACTGAGTTTACCTTATTGATTAAAATATCTTTTCTTAGGTTCCTCATTCTTTTCGCAACGCACACGCACTAAAAGGCATTGTTCTGGTAAGTGCTGTCTTTGTCCTGCCTCTAAATTCATAAAGCTGTGTTTTGTGAGGCTTTAAGATCCACCCATAAGTTTTATATATATATATATATATATATATATATATATATATATATATATATATATATATATATATATATTTGCACACTGCCATTCCAAACAAGACTTTAACAAACACCTGAAATCAATAATAATAATAACTCATTTAGTTGTTTTGAGTTAGTCTAGTTAGTGTTACTTTTTAGGGACAGTTGATGTGGAGGTTATAGCAGATTTCCATAATATATTATGAGGTGCAGTCATTTTGTGTATATTTTTATATGTTGTGTGTGTTTGGGGCACATTGGAGGTTTAATTATGTGCCTACTGATTATTTTGGTGTTTGTTACAGGGTTTAGTGGTGGGAATGTGGCGTTGCAAGGGGTGCACA